>NW_012112253.1:3323542-3326926 GCF_000951035.1 Colobus angolensis palliatus
AGGAAACTCTCTTCTCTTTAAAGGAATATCTTCTGGAGTGTTCAACTGGAGTTTTCATCTGTCTTGCACCCATTACAAAGATGGAAGGGTCCAATTGACTAGAAATATAGTTTAGAGCTTCATATGGAGACATCATGAAGCCTGCCTCCCCCCTGCCCCTTACACATGGGCTCTCTGTGCAGGTGGCACAGACCATAAAAGTAGAGTTAAGTCTTCAGCCTAGAGGGTGCCCTGTGTGTGGTGTCAGATGTAACCTTTCACATGGGATGTGTGTGCTGTGAGCATTGTGCTATTTGAGATGAGTGGTTAGTATTTTGTGTTTACATGAAAATAAATGTTTAAAAATGTCTCAGGGGTTTGATGAAGTTACTGTTCAATAAAAATAAACCTCTCAGGGAAGAACAGCTGATGTATTGATGGCTTTGTTTAAGGGCATATGAATCGACCACACAAGTTAGAAGGCAATGCCGTGGAACTGAGAGCAACCTCCCGCCCAGTCCGTGCCAGCTGTGAGGCCGTGTGCAGGGGTCCCTTCCAGCACTGTGTGCAGGACTGCCCATAATGCACATGTTTGTGTGTGTTGTCTTGTTTTTATTAAATCAATTTTATTTTTCGGTTTTCTGTGTTCTTGTCTCTTATTTTTAAACAGCTCTATTGAGATATTATACACAAACCTTAAAGTTCCCTCATTTAAACTAATAATTCAGGCCTGGCGAGGTGGCTCATGCCTGTAATCCTAGCAATTTGGGAGAAGATGCATGTGGATCACTTGAGCTCAGGAGTTCAAGACCAGCCTGGCCAACATGGTGAAACTCTGTCTCTACAAAAATACAGAAATTAACCAGAGGTGTGGCCACTAATCTATATATAAATTTGCCTCTTCTGGATATGTCATTTAAGTGGAATCACACAATATGGGGTCTTTCACAGCTGGCATCTTTCACTTAGTATAATTTTTCCAAGGTTCATCCGTGTTGTGGTGGGTGTCATCAGTTCTTATTCCTTTTGATTGCCAAATAACATCCCATGGTATGGGTGTAGAACACCGTATTTTGGCATTCACTAGGTGATGTAGTCTGGATTGATTTGAGGTTTTGGTAGTTCTCAATGATGCTGCTACGAATATACACATACACAAATACAAGTTTGTGTGTGTACATATGTTTTCAGTTCTCTTGGGTACACATCCAAGAGTGGAATTTCTGGGTCATATGGTAACTCTTGAGGAACTGCCAAATCTTTTTTCCAAGTCCCTGCACCATTTTACATTCTTACCAGCCAGGTATGAGAGTTTCTGCTTCCCTCATCCCAGCCAACACTTATTCCATCTTTTTTTTTTTTTAGACAAAGTCTTGCTCTTGTCACCCAGGTTGGAGTTGGAGTGCAATGGCGTAATCTCAGCTCACTGCAACCTCTGCCTCCTGGGTTCAAGTGATTCTCCTGTCTCAGCCTCCCGAGTAGCTGGGATTACAGGGACCCGCCACCATGCCCGGCTAATTTTTTGTATTTTTAGTAGAGACGAGGTTTCACTATGTTGGCCAGGCTGGTCTCAAACTCCTGACCTCGTGATCCACCCACCTTGGCCTCCCAAAGTGCCAGGATTACAGGCGTGTACCACTGCGCCCGGGGCCTATTCCATCTTTTTGATACAGCCACCATCTTAGTGGGTGGGAAGTGGTATCTCATTGTGGTGCTGACTTGCATTGCCCCAGTGACTACTGATGTCAAACAGCTTTTTATGTGCTTTTCAGTTATTTGTATTGTCTTCTTTGGAGAAATGTCTATTCAAATCCTCACTTATTTTTGAATTGGGTTGTTTTTATGTTGTTGATTTGTAAGAATTCTTTATAAATTCTGGATTTTAATCTCTTTTTGGATATATGATTTGCAGGTTTTTTCCCCATTCTTTGGTTTCTCTTTTCATTTTCTTGATGTCATTTGAAGCACATTTAAAATTTTGTTTTTGAGTCAGGGTCTTGCTCTGTTGCCCAGACTGGAGTGCACTGGGATGATCTCGGCTCACTGCAACGTCTGCCTCCCAGGCTCAAGTCATCCCCCAAATTCAGCCTCCCCAGTAACTGGGACTACAGGCATGCGCCACCAAGCCTGGCTAATTTTTGTATTTTTGTAGAGATGGGGGTTTCGTCATGTTAGCTAGGCTGATCTCAAACTCCTGACCTCCAGTCATCTGCCCACCTCGGCCTCCCAAAATGCTGGGATTACAGGTGTGAGCCACCGTGCCCTGCCGTGTGTGTGTGTGTGTGTGTGGTGTTTTTTTTTTTTAAATGAATGCTCTTTCATTCCCATCTAAAAGGAGTTATTGGGGAGAAAGTGATCTGACTCCAAAATGAATGTGGGAAATCCACAAAGAAGTCATTACTTAGAACAAGGCTGTTTCTGGATCCCACGTTCTTCAAAGGCAGTGGCCAGATGCACATGCGCACATGCCCTGTAACAGTCACAATGTCCTGAGGGCTGCTCTGCTCCACACTCACGAATGGGCTTAGGCAGGGAGTCCATAGTCACTTGGAAGCTTGCATTCCAGACCAGGGTCTGGCAGCGGTGACGGACACTCACTGCTATGCATGGAGCCTTCAAACAGGTTATATTTCAGGAAGCAGGGTTTTGAGACTCTCCCAGCATTGGGTATTTTGTTCCAGGAAGTCTTTGAGAACAAGCCCTTCAGGATGAGGAAGAAATAAACTCAACTTATTGGCCACTTCCAGAAACCTCAGAGGGCCAATGGATTATGAGATAATTTTTAAAATCCCCATTTAAAGAATCAATCTTTGCATTTGATTTAGTTCTCTTTCTAGGGAAAACATGCTTAGCAGCTGGAAGTTTTAAAGTTAGGTATCTAAGTTTCCCTCTTGAGAAGCTATGAAATTCCTTGGCCACCTTCCTCTTTTCCCCTGGCTCCTCTATTTCATACAGGGCACAAAACATTACCATGGCAAAGCAAAAGGGATTGGAGCTGGGTATTCTTCCGAGCTCAAACCACAGCAATGCAGTCATGGGAGGTCCCTAAGCCCGGTATCTACGCAGCTGTGATTTCTGGCTCTAGAAAGGTCCTGTGTTATTTTCAGCATCAGATGAGACACAATTGGAAGGAATAATTTCTTTCCTGGCAGGAAAATCCTAATGTGACCACAGCCACTGAGGTGCTTCCGGAAGGGTGCTTTAGTGCCAAGTAACTCTGTTTAATGGAGTTGCCTCATCTTTCTGAACTTTCCTTCCCACCAAACAAAAGTCACCTTCAGGGCTGGGTGTGGTGGCTCACCCCTGTAATCCCAGCTCTTTGGGAGGCCGAGATGGGTGGATCACAAGGTCAGGAGATCAAGACCATCCTGGCTAATACGGTGAAACCCCATCTCTACTAAAAAT
>NW_012112253.1:3328731-3330084 GCF_000951035.1 Colobus angolensis palliatus
TGGTCTCAATCTCCTGACCTCGTGATCCACCCGTCTCGGCCTCCCAAAGTGCTGGGATTACAGGCTTGAGCCACCGCGCCCGGCCCACCTTCCGATTTTCTAGGCAGCAAACCCTTCTAACAGGGATTCTTGACAATATGCAGACAGGCGGGCCGCAGGACTGTGAACCTGGGTGATCTTGACTGCTTGAGACTCGAGGCACCCATTCTTCGTGGGCGGCTGATGGATGCTGTACAGGATGGGCTCCCAGCAGACGGCTTTGGGTCCTTGGGCACCCAGGTTCTGTTCCAATTCTGTGGGATTGGGAGGACATCTCCTTGGGGCAGATTGTGGTATAATCTTCCTAGGCAATGCCAGTCACAGGACTAGATAGGCTCTTTTTATGATCATTCCCTCATGGCTCTCAACTTGGAATAGGGTGCTTTGATTTAGGAAATGTTTGCTGAGTCTCCATGTGTATTAGTCTGTTTCCATGCTGCTGATAAAGACATGTCTGAGACTGGATAATTTACAAAGAAAAAGAAGTTTAATAGACTCACAGCTCCACATGGCTGGGGAGGCCTCATAATCATCGCAGAAGGTGAAAGGCAAATCTTACATGGGGGCAGACAAAAGAGAATGAGACCCCAGCAAAAGGGGAAACCCCTTATAAAACCATCAGATCTCGTGAGACTTATTCACTACCACAAGAACAGTATGGGGAACCGTCCCCGTGATTCAATTATCACCCACCGGGGCCTTCTCACAACAGGTGAGAATTACGGGAGCTACAATACAAGATGGGATTTGGGTGGGACACAGCCATACAATATCACCACGTGAACAACAGAAGCAGATAAAGTTCGTCACATCTAAGGTAGATATTACAACCAACTACGTGTATTGTATTTGTAAAGTAGCTTCATGAAAATCAGTCTAAATTAAATTCACATAAGCTACATAAAGAAATACTACAAGGGACTGGGTGTGGTGGCTCACACCTGTAATCCCAGCACTTTGGGAAGCTGAGGCAGGCAGATCACTTGAGGTCAGGAATTTGAGACCAGCCTGGCCAATATGGCAAAACCCCGTCTCTGTTTAAAAATACAAAAATTAGCTGGGTGTGGTGGCATGTGTCTGTAATCTCTGCTACTTGGGAGGCTGAGGTGTGCGAATCACTTGAACCTAGAAGGTGGAGGTTGCAGTGAGTTGAGATTGTGCCACTGTGCACTCTAGCCTGGGCAACAGAGAGAAACTCCATCTCAAAAAAATAAAGAAAGAGAGAGAGAGAAAGAGAAAGAGAGAAAGAAAAAGAAGAAAGAGAAAGAAAGAAAGAGAAAAAAGAAAGAAAAAGAGAGAAGGGAGGGAGGGAGC
>NW_012112253.1:3334394-3341585 GCF_000951035.1 Colobus angolensis palliatus
AGTTTCCCATCCACTCCTTTGTGTTTCTAGTGGCTGCTCTTACCCCAAACCCCTGCCATATGAGGGGTACTTGAGGATGTTTTGGGGTGTGGGGTGGGAGTAGGTGGATGTGGGTTAGAAAAAGACATCTAATACCACAGTGCTATATTTTGAAAATGAAAAAAAGTTACTAATTTAGTATTAGAAAATAAAATTCTATAAAATCATAGCCGATGGTTTGACAAGTTTGAGAACCATTTCCTCATACTTCCCAGAAGCTTTTATTTCCTCCCCGAGATGCTTCTGGGAGCAGAAAGGAGTTGCCAGAGGAGGTCTCCTGTGAAGGTTCCTTTAGTCCCTGCCGGCCCCTCTCCACCCCCAACCTTCCTGGGCTGTAGGTGACTGACACTGTGGCAGCAAGGGTTGGCGATGGGCCCTGGTTTGACGTCAGACACTGAACTCGGGAGCTCTGCTTTACTCTCTTGATCTCTCCTCATCAGAGATTTTTGGTAATTTCCTAAAAAAACCCTCCCCTGCTCCTTTCCTGAATGCTATAGACATAAGTTGAGCAGAAGAAATCAGATTTCACAATACACGCTCTGACTTTTATCCCTCCCACTTTTGCTGTGGACCAGAGCCTGGGCTGCAGAGGTGGTTTCTGGAGGCCCAACAGCTTTGGCCTTGGTGCCTGTGCTGTGGGAAGGCCAAGCTGACTGAAGGCCTTCGTTCCCTCCCCTGCAAAGCCTGGATTCTGTGTGTGCCTAGCCCTGCTGGCTTCCCACCCCTGTGTTTCAGATGGTCCTGGGTGCGTGGTGACCCTTGGTGATGGATCGGGAAGTGGATGCTGGGAGAGAGCTCCATTCCACCATCTCTCTGATGAAGCCGGCTTGGGAGGGGACACAGAGTGTTTTGAAGACTTGGCCTGCACATTTGGACAGGTCTTGTTGAGTGATCACTGCACAGCTCTGAGCCCCACAGGCCCTGGCTATCCATGGGCATGAAACACCAGCCCCAGCACGTCCCTATGAGGTCACCATGGATGTCACCCAGGACAGCACTCTTCCATCTGTAAAAGGCTCCATTATAACATGCACCTGCTATTGTCATACTTAATTTTGACTTTACACAGTTCACACTCAGGTGTGCAAAATTAGGACTTGATTTTCCTAGAACTGAGTTTTGTCTGTATCTGGAGCACCTATTCTGGCTGATGGCAGAAAAAGTAGTCGAGTGGATTTAGATACCTTCCAACTAACCTCATTCCAAGTAGGATTTTCTTTGGTACCTCTTTCTTCCTGCGGTCAGCTCCAAGGGCAGGGGCCTTGGTGAGGAGATGCTATCTGCTCTTGGCCCACCCTGGCGCCAGCTAATATGCACGATTGTCCTGTCATGGTCTCTGGTCTCAGGCTCCCTGGACACCTGGTGTGTGGTCCTGCTGGCGTCTGTTGATGCTTCTACCCCAAATCCCTGTCCAGGAAGTGATGTTTGTGGCTGGCAAGTTCTCGCTCTCAACCTGCGTCGCCTCTGTCCCTGGTCACATGGGAAAGCATCATTTGTCTGTCCCCACTGGGGACTCCTGGCTTTGTTGTGGGGCTGACCCTGCACCCTCATGCAGTCCTCTTCTAAGCCCTGGGGTTGGGGCCACTCATTCTCTGAGAACTCCAAGCTGGAATTGGAACACACCTCTCTTCTACTCTGGAACCCCTAAATCTGTTTGAGAGCTTCTATTATGCCCTTCCCACCACTGCCCAAGTGAGCCTGGCTTTTTAGACTTCCAAGCCAATAACTGGGCATTTCTTTTCTGTTTCCCTCCCTGGCACTCCGTACCCTCATACTCAATGCAGAGCCAAACACAGGTCTCACCCTCCAAGTGAGGGAGAGACCCCTGAGCTCATCCTGCCAGTCCCCAGAGAGTCATGGTACCCACGTTGCCCTCACATCCAGCCCCTCAGGCAGGGTCCTGGGCTGATTCTCACAGCCGGTCTCCGACCTCTGGTGGGGGGTGTGGAGTGTAGATGGTGTGGGGACTACTACTTCCTCCCTGGCCTCATGCACAGCTTGAAATTCCATGGCAGAAATGTTTCCCTTTGAGAGTGGGTAACATAGACTTGTGTCCCAGAACTGGGAAGAGCTTGGGGTCTGGCTTCAGCCTGGCTCCTTCCTCCAGAGGGGGCTGGGATGATCACTTTCCTTCTGGGTCCCTCAGGTTCTTGTTGGTGAAAGGAAGAGGATGAGTCAGGGTCTGTAAACTGGCAGCTTAAGGGTTCAAATTAGTTAGCAGGTGAGATGTTTTAGGGCCTGGAAGCTGCCGTCCCTTTCCTGGAGGGCATATCCCCACCACTCACTGGCCTGTGTCACTCATCTGCACTGTCTCTCTAGCCTGGTCAAGGCTTACACTTGTATCTTCTTGTGGCAGCCCCCAAAGATGCTCACATGGGAATCCTGGGAACCTGTGAGTGTGTATTAGTCCATTTTCATGCTGCTGATAAAGACGTACCTGGGACTGGGTAATTTCTAAAGAAAAAGAGGTTTAATGGACTCACAGTTCCAAGTGGCTGAGGAATCCTCACAAATACAGTGGAAGGTGAAAGGCACGTCTTACACTGCAGCAGACAAGAGAGAAATGAGAAGCAAGTGAAAGGGGTTTCCCCTTATAAAACCACCAGATCTCTTGAGACCTATTAACAATCACAAGAACAGTATGGGGGAAAGTGCCCCATGGTTCAATTATCTCCCACTGGGACCCTCTCACCACACAAGGGAATTATGGGAGCTACAATTTAAGATGAGATATAGGTGGGGACACATCCAAACCATATCATTTACCTTACCTGGTGAAAGGGACTTCTCAGATGTGACTAAGCTAAAGATTGTGAGAGGGAGACCGGGTGCGGTGGCTCAAGCCTGTAATCCCAGCACTTTGGGAGGCGGATCATGAGGTCAGGAGATCAAGACCATCCTGGCTAACACGATGAAACCCTGTCTCTACTAAAAAATACAAAAAACTAGCCAGGTGAGGTGGTGGGCACCTGAAATCCCAGCTACTCAGGAGGCTGAGGCAGGAGAATGGCGTAAACCCGGGAGGCGGAGCTTGCAGTGAGCTGAGATGCGGCCACTGCACTCCAGCCTGGGAGACAGAGTGAGACTCTGTCTCAAAAAAAAAAAAAAAAAAAAAGATTATGAGGGGGGAGATTATCCTGGATCCTCTGGGTGGGCCCAGTGTGATTACAAGGGTCGTTTAAATGAGGGATGCACAGAGAGATGTGACTGCAGGAGGACCGTCAGAGCGTTGCAGCATGAGGAAGACACAGTCAGCCACTCATGGTTTTGAAGATGAAGGAAGGGGCCACGAGCCAAAGAATGCAGGCTGCCTGTGTGGAAAGGACGAGGAAACAGATGCTCCCCTGGAGCCTCCAAAAGGAACCAGCTTGACCTTAGCTCAGCAAGACCTGTTTTAGACTTCTGACTTCCAGAACTGTGTGGTAAGAAATCCTGGTAGTTTTAGGCCACTAAATTTGTGATAATTTCTTACAGTTGCAATGGGAAATGAGTACACCCTTCCTAGGTTCTCAGGTGGGTAGCTTTGCCTCCTAACCCTGGACATTCGGCCATGTCTGGAGATATTTTGGGTTGTCACAGTTGGATGAGGGGTGATACTGGCATCTAGTGGGTAGAGGCGGGAAAGCTCCCATAAAAGTTATTCAGCCTGAAATGCTATGCTAAGATTGATACCAGGCCTGAGCTCCGGTATGCGTCACATTTTGGACTGTGGACTGCCCTGACAGGCAAGTTCTTCCTTTAAAGGAGAAACCACCACCTACTGCAGTCAAGGCTCGGGTCACGGCCTAGGAGGTGCCCTGGAGAAGACTGAGACCCGGGTTGCAGCAGTGAGCCCCATCCTGGCTGGTGGAAGAAAACGGCGATCTCAGGACAGACTTGCGGAGAGCGTGGAACCCTGTAAAACCAAGACGCGCGGGCGCCTGCTCGCTGCCCGCTCGCTGCCCGGCTGCTTTCCGAGGGAAATACCCATGGAGGCCACACGATGGCAGCCTTGCCCAAACCAAAGCCCGCCGGGCGCGCTCCAAGGTCCGCAGCCCCAAGTCGGTGTCCCCAGGCGGTGGACATGGGGCCACCCTCCCACAGAATCCAAGGGCACTCGGCCTGGGTGGGTCTTTAGTTGCAGCTAGAAACTCTGCGCTTAACAGGTGAAAGAAACAGAGAGCCGCACAGACTGCCCACTCCTGCCTGCTCGTCTGCCTCGATGTAAACAGCTCATCTGTGTCAATGTGGAACTATGTTTTCCTCATCCCCACATTTCAGTGATGTGACAAGACAGATAACACAGCTGAGATTTATTCTTAAAAAGATTTATTCTTAAAAGGGGTTCGCGTGTCTCTCTTCCTCTTCCTTCCTCTTCCTCTTTCCTCTTCTTCCTCCTCCTCCTCCTCCTCCTCCTCTTCTTCTTCTTTCTTCTTTCTTCTTGTCTAGCTGTCTCCCAGGCTGGAGTGCAGTTGTGATCTCAGCTCACTGCAACCTCTGCCTCCTGGGTTCAAGTGATTCTCCTGCCTCAGCCTCCTGAGTAGCTGGGACTACAGGCGTCCACCACCACGCCCAGCTAATTTCTGTATTTTTAGTAGAGACGGGGTTTCACCATGTTGGCCAGGCCGGTCTTGAACTCCCTACCTCATGTGATCCACCCACCTCGGCCTCCCAAAGTGCTGGGATTACGAAAAAAGAAAAAGTTTAGTTTTCATTGTGAGTCCAGGAGTGCAGACCCCAGATTTCCCGAATTACTTCATTAACCCCATAGACTTGCAAATAAATAAATACGTACATAAAAAATTCAACTAAACCCACTATAATGCACCCTGC
This sequence comes from Colobus angolensis palliatus, assembly GCF_000951035.1. Lineage (NCBI taxonomy): Eukaryota > Metazoa > Chordata > Mammalia > Primates > Cercopithecidae > Colobus > Colobus angolensis. The sequence goes on from NW_012112253.1 coordinate 3,339,246, forward strand.
CTCCCTTCACCACAGGTTGAAAGTGGGGGGCCTTGAGACTCACCTATTCCTTGGGATTCCCCACCCGGGCATGGAAGCTGGGAGGTGCAGTGGGGGCCGCCCCCTTCCTCCCTCTTAGCCTTTCTGGCCCTTGGGGCCATGGGCCCCAAGGGCCAGAAAACACTGGGGCCATGGGCCTAGAGGCACCCCGGATCCAGCTGTGATCTGGACTCCCCTCTGTTCTGTGTCATCAATTTGGCCCCATTTTCATCTGTAGTTTTTTGATGTGTTATTTGGCTTCCTTCAGCAGCAGCAGCCACCAAAATACTCTGGGGCCTGTGTGCTTTGCTTATAAAATGGGGACTGTGTCTCCCTGGCAGGATTCGCTGGGAAGATGAAGGTAAATTTGCAGCGTCCCGGGGATGCCAAGTTCATGGTGACCCTGGCTTGCAACAATGAGGAGAATGGAACTAAGGGTGAGAAGAGGGAAGAGAGGGAACAAGGAAGTGGAACAGCCAACAGAGCATGCTGGGGCCGGGTGCCCTCATCTGCTCCCAGGGAGGTTGAACTGAGATAGCGGGGAGCTGGGGGAGCCAGACCTGGTACTTGAATTGGGGTGGGAGAGATAGAAGATGCCCTTCTGGTCCAAGGAGCCCTCCCCCTAGTTAAACCAAGCTGGACTGGTAACAGAGGTGCCCAAGATCCTCCTGGCCACAGGGTGCCCCGTGCCTCTGGGGACTACCGACTTAAGGATAGCATGCTCTCAGCTTACAGAAGTTCTAATAACTGTTTTAAAACTGGTTCATGCACTTTGGGAGGCTGAGGTGGGAGGACTGCTTGAGCTCAGGAGTTCAATACCAGCCTGGGCAACATAGTGAGATACCATCTCTACAAAAAATGAAAACATTAGCTGACTGTGGTGGCACATACCTGTAACCCCAGCTACTCGGGGGGCTAAGGTAGGAGGATTGCTTGAGGCCACCAGTTTGAGGCTGCAGTCAGCTGTGATTCCACCTTAGTACTCCAGCCTGGGCAACAGAGCGAGACCCTGTCTCAACAAACAAACAAACAAAAACAAAACAAAACACTGGTTCATGCAGTCATCCTTCCCATGCACACTGGTGGCTTCCATGGGCCAGGTGCTATGCTGAGGACTGGTACAGACTTGTGGGTATGGCAGAAAATTGTCCTTCTACAGCCCTTGGCTCCCAAGGACGAGATGCAGGTGCAGCCAGTGAGATGAATAGAGGAGGGGACTTCTGAGGAGGGGCAGGTAGGGTTCACTTGTCGATATTTATGCTAGATTGATTGTAAGCTCCCTGAAGTCAGGGTCAGGGCTCACAGTGTCCTCAGCATTGATGCAATCAGTGCTGTGTGAGTGTCAGCTGAAAGTCTGAAGAGATAGAAAGAATCCCCAGGAGAACTTGGACTCTGCCACATCTGGTGGCATTCCTGCTGTTGTGGTGTCCTGCATGAAGAAAGCCTGAGGTGCATGGGCTCAGCACACACCTGGGTTAGCATCCTACCCTGAGGTCCAGGTGACAGTTTGTAGGGCATGCAGTGGCAGAGCTGGGTGTCCCAGGCAGCTGGGAGGCCCTGAGTGGGAACAGGGACTCTTGCCTTTAATTAGTCATATCTTGCTGTATTTCCACACACTGCCCAAGGAGTACACCACTAACAATGCTATTGTTGGTGTATATACAGCTAGAATTTGCTTTTAAAGTGCAGCATTTTATTCTATACTAGAAATCATACCGCACATGCAGTTTAATTCCTGCTTTTTAAAAAATGTGAGAACTACCGGAGTTATTTTACCCCAATGTTTTAACCATCATATATTTTTTTTTTTTAATAGAGACAGTCTTGAACTCCTGGGTTCAAGTGATCGTCCCACCTTAGCATCCGTAAGTGCTGGGATTAGAGGCGTGAGTCACCCCACCTGGCCCATTATACTTTAATCCTGCATAAGATTTCATCACATAGCTGCACCATGGTGGACACCACTGCTTTCCTCCTCTTGAATGTTTAGGGTCCTTCCCATTTCATGCTATTATAAAGAACAATTTAGGCTGGATGCAGTGGCTCACGCCTGTAATCCTAGCACTTTGGGAGCCGGGACAGGTGGATTGCCTGAGCTGAGGAGTTTGAGACCACCCTGGGCAACACGGTGAAACCCTGTCTCTACTAAAATACAAAAAAAAAATTAGCCAGGTGTGATGACACGCACCTGTAGTCCCAGCTACTTGGGAGACTGAGGCACCAGAATTGCTTGAACCCGGGGGGCAAAGGTTGCAGTGAGCCAAGATCGCACCACTGCACTCTAGCATGGGCAACAGAGCAAGACTCTGTCTCAAAAAAAAA
>NW_012112253.1:3342487-3354882 GCF_000951035.1 Colobus angolensis palliatus
AAAAAAAAAAAAAAAAAGAAAATAAGTAAACAAAAGCACAAGTGGCAAAATCGTGAAGATGACATGGAAATGAATATGTTTGGTAAACAACTAAAAAGGCTGGGAAGAAGGCTCCTAAATGGAGAGCAATGAACCGAACAACACGTGGGGCGGGGTAGTGGGGAGGCACCTTGGTAAAACTTCGTCAGGGATTTTTCATCCTTCCTGTGTTTTCTCCTCCTCCTCCTCTCTCAGGTTTGTGATAATCCTCTCTCCTCACATCCTGTACAACAAAGAGAGAACACAGAACCGGGAGACTGGTTAAGTGGCAAAACGCATTTGGAGTCTTGATATGGCTTTGTGTTCACGGCAGGTGATCTTGGATGAGAAGTTTAATTCTCTGATCCTCAGTCTCCTCATCTGTGAAAAGGGGATGATAATATCCTGGTCCCGGTGTTGCTGGGTGGTGCAATAAGCTGATGGAGGTGGAGGTATCTCAGCTGTAAGGTGGAGCAGCTGTTCCATGGTGCAGATCAGAGGGCAGTCCATCCAGCAGGTGTCATCTGCCTCCTGCATTCTTTTTCTCTGCTTCCAGAATAGCCCGAGTTTTGCCTGAAATCCCTCTCTCTGCCTCTTACCTGGTGGTTAGAATAAGGCAGGTGACCCAGGCCTAAGCCAGTCAGAGCATAGGATTCTCCTGAGTCACTCAGGGTGGCAAGTTGGCTTGAGCTGGTCCAGGCAGAATGAGCCTCAGATGCCTGAAAAGAGTAGAAGTGAGTGTGAAAAAGCTGCTGCCATCTTGTGGCTACAGGGCAGGGCCAGAAAGTGGAATGGGAACTGAGAGATGGGGAGACCTGGGAACCTGGGGTTTACTGAGTCTCTGAACCCAGCTCTGTCTGAAGCTAGAACTACTCCTAGAGTTTTCAATGACAAGAGTTAAAAGTCTTCCTCTTTTGCCTGAGTTAATTTGCCTAAGTTGGTTTTCTACCCCTGAAACCAACAGTCCAGACTGACACGTTCCTTCTCCCCATTCGACTATCTTTTGTGATAATGGAGGGAAAAGAGAATGGTTACGTGGAACCGCAGATAGTTAGAGCTGTACAGGCCTTCAGAATGATCCAATTCTTCCTATTTGCTTGAAGCATGACTTTCCTGGGCCTTATGGACTTTTGCCTTCATAGGCCCCTTCCTCCATAAAAATATTGAAAAACATATTTTGGTACTGTGTTGGTATAAAGATAAATATACTCCAAGACAGATTGTAGATTGTATTTACTTACTTTTCTAAAAAAATAAATTAAAATATTTCCTTGGGCCTTGGGCGAGATGCCTATGTACTTAATGGATAAATCAACTCTGGGGGTGTTAACTTTCTTTTCTTGCTTGTATACTTTTTTTCTTTCTTTTTTTTTTTTTGAGGTGGAATCTCACTGTGTTTCCCAGGCTGGAGTGCATGGGTGCAATTGCAGCTCATTGCAACCTCTGCCTCCTGGGTTCAAGCGATTCTCCTGCCTCAGCCTCCTGAGTAGCTGGAATTATAGGCATGCACCACCATGCCCGGCTAAATTTTTGAATTTTTAGTGGAGATGGGGTTTCACCATGTTGGCCAGGTTGGTCTTGAACTCCTCACCTCAGGTGATCCTCCAGTCTCGGCCTCCCAAAGTGTTGAGGTTACAGGTGTGAGCCACTGCGCCCAGCCTGCTTGTATACGTTTTTGTCATGGGCATACATTTGTGATAAACAGTGAGTTCCTAGTGCAGACACATCACTTTTCAGCTGATCTGCAGAGCATATTAACGGCCACATCAATGGAGGCCATTTATGAATTAATAGAAGAGTTACAACAATATTGTGGATCCCAGTGGGTGAGGGCTCAGAGTAGTGATCACTTCCGATTGGCTGAATGCATTTGTTGTCTCTTTAGGCTGAATGTGATGGGGATGGAGCTCAAGAGCGATGCTTACTTCTGATTGGCTGAATACGCTTGCTGTCTGACTGGCTGGAATGTAACAGGACGGCACTAAAGCGCACTGCTCACCTCCGATTGACTGAATGCACACGTGATCTTGTTGGCCTAAGTGTCAGCCAGAGATCCACAGACTGCAGGCTGAAGAAAGGACCATCTCATGAAATCATGGTGGTTGCATCAGAACAGAATCTTTTCATTTCTGTTGATAAATCTCTAGCATAAAATGTCCCCAGTACAAATCTTTCTGTAAAGGTGGTGGAAATCCATGGGCATTTATGTTGCACAGATGACCCCAGACCTGTCCTCCACAGAATGTAAGCCTCCAGAGTGTAAGCATCGTGCCCTCACTGTCTGGATGCTGCATTTGGGACCAACAGCCTTTGCAGGCCTGGGGCTGGTTATGACTAACTCCTGGTGGATCTGGGCTGCCAGAGCGTAGCGGGTGGGAGAGTTCCCCATGTTCAGCTCCATCGTATCCCCTTTCCCATGCCGCCCCCCTCTTCCCCCCGCCCCCAGCGCCTCTCTGGCTTTTCCTGAAAAGTCCCAGACTCAGGCTCTGGAACTCTGCCAGCGTGGGTGGAGCAAGGTAAGTGTAGATCACGGGAAATTTTTCAAATGTTCAGGAAGAAGCAGCCCAGCTTAAATAGCTATGAGGCTTAAGAGTGGGTCTCAAGGTGCTCCCCAGACCAGCAACATCACCATCAACAGAGGACTTGCTAGAAATGCAGACCCTCAGCTCTCACCTCAGACCTGCGAACCACAACCTCAAGCCCTCTGGGGGACGCCGATGCATGCTCAGGAGTGGGTACCTGCGTTCTGTAGGGTACCTTCCCTGAGAACACAGGTTTTCCCTTCCTTTGGAGGATTTTCTCTGACAGTTTTGCTGACCCGCACTCCCAGCAAACAGGCTCCTGGGCCGGCTCTAGCCCAGGCAGACAGGTCCTACGAATCCCGCTACAGCGTCCCCTTTTAGGGCTCTCCACAACACCCAAGCCGAATAGATCAAAATCCTTTAAGCGTTTTGGCCTTTACTTCTCTTACTGAGGTGGCACTGATAGCTAACATGTTATTTAAGAAGCTCCAAAGGCCGCGCTGCTGCGCTGTGACCACGCATCGCAGGGATCACGTTTTCCTGCAGACGGTGGATCCTGGGTCGCGGCGCGCGCTCTCCGCAGCCTCCCAGTGCGGCCACGAGATGGCGCTGTTGCACTTTCCTATCGGCTCCGCGGGGCGCGCAGGCGCCTGTCTCCTGGCTTCCTAGGGTCCCACCGGAGTCCCCGAAGTGTAATAACGACGTGCCACTGTGAGCTGAGGCCTGTCTCACTAAGATGTCCAGGAAATGATATGCAACCAGGCGGCTTGGCCTAGAGGGAACGCTGACTGTGGGATTGTGGCTGGAGAGCCTTTAGGACTTTACAGGTCTCCCTCTCCACGCCCTGCATGCTACCCCCACCCAAGACCAAGCCCCTTGGGGTGGCAGAGTTCCCATCACAGACCCTAATATCAAGGCCGTCCCTTGCTGAGCGCTCATAAAAGTGGCGACAGGCGATTTTCTTCTCACGGGAAGCCTCTAATCTGATTGCATCCCGCATTCTTTTGTGTCTGAGCATCAATTCAGCCACGAGAGGGAGGAAAAGGAAAAACGCCACAGATTGGCAAGGGGTCCGCAGAAGACCCGGAGAGAGAAGGAGCGATCTGCTGGGCTTGAGGACTGCAGGGCTGGGCACGCGATTGAGTGGTCCGTGGGTGCTTTGGGAGCAGACAAGGGACGGCAGGGTCGGGCCAGGACTGAGGAGACACTCGCTGCAGGGAGCTGCGGGGACACACGCAGCAACCTTGGCCTTTCCAGCAGCAGTTTCCTTGGAGGATGAGGCCGTAATGGTGATAGTAATAAACATGGGGCGGCAATGAGAACGAACGCACTGAACTCTCATTGCACCCCTACGAGGGAGGGACTGTGGCGTCCCAGTACACAGGTGGGGAAGTGGAGGCACAGGGAGGCGGAGGCAGGATTCCAAACCAGGCCTTTGATTCCAGGCCTCCTTGCCTCCAAGCCAGAGGCCCTAAGGTCTGCAGTAGAGGTCCTAGGAGCTGTGGTGTCCCGACTGAGGGGTCTGCCCCAGCCTGGGGCCTTCTTGGGATGTGTCTCTCCTTATTGGCTCCAGGGGCAAGGAGGGGACCCAGGGTTCGCGACTGTTCCACCCGAGGCCCCATCTCCTCCCTCAACGCAGCTTTGCAGACACTGGGGGCTCCCAAAGGACAGAGCTTTGAATCCACCTGGAAGGTTTAAGAGAAAGTGCGCAGTCCCCTATGCCCTACCCCTGAGACTGCTGACAGTCATCGCCGAGGGCTGCAGCTTTGGAATCAGGCATCTTCTGAGGAAGAGAAAGGCACCACAGCCACAGCAGCACAGAAGACTAGGTGAGGGCAGTGGGAAACCTCTGGACCAGGACAAGTGGCCAGCCAGAGCCCACCTGTCCATAGGGACCAGATGGAGAGAGGGAGATGGATGAACATGAAATACAAGTGCAGGAAATTGCTGTGTAGACAGCACCCCTGGAGCTGAGTGAGGCTCCCGGCAGGGTCTCCTGTCAGTGACTGGCACTCCACTCACCTAATTGCTCAATCCGGGATGCCTGGGAGCCGCCCTCGCCCCTTTCTTGCTGCGTGTTTTCAGGCAAATCCTTCAACGAGCCCCTCAAGACCACGCCTCAAACGCCCGGCTCCTCAAGCTTCCCTCAGCTTTTGCTTTAGTGTTCCAGAAACACACTCTAATTCAGGTTTCTGCTTTTACTTTCTCATAGGACCCTGTGTTAGGGTGTTCGTGTATTGTTATAAAGAAATACCTGCAGCTGGATAATTTACAAGCAAAATAAGTTTAATTGGCTCACAGTTCTGTAGGCTGTAGGGCATGGTACCAACGCCTGCCTCTGGCGGGGGCTTCAGGAAGCTTCCAATCATGGCGGAAGGCAGGGGGTGGGGTGGGAAGTCAGCATCACATGCAAAGAGCAGGAGCAAGAGAGAGGGGGAGTGCCACACCCTGTTAAACAACCAGGTCTCAAAGACTCACCTACTGTACTGTGGTGGGGACATCACCAAGCAAGCCATTCCCGAGGGACCGTCCCCATGGCCCAAACACCCCCCACAGGCCCCACTTGCGACATTGGGGTTTACACTTCAGCATGAGATTTGGAGAGAAAAACAGCCAAATTATATCAGCCCCCCCAATTTACTGTCTTAAGTTTTTTTTTTAAATTTAAGAGATGGGGTCTCACTCTGCTGCCCACGCTGGAGTACAGTGGTGCAATCAAAGTCCTCTGTAACCTTGAATTCCTGGGCTCAAGCAAGCCTCCTGCCTCAGTCTCTCTAGTAGCTGGGACCACAGATGGGTGACACCATATTCAGCTAATTAATTACTTTTTTTTTTTTTTAAGAGATGGGATATCACCATGTTGCTAAGGCCAGTGTTTTAGTTTTTTTTTAACTTCTCCCTTATAGCTTTTAACAGTTTGCTATGACCCATTTACTGGTGTGATTTTTGGCCTGTCTCTCTGCTTCCCCCTCCTCCCCGTTCCCCTCCTCCTCTTCCCCATTCTCTTCCTCCCGCTTCCCCATTCTCCTCCCCTCTCCTCCTCATCCTCTTCCCTTTCCTCCTCCTCCTCCTTCAGGCTGTAAGCCTCCTGAGACTGTCAGTTTTGCTCCCCACTGTGATAGGGCCTGGGGCAGCCCCTGGAATCCAGTGGGACTTGAGAAAATTGGCATCAGCCCTCTCCTGGGCCCCAAGCTGGTCCCCACCCCTGCTGGTCACACTTTGCTGCCAGTTTATGCTCTACTGGTGGAGCATTTTCTCCCTCTGCCTGCAGTTACTCAAAGATAAGATTTACAAGCAGACTACTTGATGGGCACAGTGGCTTATGGATGTAATCCCAACACTTGGGAGGCTGAGGTGGGCAGATCGCTTAAGGCCAGGTGTTCGAGACCAGCCTGGGCACCATGCAGAAACCCAGTCTCTACTAAAAATACAAAAATTAGGTGAGTGTAGTGGTACACACCTGTAGTCCCAGCTACTCGGGGGGCTGAGGCAGGAGAATCACTTGCACCCAGGAGGTGGAGGTTGCAGTGAGTCAAGATCTGAGATCACACCACTGCACTGCAGCCTGGGTGACAGAGTGAGACTGCCTCAAAAAAAAAAAAAAAAAGCAGAGCCTTTTTTTTGGAATTAATTTTAAATTGACAAGAGATGCAAAAATGTAATAATACAAGGTGCTCCTGTGTACTTTTTATTTCAACCCGCTTGTGGGTCATTTTTTTTTCAGAGCCATTGGAGGGTGAATTTTGTGGAACATGGCCTTTTGCGCTTCAGCACTCCAGTGGGTATTTCCTGAGAATGGAGATAACCTCTTATGTCATCACAGTGCAGTCACTGACACCAATTTGCATTGATGCAATACTTTCATCTTATCTACCGTCTATATTCTAATTTTGCCTCTTGGTTTAATAATGACCTTTATAGCATCCCCCCTCCTCCATAGTACAGGATCCAGTTTAGGGGCAGATACTACATTTAGCTGTCATGTCTCTTTAGATACCTTGATCTGGACCATTTCCACTGCATTTCTTTTGTCTTTTATGAGATTGGCATTTTTGAAGCATATAGTACTTCTGCCTTTAAAAAAAGAACCTTCTTTATTTTGTGTGTGTCCGATGAGTCTCTGTAATTATACGGGAACACAGAGCAGACAATTTTATTTCTTCTCAAGGTATCCCATGTGAAAGCAGATTTAAAATCGGAACCTTCTTCAAGTGCCTTCTCATAGCACAAGCTATTAATATTTTCATTTCTCTTTGCTACCATGGGATCTGTGCAAATGCTGGAACGTCAGGAGATGGCTCTCTTTCAATGTGGGCTCTGAAAAAAACTCATTTATTCTCAGCTGTGGTTGAAAGACCTTAATAAGCCTCCTGGCTTCGAGCAGGAAGGCCGGCTTTAGGCATGAGTGATGCTGGCAGTTCCCACGCTTCCCAAATGCCATTTTCCCAGTCGGTACTGCCCGAGCTGTGCTATAAAGTCGTCCCCACAGAGCAGCTGTGGCTGGGAACAATCGACCTTTTACCTCCGTGGTGGTTTCGCTGCATCGTTTTGAAAACACTCCAGTGTGCCGTACCACAGCGGGGGTGCCGGGGAAACAGTTGGCAGGCTCCCTTGCCCTCTGGGCCACCTCTCTGCACTTGGAGTGCTACTAAAATGCTGATGTCCCAAGAAGAGGGGACACCAGAAGCTATTACTAGCCATTGATTACTGAAGATGACCTAATAACTGGGTGTCCCTGGGGAGGATGGTGGAGAACTGGACCACAGGGGTGCATGGTCCCTGGGACTGATAGCCATGGTGACACCCTTGTAGACACCCTTTTCTGCCTGACTCTCACTAGTCCCAGAAAAGAAAAAAGACATATCCTTGTTGATGCTTTAAAGTCTCCATTGAGAAAGCAGCCAGAGGAGGTGGAAAGAGAACCACTCTTCACTGTTCAAGTCTTGGGTTCAAATCTTGACTCTTGCCTCTGATGAACCAGGGGTTTTAACTGCTCCTGTGCCTCTTCGGTGTTCACAGTTTGTGGTGACGATAGAGGGGGTGATATAGGGAACAGGCATCGTGTCTGCTTAGAGTCAGAGCTTCCACAGTGCCGTGCGCTGCCTCCTCCTGCCTCCTGACTGCCTCTGTGCTCCCCCAGCATTGAGATGGGGAGGCTGTGTCACCATGCCCCAGGCCACGTGGGCACAAGTATCTGTGTATTCTAGATTTGTTTTGATGACATATGCTAAGAAGCTCAGATATGGGAATAATTGTCACCAAGAAATACCTTATCCTAATTACTGTTTCCCGCAAACAGGAGGCACGTTCACAAGAGGAAGCGCCGGGTTGGTCAGGGTGATTAGGTTGGGGAACATGGGTCAGAGGCCTTTATCGCACCTTCCCTGGGGTGGAGCAGAGAGGCAGGACAAGCAGTCTCAGGATTGGCGAATTTGAAGAATTTCCAGGTTCTGGGGCATCCAGGCTGTCCCTAGTTGTCTGGCACCTGGGCCTGGGGTGATTAGGGTGGATGGATGGTGGCCCAGGAGGGTGGGAACCCAATAAAGGAGGATGCTGGAGGGAGTTGTGAGATCGAGATTTGTTTGCATTTGAAAAACATACCTGGGGGTAGGGGGCAATTTGTTGACTGTCTTAGAGATTAGCTATCCCTGGAGGGGCAGTCCCTTCAGGGTCAGCAAAGCCACAAATGTGATAGCATCAGCATACAGAAATAAAAGGAATGAGGAGATATGGTTGATATGGGTACTTCCATCCCCTGCAAGGAGTACTCTCTAACTTTGGACAGCCCCCCAGGAGGCTGCTCCCTGGGTCTCTAAGGCTGTGGCTTTGTGTATGGTCTTCTAGAATGCATGCTTCACTGACACAGATATAAACTTCCTGGGTGAGCACAGAATGGCTGGATTCTTCATTCAAATGGGGATGCTTCCAGCATTCCATGAAGCTTGGCAGGCAGAGCAGTGCCTGCAGAGGCCTTGTCAAAAGCCTCTCTTCAATCTGTTTCTTGCTCAACAGGTCAACCAGGGCAGTCACCAGGAGATGCCTGCCTGGGGTGAGTTGGGGAGGCCCAAGAAGAGGACTGATCCCTTTGGGAAGAGGGTGGTGAGCTGGCTTTGCATGACAGCTTGTCTCAGTGGAGTTTACCTTCTCTCCAATGGCAAGTCCAAAGGGGAAGCAAAATATCATACAGACCACTCTGGAATGTAAGGGCTCTGAGCTCACCAGGTTTTGTTTGCAACTGAGAATGAGGCCATCTCAGGTGACCAGCTCCAGCAGGGAGCAGTAGAGTCAAGTGGCCCTGCACATTACTTCCTGTGTGTGTGTTTGTGTGTGTGTGTGCACTTGTGTAGGCTATGGGGCGGTCAAAAGTGTTGTGAGCTCCAAAGGTGATGGTGAAGGTCAGTGTTGTGCAAGGCCACTCATGGGCCACAGTGGGTGCACACTTGGGGTGGAGAAGGGAGGAAGACCACCTTTTTTGTGGCTCTCTGAAACTGAAGAGTTGAGGGCTACTGATGAGGATTGATGTTGTCCGAGTTCTGGGAGGAGCATCTGACTTGATATCAACAACTGGGCTTGAACTGGAAAAATCTGGAAGGTTGGTGAAACACTTTGACAGAGAGACTACAGCGCATTGGTCAAGCCAAAATTACAGTGCCCCTTCATGCAGCCTTATGTTTTTCCTTTTTTTTTTTTGAAATGGAGTCTCGCTCTGTCACCCAGGCTGGAGTGCAGTGGCGTGATCTTGGCTTACTGTAATCTCCACCTCCCGGGTTCACGCCATTCTCCTGCCTCAGCATCCTGAGTAGCTGGGACTACAGGCGCCCACCACCATGCCTGGCTACATTTTTGCATTTTAGTAGGTGCATTTTCACCGTGTTAGCCAAGATGGTCTCGATCTCCTGACCTTGTGATCTACCTGCCTCGCCCTCCCAAAGTGCTGGGGTTACAGGCGTGAGCCACTGTGCCCAGCCCATGCAGGCTTTAAGTTTCTCTGAGAATGTGCTATGTGACTTCCTCCCTCCTCCTCTTGGTTCCTTCTTTCCCTTTTCCCTTCCATTCCATACCTACTGTGAATCAGTCACTGTGTCTTAGGCACTGGGGACAAAAGCCCCAATGCTGGCCTGCGTGGAGTTTATAATCTAGACCAAGGTTCTTCAGCCTCAGCGTTATTTAGTGCTCTGGGCTGGGGAATTCTGCTGCCAGCGGCTGTCCTGGGCATTATGTGGTGTGCAGTTGCATCTCTGGATGCTACCTAGTGGATGCCAATAGCTCCTCCCTCTGCTCCAGTATTTGGCAATGAACAAATGTCTCCAGACATTCCCCAGTGTCCCACGGGGTGTCACAGTCTCCCTGGCTGAGAACCACAGGTCCAGGGGGGGAAAACAGCCAACCCATCAGCCTGGTCAACACAGCTTGCATAGTGTGGCCAGAGTGCCTGGATGGAGCTGCGCAGGAGTCTTCTCCTGATCAGAGTCTGGGGCAGTGGAATTTGGAGTAGGTGCTTAGTACTTACCTGTTGAGAAGGTAATTAACCGCAGGTCCCCAAATAAAACCCCAGCCAGGAGAAGAACTTTTTTTTTTTTTTTTTTTTTTAAAGACAGAGTCTCACTCTGTCATCCAGGCTGGAGTACCAGTGGTACAATCATAGCTCAGTGCAACCTCCAACTCCTGGGCTCAAGTGATCTTCCTGCTTCAGCCTCTGAGTAGCTGGGACTACAATCACGTTCTACTGCACTTGGCTAATTTTTTAGTTAATAGTTGTTGTAGAGACTGGTTCTTGCTGTGTTGCTCAGGCTGGTCTCAGACTGTTGGCCTAAAGTATCCTTCTACCTTGGCCTCCCAAAGTGCTAGGATTACCGGTGTGAGCCACCACACCCAACTCTCTTAGTATCATGGGGTGCTTGTCCTGGATTCTCTGCATTGGTTCCATCAATCAGGTATCTGTAAATAAGATAAAGAATAAAATGACCTCCCTTGCTAATCTCTTTCTGCTTTTCCTTTACCTTTACATAAATGCATTGTAGGAGAATGAATTCATTTGGTGGCAGGCCTGCAACTGGAGGTTTTGGAGTAAACCTCGAATTCCCTTAATGTTTCTATGGCCTTTTAAAGAGGAGGCAAAGAAGAAGGTCCTAATGGTTTTCTTTGTGTCTGATCCAGGGGAGCCAGCTTCAGCTTTTGCCAAGTGTTTGGTTGCATCTGACGCTTGGTGAAGGCACATGCATCTGCTGCCCTGACATCCAGCAGAAGGAACCATCTGGCTCAAGAATCCATTACAGAAGAGGCCGTCAGCACTTGCCACTTGTGTCTCCCCATGTCCAGCTGAGTTTCCTTCTCTCTGCTCAACTCCGAAGTGTTGATGGGTCAATCGATGCGGCCCTTGCCATTGCGTCTCACTGGGAATTCCGGTGAGGCGGCTGTCTGCCTGCGTGCATGCCAGCTAGCTCCTTGGTCAACACACACTTGTTTAAAGTGCTACAAGAAACTGCTGGAAAGGATTTTCTCTGGCTCATTTGACTGTTGAAAAAGGCCACGCCTGCTTCAAGTTCCTCAAATACTCAGGGGGTAATTACAAGCATTTTTAGAAAACAAAACAGCCAAATGGAAAATTTTTGTTACAAAACATGCTTTGGCCACTTCAATAGTTGAAATGACAAGAGATTGGAAACCCCCTTAAGTGAGATCATGCTATTTTTGAGAACATATTCTTTAAGAGGAAAACTGTTCTAAATACTAACAATGGTGACAGTGATGCTGTTTATGATAACAATGACAGATCCACATAATTTCCATTCCCAAAGGTCCCTTTCGGTCACTCAGGCTCCCAACCTTGGAATAATCTTTCTTTCCTGCGTATCATCTCATGGTCAACTAGTTGCCAAGATCCCTAGAGTTTCCATCTTTCATCCCACGTTGCTGTTTTTCTCCTTTCCATCCCCATCACCTTTGTTCTGTTCCTCATGTGTCTTTCCTAAACTTTGGCAAGGGCTGCTTAACCTGTATCCTTCCTCCCTTCTATTTTATCATTCACCTTTCAACCATTTCCGAGGAATTCCATTGTATTAGTTACTTATTGCTGAGTAAAAATTAGCCCAACATGTGTTGGCTAAAAACAACAAATATTTACTACATCACATAGTTGCTGAGGGTCAGGAATTTGGAAACATCTTAGCCAGGTGGTTCTGGTTCATGGTGTCTCATGAGGTTTTGGCCAAGATGTCAGCTGGGGCTGCAGTCATCGAAGGCTTGACTGGGACTTAAGGATCCACTTCCCAGATGGCGTACTCATATGGCTATTGGTAAGAGGCCTCAGTTCCTCCCTAGTTTTTGATAGGAGGTGTCAGTCTCTCATCACATGAGTTTCTCCACAGTGCTGCTTCAGTGTCCTTATGACATGGCAGCTGGCTTCCCCCAGAGCAGGTGATCCATGAGAGGAAGCAAGGAGGACAATGCCATGCCGTTTAAAATCTAGTCTTGGATGCCAGACATCATGTTTCCCTCATATTCTGTTAGAAGCTGGCCCACATTTTAGTTTAGAGGAGGGGAATTAGGTTCCACCTTTAGAAGGGAGTGGTGTTGAAGAATTTGTGGACATACTTTAAAATGATCTCATCCCTTATGAAAACACTGCTCTCTGTGTTTTCAGGGAATTTAGTCCACAAGCTCTTCCATGGTTGGTTTACCCAGTCTAGACAGACAGGCTGCCAGAAAAGTAACCCAGTCCTGCTGTATCTTTCCTTAAAAACCCTCACAGACTGTCCCGTGTTTAAAGAACTTAGCACAAAGTGCTCCTCCCACCCTCTGCAACCCTTAACTTTCCCTCCCTCCCTCCCTCCCTCCTTCCTTCCTTCCTTCCTT
>NW_012112253.1:3355183-3402011 GCF_000951035.1 Colobus angolensis palliatus
TGAGACAGAGTCTCACTCTGTTGCCCAGGCTGGAGTACAGTGGTGCAATCTTGGCTCACTGCAACCTCTGCCTCCTGGGTTCAAGCGATTTGCCTGCCTCAACCTCCTGAGTAGCTGAGACTACAGGTGCATGCCACCACGCCTGGCTAATTTTTTTGTATTTTTAATAAAGACAGGGTTTCACTGTGTTAGCCAGGTTGGTCCTAATCTCCTGACCTCGTGATCCACCTGCCTCAGCTTCCCAAAGTGCTAGGATCACAGGCATGAGCCACCGTACCTGGGCAATTTTTTGTGTTTTTAATGGAGAACGGTTTTCACCACGTTAACTAGGCTTATCTCCAACTCCTGAGCTCAGGTGACCCACCCTTCTCGGCCTCCCAAAGTACTGTAATTACAGGCTTGTAGCCACCACTCTCCACTGTCACCCCTAACTTTTAAGGTGGTTGACATTTCTGGTCATATCTTCTCCTACTCCCCAAAGGGCAGCCTACCTTCTAGTTTACCTGGAAGCTCGCTGTCTTCTGAACACATCCTGTGCTCCACATCCTGTGACTCCATCAACTCCCACTGCCCTCTGAACTCTTGCCTCTCCCGTACACTCATTTTTAATCACCAAGCCCTGCTGGCTTTACTTTCTTAATTAGTTCACAAATAGTTCCCCACCTCTCTCTCTGTCTTTCCAACTCAGGGTCAGACCCTCGGCTTCTCACCAGGAGTCCTGCAAAAGCTTCCCCTCTGGGTTCTCTCTCCACCTTTGCCTGCTTCCTCACCAATTTCTGGAGTTGCCCTGTGACCCATCTAAAGTGTGAATCTGACCACATTCACTCTTTGCTTAAAATCCTTTTCTGGCCTTGCACCAATGACTGGATAAAGTCCAGCTTCCTCCTGTGGAACCCAAGACCCTCTGACAGGTCCCCCAGCTGATGGTCCTCTCAAGACTCCCACATCTTGTTCTTGCAGCACTGCACCCCAGGTTGTTACAGACACACTGGGTGGTGTCTACTTTTTCCCTTTGCTCATTTCCCTTTGGCAGGTGAGATGAAGAGCCAGTGGGAAAGAAAGCTGCACAAGAGGAGCCCACATGAATATAAGCCTCAAAAGCCTGAAGACGTCTAGGGGAGCACTCAGCCTTCCACCTGGAAAAGAATGGGGCTCCTCAGTTAATTCTACGTAGGCCTCAGAGGACGGGGTACATATGGATTCTGCAACCAAGGTGCTACTTAAACTCCCTAATGATCTTGACCTGGAAAATGAGGCTCTTTGCTGAGTCCCCTGTAAGCCTGTCAGAGCTGCTACTAATAACTCACAGCATATCTGGTAGAGTAATATGCCCAGAAGAATTTCTGCTTTTTTGTGCATTTTTAAACTCACTTCCAACTAAGAAGCACTTCCTCACTTCTGTGCAAGAATCCACATTTCTGAATGGTTCCGCCCTGTTCTTGCCTAACACAGGCAGTATTGTGATACGATGTGGATGCCCAGTTAATATGAATACAGTTGACTTTTAAAGAGATCAGTAAGGAAATTCTGAGAGCTCCCTCACACTTTGCTAAATGCAAAACAAGGCTGTCTTCTGCAATGACCTTCCCCTTCTACTCAGAGCTGTTGCGTCTTGGGAAGGATTTGATTCCTTTGCCTGGGAGTCATTCTTGTGGGCATCACTGTCCAGCACTGGCATGAATGGAGCTTACTGGATGTTTCCTTTTCTTGTGGTGTGTGGTGCCCTTTAGTGTTATTTGTGAAATATTTTCCTTTGTTCTCATTCTGGCCACATGCTGGGGTTGCCCATCCTGGTCCTGTCTTGATTGGATGGTGTCAGTTGATTAGCTCACACCAATGATTGTGCATAGATCGTGTCATCCACAGACTGGACATTTAATTGTGATTATGAGACCCTCCAGATCTCTGTTTCCTCCTGGCACTGCTGATCAGCACCATTTGAGATGGTAAATATTCAGTAAGCCTGGATCTCTGAGCAGAGTCCCCTTGCTGACCTGTATCATGATTTTTAGCCCACTGAGATTTTGGAGTTGTTTGTTACTGCAGCATGGCCTATCCTGACTGATCTATAGCATTTGGCATTTTTGGCAACTTAATATTTACCATAACTTGGCTTGCACAGAGGCAGTGTGCCTTTGTTGCTTTGTCAATTCACAATTCTTGAGGGAATTTTGACTAATGGCCCTTTAGAATTTATTATTCTTTTCAGGGTTGGGAAGAGGATGTTGTGGACTAATATCTTTGGCAACTCAACCTAGTGCCAAGTGGTCTAATATCTGAGAATGACCTTGGCATACTTTGTGAGGTTAACCCTTCCTGGCTTAAAAACAGATGCCCCAGCTTTGGCCAGGCCACTCCATGGTTGATATTGATAATAACAATTGATGGGGTGCCGACTATGTGCCAGTCACTGAGTATCTCTAATTATTACTGTAACTCTAAGCGAGGCTGTATCTTATTCCCATGTCTCAGATGATAACACTGAGGGACAAACGGCAAATCTGTTTAAATAGATTGCCTAACCTCTCTTTGGTAGTGGAGCCCGGGTTTGGTCCCAACTCTGGATGGAAAAGTCTATATTCTTTTTTATTGCACTTAGCCAACTCTCCTTTGTAAATTTCTAGGAGAGGGATGAAAGGTGCCTCTGTCCTTAGGGATGTTGTGGATGTTATCCTTGATGGTATTAGCCCATTGATATTCTGTGTTTGGTTGGATGCCACATTTTTATTCATTCATTCATAAATTCATTCATGTATTCATCCACACACTAACTCATGCATTCACTCTTTCATAAATTCATTCACTCATTTGCTCATTCATTAACTCATTCATACATTCGTTAGGCTTTGATGAGAGTCTATCAGGTGCTGGGTTTTGTTTGGGATTGGGATTTAGACAAGGACTGGTTAGGATTTCTGCCTTCAACCTCAATGGACTCACAGCCTTGCAAGAATAGCTCTGTGTGTGTGCGTGTGTGTGTAAGTATGTATATATATGTACACTATACATATGTGTACACCCAGAGCTGTTCCTCCAGGGCTGTAAGTACATACATGTATTCATGCATACATACATGTATGTACACATACATATACATATGTGTACACACACACACAATGTTATAGATATGTTCAGGGAAGTATGAGCCCACTGAGGAGGTGGCTTCTGGTCTAGATAGGATATAAAGCTGTGTCAGGGCTGGCTTCCTGAAGGAGGTGATAATTTTAGAGTATTTTGTCTTCTATTTTTCTTTGAGAGTTTTTCACGCTCCCCCGACCCTCATTCCACTAAATTCACAGCCTGAGGGTCAATGCCATTATCCCCAGCCATGATCCTTCTGTTTATGAGGGTCACAGTGTCCATGGCTTCTATCTTCCACCCTCTTCCCCTTCCTCTTCTCCTGCCCCCACTGTGGTGTCATTATTTCCCACATCTAGAAGGGTAATGGCCCCTTCCAAGGAATGGTGATATGGAATCCTAGCTCTTTGGGGGCACAAATATATTTTTTTCCCCAAAGTTTGGCCTGTCACTTGCTCTTAATGGCTTGAAGTTGGTTGCAGAACTATCCGGCAGGAACAAATGAAAAGAACCCTCTGATTATGTGCTCCTAAGATGGCTGGGGTAATTTGAGCAGAAACGACTTTGCAGCTCTGGGGGAAAAAAATGTAATTCTCGTGTATGAAAAGCGTGAACCAGAGTTGCCATGTTCACTTCTTGTTTTTAAAGCCCCCACAGGCCAAGTCACATATCTGGGTCAGAGGGTCTATTGATTACCTGTCAGGCCTTGAGGTGTGAGTGATCAATAATACTAACCTACAGGAAAGGTGGCCTTGAATGCAGAAATCCCATCGTGTTGACCATCCGTTTTTTTCTGGTCTGTAAGTGCTTTGCAGAGAAGAAAAACTGTCAAACCTAGGGCCACAAATGACCCGAATCCTAAAACTGTTCCTACAAACCAAGGCTTTGGAAATGCCCCGTTCCAAAGGAAGCAGAGGCAGGTTGTTGGCGCCGTCTCTCAGCGTTCGGACAGTGGGGCAGACGGGGAGGCAGGGAAGTGAGGAGGCAATGGCGTTGAGCAGGAGAATTCTTGAGGAATAGAGACAGAGGTCTCTCGCACCACAGCCTTGACCTTTCATTAATGTTTAATCAGGTGCTTGGAGCAAAGCACTTTCAAAAAATCCGGAAAATCCATATGACTAATGAATCATTTTGTGATGGGCAGGCTGGCTTTGCCTGGATCTGCTTGTGAAGCTCTAGATGAACCCCTTTCTTTCTGGGGGGGGGGTCCCCTGCTCAGGGCATGCACCAGTTTTTTGTTTTTTTTTTTGAGACTGAGTCTCACTCTGTCACCCAGGCTGGAGTGCAATGGCACCATCTTGACTCACTGCAACCTCCCGAGTTCAAGCAATTATCCTGCCTCAGCCTCCTGAGTAGTTGGGATTACAGGTGCCCACCACCACGCCCAGCTAATTTTTGTATTTTAGTAGAGACAGGGTTTCACCATGTTGGTCAAGCTGGTCTCGAACTCCTGACCTCAGGTGATCCACCCGCCTTGGCCTCCCAAAGTGCTAGGATTACAGGCGTGAGCCACCATGCCCAGTCCATGCGCCAGCTTGTTACTGTGTGTCTGCCAAGGGGGCCGAGTCTGAGGCCTGTGTTGATGAGTCCATGTCATATGAAATGCCGTGGCTCTTGCAGCCACCTAACCAGTAACCAGTTTCCTTTCCTTCTTTCTAAGGGACTCAGATTTTGTTAATTCCCCTGCTCCTCCCTGGTACAGCCATGGGAAGCAGGAAGTGTGGTCGACCCCAGGTGACAGCTGAGTTGAGGGGTGAACACTGGACCTTCCTTGGCCCGGTCGGAAAAGTGCTGGAGGCCACTCAGGTGGGAGGGGGTTCTCACTCCTGCAGGATATGAGTGGTCTACCTTCCAGCCCACCTGGATGACACAGTCCACCTGCTTGATGGAAGACTGCTGATAGAGCCATTGGTGGATCTCCAGGGGACAAGGGTGAAGATGACGTTAAGACCATGGAGGGCAGAGTGCAATCCCTGAAGACTCTGTTGAGTTGGCAGATCTACATCCTACCTGGGTGTCCTGTTTATAACAGGAAATAATCAACATCCATATTTTTAAACAAGTCTGAATCCAGGTCATCTGTTGCTTGTAGTTGAAAACATCCAAACTAGGCAGTGGTGGATACCATGGGCATAAGCTGCCATCCTGAAGTGTGGCCAGGTCGAGCTGGTGGACATTATAAAATCCACAAGTTGGGCCATCGGGTGTGGGAAGGGAGTCAGAATCACAGAATGTCTGAAAAGGAATGGCTTGTGTTGCCCACAGTAAAGCCAGTAGTGTTCATCACATATCTTGCTGGGGGTTCTTGGTGGGCAGTGTCTGGTAGGGAAAGAGTGTGGATGTTGGATGCCATAAACCTGGGTGGGCAGACTGCTAGATAGTCAAAATTGATCGACAATAATGGTTCCACTTGGGTGACATGCTTTAATGATTTGTCATGAACACACGACTGATGGATGTTACTCTCAATGGTGCTTTAAAATGGTTTCTTCTGTAGAAGCTAGCAAAATGTAGACAGTGAGAGAGCAACCTCCGGCACCTTCAGGTGTCTGGAATAGCTCCACACCTGGAAGCACAGGGCAAGAGAAAATGCATCTGGGGTAGGAGGAGAAGAAGGAGTGACCGAGTTGCGCCTGTTCACCCACCTCAAAGTCATCAGTCGAAACCTTAGACTTCCAGCCCCAGGTCCACCAAAAGTAAAATCTCTTGGGATAGGGCAAGTGTTCTCAGTAATTTTTTTTTAAAGCTAAAGTCTTTGGGCTCCTGCATGGAGGACTCAGCAGTGGTGGGAGCAGCAGGAAGATGACAGGATTCTGTCCATGTAATTCAGTTAGGGATTAACTGTATGAGAGCGCACGTGTAGGTGTGTGTACGTGCACATACTTGCGTGCATGTTTGTGTGTGCACGCATGTGTGCAGTGTTCTTGTGTGCATGCGTGCTGTACATGTGTGTGCGCATGTATCTGGTGACTGGAGACAAGGAGGGCTGAAGGGGAAACAATAGAAGCCTGGAGATTTGGAGAAGCAACAAGGGCATCCCCATCTGCTCAGAAATGAAGAGCGCAGGTGGCTGGGAGTGTTGGGGGTGGGAGAAGGCAGTAGAAGGTCCCCTTGTAGGGAAGGGGCCTCATAACCCTACACACAGCTTCCGGGACTCCTAGCAATTCCTCTTGCAGGAGAGAGATTATCTGCCTCCCTCTATGGATGAAGACACGGAAGGCAGGACTTTAGTGAGCAAGTCCCTCAGCTCACGAGCGAGACTCAGGAAGGGAGGGGAGAGTCTGGCAGGAGAGATGGTGTTTCTCACCGGCCTGTCTCTGAATGAGCTGTTGCTGCATCTCGGGCCACTCCCTCCTGTGTGCCTACCTCAATTTCCTTGTCTTTCGAGACTCCAGGCGGTGGCTACCTTATCAATCTTCCTGCCCCTTCCCAAGGCCCAGGTTGGAGCCCCTCTCTGTGCTCAGGAGGACTGGGGGCTTCCCCCACCCTTGCCCCATGTCTTTGTATTGCTATCTCAACTTAAATGCTGGGCTTTTCTGGAGACGTTGGGATCCTTGAGGACAGAGCTGTGTCTTACCCACTGTTATGCTGGGTCCCTTACTAAACAGGTACTGAGTGCACTAATTGCAGCCTGGAGCTGGGGGTGGGTGGGCAACAGATACCCCTCGGCCTCAATGTTGTAGGTGTGGGCTCTTGGGAACTGTGTAGTATTTTTTTGTGTGTGTGAGTGTGAATATGTGTGTGTGTGTATATATATATGAGAGAGTAAGAGAGATAGCCTGCATCATTCTGCACCGTGTTCTACATATGTATAGTCACAGCACCATTTACAACACCTAGAATGTGGCTCTAGCATGTCCCAGTTTTCATCAGACTTGTGGGTGCCTAGGAAAAGAAGGAGAAAAGTTAGTGAGCAGCAGCAACAGCAGCCTGGGGCAGGGGAGGAGGTGCCTGGCCAGAAGCCCCAGAGGCACCAGTGGCTGATGGTGAACTGACCTTGTACAGGATAAGCTGTCCCGGTAAAGCCCGAGTCAAGGGCTCAGTCTCCATTCAGGAGAAACTTCTATAGGATGAGGAAGGGGCTCAGACAGGCTGGCCTCCGGATCTGCAGCTTCACCTTTCTTGTTCTAGAAACAGGGATTCTATTCAGGGTGGCTGGCCTTGAGGGGGTGTCCAGGAGCTCTGGGAACAGTGCAACTCTGACGTACACAATGCCTTTTTTTAGCCCAAGGTTATGTGTGGTAAACTATGTATAACATACAATCTACCATCTTACCATTTTAAGTGTACAGTTCAGGGTATTAAGTGCATTCACATGGTTGTGCAGCCACCACCAGCACCATCCATCTCCAGAACTCTTACTGCTTTGCAAAACTGAAACTGAAAACTGAGAACATGTGGTGTTTGGTTTTCTGTTCCTGTGTTAGTTTGCTGAGAATGATGGCTTCCAGCTTCATCCATGTCCCTGCAGAGGACACGATCTCATTCTTTTTTATGGTTGCATAGTATAATCTACTTTATTTTTGAGGCTGAATAATAATCCCCTTGTATGAATGTATGATCCATCCAGTCATCCGTCGACAGGCATTTGGGTTGCATGGTGCATCTTTAGTATTTCCATCATCAAATAATTAAATAAGAGGTTGGAGTCTACACACAGCATTTTCTATACCGTTGTCTCATTGATTAATTTCCCTGGAATTATATTCGTGTGGTTACCTTGATCCTTCTGTGGGAAGGGGCTTGGGAGGCAAAGAAAAGTATGAGTGTGTCTCTGATGTAACCCTTAGACTTCCCTGAGGCGGACAGTGGGTGGACGTCTTAGGTTGATAGTGTCGCAGGTGTCTGTGCAGTGATGGGGTGTTTCTGCCGGAACCTACCCAGGTTCCCCACCTTGCCTTTTTTATCTGCACTGGCCAGCATGGGACGGTGCACTGCCGCTGAGGCTGGAGTTGGATGGCCTGGAACTGAGTGTGTGGCCTTAGGCAGGTGACTTTGCTTCTGTGAGCCTCTCTTTATTTGTGGTCCCCAAAGGTGGCTGTGGGAAAGAAATGGGAGAACACAGTGTCTGAACAATAGGCCTTTTGTGGTAAACGGTAGTTTTCTTCCTACTGCTCTCCCACTTTGTGATTATTAATTTAAGAGAAAAGATTACCTGATTTTGGGGAACCACACATATGGTGATGCACTGGATGTTGTCACCCTGGTCAGTCTGGCTCCCCCCATCCCTGGACAGTTGGGATCTTTCTGAGAAGCCCATCTTACAACGCGTTTGCAGGACTTCCGGTGAGTGATTCCCAATTCCATTATTCAGGGATGCAATGAGGCCCCAAGGGCTAACTGTTGTGGCATTGGAAGCAAAACCTACAGCCCAGAGTTTGCTTGGGTGAGAGGCCCATGGGGCCCTCATGGCACCGACCTGAAAGACCTACAGGGATTGAAGCCTGGCATACAGAAATCCTTCATCCTTGCCCAGAAGTTCAAAGCTACTGGTCCATTAGGTCAACAGCCCTGCAGATCTCACGGCTGCATCCAAAGCAGCGTTCGTAGAGTTCACAATGAGCCTGGTCACCTTGGACATTTTATTGTGCCACCTCCTTGCAACAAGCCTCCATCTCAACACAGATAAGACATACCCCCAAGTAAGGAATTCGAAAAAGCAGGAAGCACCAGCAGATGGAGTGCGAGCCCGGGATCCCAGCTCACGCTGGTGCGGTTTGGGACCCAGCACACTTGTGCATTTCTGTGTGTTCATCCACACAGCACATCTTCCACTGTGGCCCTACCTGCTTTCCACCATTGCTGCCTGGGCCCTTCCCTGCTCGATTCAGCCCTTTTCTTTAGAGCTCAGGTCCACCCTCGTAGAAACAAGAACACTATGACTAATTATAAAATCATTATATGATTAAACTCAATTAACTTCAAATAACCCTTGAAATTTGCTTAATGTCAGCCTTTGGCCCTGCTTGAACTGCTAAATATTGCTCTCCTTTGAAACTCCAGTGAGACCAGCTGATTACAGTGTGCTACCTGGCGTGATACCTGGGCTTTGTGGGGCCATGTGTCTTGGAGTGCAGGGCAGGAAATGATGGCCCAGGGCTGAGGGTCTGGAGCACAGGTTAGGGAAGAGGTAGGAGTGATGGAATTTGGGAACCTTTGGCTTTGCTGGCTATTAGTTGATGAATGGCTGGGAGGAGCTCTGAGGTGGCCTTTCACTTGGGCTCTGACAAGTTTGTTCAAGTCTCTGAGTTTGAACTTGGTACCTTTTTTGGGCTGAATGGTGTGCCCCTAAAACTCGTATGTTGAAATGCTAATCTCCAGTATCTCAGAATGTGACTGTATTTGGAGACATGACCCTTAAAAATGTGATTAGGGTTAAATGAAGTCATCTGATGTGTCTGGTATGCTAATAAGAAGAGGAAATTTGGACACACACACATGTGCAGAGGGAGATCATATGGAGACATGGGGAGATGGTGGCCGTCTGCAAGACAAAGAGAGGGGTCTCTGGGAGAACCAACCCTGCTGATGCCTTGGTTTTGGACTTCCACCCTCCAAAAATATGAGGAAATAAACTTCTGTCGTTTAAGCCACCCAGTCTATGGTACTTTGTTGAGGCTGCCTGTGATGGTTAATATTGGGTGTCAACCTGATCGGATTGAAAGATGCAAGGTGTTGTTCCTGGGTGTGTCTGTGAGAGTGTTATCCAAGGAGATTACCATTTGAGTCAGTGGACTGAGAGAGGCAGGTCCACTCTCAATCTGGGTGGGACTATCTAATCAGCTGCCAGCGCAACTAGGATAAAGCAGGCAGAAGGAAGTTGAATGAGAGTGGACTTGTTGAGTCTTCTGGCCTTCATCTGTCTCCAGCGCTGGATGCTTCATGCCTTTGAACATTGGACTCCAAGTTCTTCACCTGTTGGACTCTCGGACTTACACCAGTGGTTTGCCAGGGACTCTCAGGCCTTTGGCCACAGACTGAAGGCTGAACTGTCAATCCTCCTTAATAAACTCCCTCTCATATATGCATCTATCCTATTAGTTCTGTGCCTCTAGAGAACTCTGACTAATATACTGCCCTAGCAAACTAATACAGCACCCTTCATTCCCTGCCTCTCCGTTAGCCTAGAAGGTCAGCCTGGAGTCCTGATAGCAGGGTTGGGATGCGGGCACCCCTCAGACTAGTTACAGAAACAAAGATGAAGGTTGGGAAAGCAACCAGGGCCCTGTGGGGAGGCCGGCAGCCTTCCAGAATTTCAGGTTAGAAAAAGTATTAATATATAATAACTGGCTTAGTCTCTGGTGCCCTGATTTCCTCATTGGTAAAAGTGGGATGATAAGTGTGTGCACCTCACAGTGTTGTGAGGATTAATTGAATTAACTAAACTTATAGCTGCCTGGCAAAGAGGGAGCACTGAGTAAGTATGTGCAACTGTGCTCATTTTCTATTGCTGTGTAAGAAATGACCACGTACTTAGGTGCTTGGGGCGACTGACTTACTAGCTCATGGTTCTGTAAGTCAGAAGTCTGGATACAACATGACTGAATTCTGTGCTTGGGGAGGTGGCCAGGCCACTGCACCTGGGGAAAAATCCACCTCCATGCTCAGTCTCTGTGTACTTTGCTGGTTTTCAGCTGGCGGTGCTCTCAGCTCCTAGAGGTCACCCACATTCCTTGACCTGTGATGATGGTCCCTCCATCATCAAAGCCAGTCACTGAGAACCTCCCTTGCATGGAACCCCTCTCATGCTTTGAGTCTCTTTTGCTAGGAAGAGCCCTGTCCCTTCTAAGGGTTCAGCTGATTAGGTCAGACTCACTCAGGATAACCACCTGTTCTTAAGATCAACTGATTTGAGACCTTCATTACATCTGTAAAAATCCCTTTATGGCAGCATCTGGATTAGTGCTGGATTGAATACCTGGGGGAAAGTGTGTGTATACCAGGGAGAGGGAAGCTTGGGGGTCTTCTCAGCGTTCTGTTTATCACGGCAAGTCTTATTAGTACATATGTATCTTCCCAGCTCTCTCTGAGGAGCTCACCTTGGTCAAAACACTCTGGTCTGCTTCCTCTAGACATTTCCCCTGCAAAGCAGGGCTGCAGTGACATGAGGAATGAGGCATTTACTTTAGTCATTTTGTGTGCTTTCTGCTGACCTGCTGGGAAGAGGTTCAGAATGTCCTTCACTTCAAAATCCCAGCCCCTTTTCCCTTGATTGATTGCATCATCCCTTTCTGGTTGATTTCTCTCTTGGGGGTTGCTCTACGGTGATGAGCAGCAGTCCTTGCTGTGGTGGCCTTGGGCATCTCATAGTTCGAGCACTCATCAGCTTCAGGAGAGGTTCTGCTGTCTGGAAAGGATGCCAGACCTGGAGCCAGAGGCTGCAGACTAAAGTCCTCACTCACTCTTATTGATTAACCACCTAATCTCATTTCCTAATTTCTAAATTAGGACTTTGAGAAAGGGTTTTAAGGATTTCATAAGAGGAGGCACGTGAACACATTTTGCCCCTTGTAAAACATCAAGCAGACATAAGACAGGTGTTATCATCCACTTAGATCACCCAATGAGTGAACTTGGCAGACTGGCTGGAGGAATTCAGATAACTGAGAGTCCTGAAATAAATTTCATATTTGCTAGTTAAGTCATTGTTCCTTCCTCAGGAAGGACCCTATCATCTGCACGTCTCAGCGATCTTCCACATTTTCCCTCCTGAGCCATGTTGACTGTGTGAGTGAATGCCAGAATCTTCCCTCTTAAGCTGATAATGAAGCCCATGGTTGGCTCCTGGATGCGGCCGGAAAGTTTTTGAAGTCTTCACCTAAAGGATGTGATTTTGTGCTACAGGTTGGCCCTCAGAGGTTCTGGATGCTGCTTCTGGTGGGATCTGCATAAGTTCCTCACATGGTTCTTCCAAGAAATGTGTGCCCAGTCGTGGGTGGCTGAGACCTGTGATGCTTCTGCCCTGAGGGGAGCTGTCCACTCTCACTGTGCCCATGGGCAGCTGAGCCAGGTGGGTGTTGTGATGATCTTTGTGGTGGTGAATTTTATGTGTCAACCGGAGGGTGTTTTTGGGTAGATGAACATTTAGATTGGTGAGCTCTGGGTAAAACAGATGGTCCACCACAATGTGGGTGGGCCTCATCCAATCAGTTGAAGGCCTGACTAGACCAAAACCACCAGCCTCCCTGAGCAAGAGGGAATTCCCCAGCAGGCTGCACCACTGGTTGCTGGGCCTCTGTCTGCCAGCCCACAGCTCACTCTGCAGTGAACTGGCCAGCCTCCAGAGTCACGAGAGCCAGTTCCTCATGAGAAATCTCTTTCCACACACACGCATCCAGTTAGTTCTGTTTCTCTGGAGAACCCTGACTGATACAGCTCTTTTCCCCACATCTTTCCACTCTCCAGCTCAACAGTGTCTCACTCTCAGTATCTTGAAGTTTGGAAAGCTCATGGCTGATCCTCTGTCACCTGCTGTAGGTAGGCGACCCATTATCAGGTGAGGCTGAATCCATCTTTGCATGCTTCAGCTGCGGCCACTCCCTTCCTTTGTATTTCTGTTCCTTGGGCCTTAATCATTTCTTGGATAAAGAATTTGTAAAGCTGCTTACTTCCAATTTGACCCTCTCATTCTTTTCAGAGAGATCCTTGAACATGGCTCACTTTGTGCCATTTCCCTGCTTAAACCATGTCCCATTTGGTCACAAATTACTATGCCAGTTCCCTTCTCTGGCTCCCTTTCTTCCCCTACCCTGGCTCTGTTCACCCCCAGGACCTCCGTCAAGGGCCACCTCCCATGGCGACTTTCCCAGTTTCTTCACATTGGTTTTGTGCACAAGCATGACATGGGAATGTGATTAAAATGCGACTTGGTTTTCTCCCCACTGTTCCTTCTGAGTGTGGACTTTCCCATGGTGCCTGGGCTCCATGACCTGAAGGTCCTTCTGAGGTTATAGGAGGTCCTACCGCTTCTGCAGCAAACACAGTGTTCAGCAGGCATGGAGATGCCCGCTCCAGTGTAATACTGAGCACTCCGACTCTGATGAAAGTCAGAGCATCTCTCCTCCCCAACTAGAGCCAGCCATGTGGCCCAGGCGAGGGCATGGGCTCAGCTTATTTGCTTGCTTCTCTTCCCACAGGTTTCAAGTTCTGGCTTCTGCCTCCCTCAAGGTTAGAGCTTGGGGGAGAGAAACAGGGAAAGTAGGTAAGAATAGCTTCACTTAATGTCTTAGGTGCTCAGGCTGCCTTAAAGAACACCACAGCGTGGGTGGCTAAAATCACAGACATTGATTTCTTGTAGCTCTGGAGGCTGGACAGTCCCAGATGGAGGTGCTAGGATGGCTAGGTCTGGCTCGTAGGGAGGGCTGTCTCTCTGGGTTACAGATGGCCACCTTCTCACTGTGTGCTCACATGGAGAAATGAGACAGAGCCAGCTCCCTAGTGTTTCTTCTTATAGGGGCATTAGACCTATCATAAGGGCTCCACCCTGAGGATGTCATCTAAACCTAATTATCTACCAAAGGCCATCTCCAAATACCATTACACTGGGGATTCAGGTCTCAACATATGAATTCTGGAGGGCACAGTGCAGTCCCCAGCCTTGACTCACACTACCATGAGGTACTGTTAGCTCCCTGCATCTGGCCAATCGCCAGACCTGCCTCTTCATCACACGAATGTGCCTGCGGGTTCTTCAGAGGCAAAGGCCCCCAGGAAGAGGGTGATACTCACTTCACACAGACCTCTTTTAAAATATCTGCAAGACAAGCTCTAGCCTGTGGATTCCTCTCTTGGGTCCCTGACCTTCTGCCTCAGCTCCAGGAGATTCTTTCTTTAGATCCTCAGGCATGGGCCAGACACAGCCCACTGTGCCCCAACTCAAGGGCCCTTGCTGGGCTCCTCCAAGTGTCCCTTCAGAGCCCCACTTTGAGGGAGAACTGTGCAAACTGAAACCTCGAGGGAAGGACCCAAGGTCCTCCCTATTTCTCAGGAGCCCTGAGGTCATCAGCAGCCCTGTCCACACACGGGGCTTAGGACCTTACTCATCTCTGCTTCCATCTCCTCCTGTTGTCTGGCCTCTTTTGCAAGCTGAGTCCACATGGTGTTAGAGCTGCTGTGTTGACCACATCTACTTACTCTGTGTCTTGTGGCCCAGCTTCTCAAGAGAGACCACCATTAGTTTCTGCCAGACCTTAGAACGGTTAATGGGATACCTAGGATGTATGTTTTGCTCTATTGAGTTCAGCTCTGGCCACAGCTGTGGCCGGGGCCACAAGACCACCCAGACCAAACAGCCACCAAAGCCACAGGCTAGATGGGAGTGGGACAGGCATTCTAGAACATGCCTCCTGTAGCCTAGGGCGAGACTTTATTTTTCCTTATGGCCTCTGGTGTCCAGCTCATTACTTTGCATAAAATAGATACTGGGCTTACCAGTGAGAAGAATACAGATCATTTCTAGGAAAGGCATTGTGTTTGCCTTTTTCTCTATATGCTGGCAGCACCATGCAGCATGCTTTATATGACAGAGGTGCTTAATAAATATTGTTGACCGATTCACTGGGAAAAAGTTGGTCTAGACATGCCTTCTGGAAGCGTCCAGTAAGCCCCATTATTCCTTTTTGCAGTCAATTGTTGTGGAATGGGCCTTTTGGCATTAATCCCGAAAGGGCAGTAAACAAAGATGGCTGTATAATTTTATTGTCTCTGATCTTCCATCAAAGCCTGCTTCCTCGCCTCCACCCTCATCTCTGCCTCATTGCTTCTGGGTTCACCCCCAGTACAGCTGTTGGATCACGCTAATAGCCCTTGGACCTTCATTGTGAACAATAATGTTTGTTTCCAGAATAATTGAATCCAGCGGGGGAAACAAAGGGTATAGAACACTTTATAACACTTACTGTGAAAAAGGGAAAATAAAGAATTTCCTTGATGGCATTTAGTTCAGGGAACACAATTCATCGGAATTGTCTTTATCTACTTATGTTTTAGTGATTAAATGCTGGGGGAAAATAGCCTCAGACATAAAATACGAAGAGCACTTCTGGCAAAGCCTGTCGGTTTAATTCAGATGTTAAATATTTTCAGCAGGGTCAAGTGCTGAAGGCCTGTATGCTTTGTCCTTCGAATGAAGCGAGCTCAAATAAAAAGGAGATAATCAGTAGCCCCAACCTGGGATATGCGGCAACGGGGAAGGGGTTAGAGGTCCCCATTTTACAGGAAACGAATGTTCCAGCTCTGGGACTCTGAGAAAAGAATTTGAAATATGGGTAATTTCATTATGTAAAAGGCAGCTTAGAAAAATCCTTGTTCCAGGAAAATAGATGGTTTATTTCAGGTTGATTAAATTGGAACTCTCTCACAACACTTTTGTCTGCCTGCCATTTCCCCAGCTTGGACAAGGGAACATTCCAGTGGAGGAAGTCCTGCCCCGTTTCCATGTGTCCTGAGCTAATCACCAGGAGTGGGTGGGCATTGGTTGGCTTCCTCTTCTCAGGAAGCAAACCCATATGTCCTTGGGGAGAATTCTAATCTTTGGGACTTCCAGCTGTTTGCATTATGAGATTCACACCCAAAAGGTTCTTTACTGTCTCCTGGGTACCTCAAAGCAGGTACCCCTTGGTACCTGGGTAGCCCTTGGCCAGCAGTCCCATAGGGGTTGTCCTGCAGGAGCTAACCAGCAGGGCTTCCCGCAAAACTATACTCTTAAACATGGAGAGAAATCTTCATCACACTGATAAGTCAATATGGCTTAATTATTACTAACCCAAATACCGCATTTAAATAGGTAAGATTTAAGGAATTACTATTATGGTCACTTTTATGTTCAACTTTCCTTATCAACTAGCTATAGCATACAGAGGTAACTGGAAATAACTCTATAAAATGGAATTTTTTATTAAGTCAATTAAATATACACATGAATCAATTTTAGTGTCAACATAGTTAAAATGAACTATGCAATTAGGATAAGATTTAAATAATTGTCTCCTTTATTTAGTAGCTGTACTCACGGACTGAATTAGAAAGAAATAGGTAAACTGTAGTCAGAACATAACTTAAAAATGAAACAAAACAGAATGATACACACAAACTCTTACTTTAAAATAGGAAGTGACAAGGATTTAGAACAGAATTTTGGAATGATTCTCCTCTTCCCAGGACCCCTGGATTTGTAGGAGTAGTTTTGAATTCTGTATGCTGGATATTTGAACTAATAGAGAAATACCCCAATTTATAATTCAGGGGAGGCTTAAGGACTTGGCACCCAGGAATATTAAAGCATGAGATAAAATCTGCCAAGAGTTTTTTTGTGGAGAAACAGCAGTCAATTTCCACAAGGGTTGTTTCTGGGAATTCCTTTTCAAAAACTCAGCTTAATGTCTATATATTCCTGCAAAAGTTCTAAGCCTGGGATGACCATGTAGTTTATGGTCCCAGCCTGGCTGCATCTGAGAGTAAAAGGCAAAGCTATAATGTTAATAATTAACTTGGGACAACAGGATCAACTGGGAATCAGGAGAGTGGTCTTCCTGGAAATGAGATACCAACATAATCATAGCCTTTTCTTTCTTTGGTTCTACCTTCATTGTCCTGCTGATTGCTTCAAGTGCTCTCTGAATTATTTCAATGGGTTTAAAATATGTAAAGTTGCAGTATCTGGGAGGGATTGTTCCAGAGAAGCCCTTGAAAGGCAGGAGAGCTCAGTCGCTCGGGCATGTGAAGTGAGGCGACACAGTGCTTGATTGGAATCTTAGCATCGCCCCTTATTATAATAGTTCTGCATCCTACAGCAAGTTATTTCACCTCATGTACCTTGATTTTTCTCATCTACAAAACAGGGATTGTTATGAGGGTTAAAGAACATAAAGCATTCAATGCTTTGCAGCATTATAGTGAGCACTCCATATCTGTAGCTATTATTATTACTGTATATTTTAAAATGATGAATTTGATCAGGCTTAGAAACAACAAAATGGAGTCTGCCTTCTTCAAAGACTGAGATTTGCAGGAGCCTGGTTGGGTTGGAAGGTAGTACTGAAGCTGAAAATGTCTTGTCACATTTTATTAAAGTTGAAACCGCTTTTCCTTCGGAAGAAGCACCTAGAAGGGGGAGTCTAAGAAATATACAGAGAAGCATTTGCCTTCCTGTGTGTCTTAGTCCATTTTTCTATCACTTATAATAGAATCTCTGAACTGGGTGATTTATAAGGAGAAGGAATTTATTTTTTACATTTGTGGAGGCTGAGAAGTCCAAGGTGGAGGGACCTCATGGTGAAAGCCTTCTTGCTGGTGGGGACCCTCTGCAGAGTCCTGAGGTGGCACAGGGCGTCACATGGTGAGGAGGTTGGTGTGCTAGTTCAGGTTTCTCTTCCTTTCCTTATGATAGTTCCCATTCCCATGACAATTCATCAATCTATTACTTTATTGACCCATTAATGGATTAATTCATTCAATAGGGCAGAGCTCTCATGACCCAATCGCTGCTTAAAGGCCCCACCACTCAATCCTGCCACAGTGGGGATTAAATTTCAACACGACTTTTGGAGGGGACAAACATTCAAACCGTTCCTCCAAGCTTTCTGAAGTCCGGCCAGGCCCAGGTCTGCCCAGTTCTTGGTGATAGCCATATACTCTGTAACAGCTGCTATAAGGATGGATACCTTGGTTTGCATGCCTCTGCGTGGTTGATGAAGCTCTCTCACCTACACTCCTTAAATCCCTAATTGAGCCACTCAAGGAGATGGGGATAGAGGAGATAGAAAGAAACTATTTAGGTAGATAGTGAGGCTGAAAGAGTCATCAGCAAGGTTTCCCTTTTAACAGAAAGCAGCCCCCGAATCATTTCTTTTCTAACAAAGAGCAGCCTAAAAATTGGAGCTGCAAACATAGATCAGAAAAGCTGGAAGCTTGTGTGGGTGAATGCTGGCAGCTGTGCCAATAGAAAAGGGCTCCCTGGGGGCCAGGTATGTTCAACATTGGAGACTCTTATCTTTCCTTTTCTTTGTCACGACCTGTACAGTAAAGAAGCAGGCAACAAGATGCCAGCTAGGTAGAAAAACCATCTACATAATAAAATATTAGGGTGGGGTGACCAGCTTTTTCATGCAGTGTGCAAATGGCACACCTAGTCCTAACCAGTTTTTCACACCTTATGCAAATGACATACCTGGTCCAACCAATCTTTCGTGCCCTATGTAAATCAGACACCGCCTCCTCAAACTCATCTATAAAACTCATTGCATTTCACCTTGGAACCGGCAGACCCCTTCTCCGGGCCTTCTTCAGTCTCTTTCTTTTACCTGTTAAACTTCCGCTCTTAACCTCACTCTGGTGTGTCCGCGTCCTAGTTTTCCACGACCATGAGACAATGAATCTCGGCTATTTACCCCAGACAACGACTCTGCTTCAGTGGCATGGACCCATTTTCCAGATGAAGATGTTGAGGCTCACTCAGGACACAGAGGGAGCCAGGGACAGAGCTAGAACTGGTGTCGGATTTTAAAACAGGAAACCGGCTTTCTTTCTGCTGCATTGCCCACCTGCCTTCTTTGAGGTTTAGCATGCGGCAAAATCAGAACAGCCACAAGGACAGGAATCATCACAAAGGCTAAACTTGGAAAGGTGGAGTGAGTATGGGGGCAGGGACACACGTATCCCCACCAATGCTGCTCCAGGCTGCCAACAAGGCACAGGTCTTGCAGAAGGCCAGCTAATACTTTTGATTGAAACCGTTCTTGGTTGTTTAAATGTAACAAATCAAAATGTTACAAAATCATAGTGATTTGGAAAGTGTACTGGGCTATTTCTTTTTAAAGGAGGAAGAAGAGCAACTTTGTTTCACCGGGTGTTCCCACAGCATTCTTTGTTTGATGCAGATGTCTAAAACACATATGGATGGAACCACCCGTGAATGTAAAAGACACACAGTGCTTCAGTTGGCGTGTCTAGTAACTGATGTAATGTGTGTGCATGTATGTGTGCGTGTGTGTGTGTGCATGTGTGCACGTATGTGTGTGTGTGCTTCTGTGCGTTCACACCCACTAGGGGGTAGGGGCTCAGAATCACCGAAGGCTGTCCAGCTGCTTATTTGGATGTGAACAGTTGCACTTGCCCACACGTATGTCAATTTCACATGATGCTGTGCACACGTGCATTTTCCCACCCAACATCTTTATTTCTCAGCCACTTGGTTTCAAACTTGGAAAAGCTGCATCTGATGTTGAAAGCTAAGTTCACACCAGGCAGGGTATTTTAAAACCGAGCATCTGATGCCTGAAGTGTGAGAAAAACATCTTTCTTATCCTTTTTGTGGGTATCGAATGCCGGCAAAGTTTTTCTTAACTAACTTAGGAACATACGGCATTGACAGGATGCCGGTGTCTCTCAGTCATTGCAGGAAGCACTTTGAAATGATCCTGGATATTTCAGCAGAAAGACAGCTTCATTAAAATGTTGGTTTGGTAGAAAAGTTGTCTAAGTGTTCAATGACAAGGTTGATCTTCTGAGAAAGAATTATTCAAATTCAATTAATAAAAATGGGTTTATATGAATTAAAAAACAAGTATTTATACAAATAAGTTTTGAGGCTTACAAAGCAAAAGAATAGAAGGGACAGTTGATGGAATCAGGACTAAAGGAAGAAAGGTCCACACAGTGGTGAAGATGGGCAGGTCCCCTCACTGAAATGATTCCAGCATACTCAAATTTGTTTGAACCTTCGCTGGGCCGATGGTGACTTTCTCAGAGCTGTACCCCAATGTGAGGTTCTTCCCTTCCGATTATCCTTCCTTGCCCTCTCTTCCCTGCATCTCAGATCTGCATCCTGAGCTGAAGGCTCCCTTCCTGCTCCTGTTCCTTCTCCCCTTTACAAATCTCCTGCACTTCTGGCTCTAGCTGTCCACCTGCTCCCAGAGGAAGCACCTGATATACCTGCCCATCAGTCTCCTGGGCTTCTTGTTAAAATTAAGATTCTCATTTAGCAGGTCTGTGTGAGCCTGTGATTCTCCACTTCTAGCCAGCCCCCAGGTCCCCTTGATGCTGCTGGTCCTTGGACCCCACATTGAGTAGTGAGACTCATTTGACGCCCGTGTGGTATTTTGTCCCGCAAGTTTATTTTATGTGTGTATTTCCAACTAGAGTGTAGGCATGAAGGAGAACAGGACTCATGTCTGGTTCATGTTTGTTTCCCCCTAAGTGTCCTAATAGCACAGCACCTTTCCCTTTATGCTAAAAGGTAGCAGTTTATATAGAGGGGAGTTGGAGAAAGGGCCCTAGCCTCAACATATCTTATAGAAAATAAATTCTGTACTTGCAGAAGTCAAATCTAGTCCCACAATGGGCTTCCACTTGGAAGATAAGTTTTAAGAGTTAGGATAGCTCAGAAAACAAATTATTGAAACAAAGAATTGTATATAGTAGTGTCCCCAGTTGAGTGGGAGGCATTATCCACTGTATCAGCTGAAGCCCTGTTTTGAGGCTGAGGTACAGCAGAGATGGCAGAGACTCACAGGCATCTTCCTTAGTCCTCAAATCTTCTAGGACTCAACCACCACCAAATCTAGACCACAAAAGTTAAGAAGGAGTACCATGGTACCAAGACCCATGGCCTCCCTATTCCCCTTCCTTCCTGTAGAACAGAAGTTGGCAAAGTTTGCCTATATAGGGCCAAGTTTTACATTTTTGAGGGCCATCATGTCTCTGTCACAACTTCTCAACTTTGCCCTTGTAGTCTGAGAGCACCTGGAGACAATAAATGAATGATCATGGCTGTGTTCCAATAAAACTTTGTTTACAAAACTAGGCAGTGGGCTCATTTGGCCTGAGGGCCGTTGTTTGCTGGCTGCTGCTTTAGAACAGGGTGTGACAATAGGAGAGGCAAACAGGGAACAGGTTCCTGAAAATCTCTTCTGAGAAGAGCTCTTTTCTGCTGATCTCTTATTTAACACTCCATGGAGGGAGGTGACCTTGCCCCATTTGGCAGATGAGAGCACTGAGACTCCATGTGTCAGCCAAGCTGCCCACATTAGTACAGCTGACAAGAGATGCAGGTGGGTTTGAATCCAGATCTACTGAGTCAGAATCCCATGTCCTTTCTACACTTTCATTTCCTTGCTCTTGCCTTGGAGTATAGGCTACTAAGGCTACTAGCTCACAACACCCGCTGTGCCAAGGTAGGGCAACTCCACCCAGCTCTCTTGGAATTGTAACCTATCCCATACTAACATCACAGGAAACTGTCTCTTACCCAAGTCTTCTGGTAACGAATAGGCAAAATATAAAGGACAATGTGTTACTTTGAAACATGGAGACACTGGGCTGGATTTCCTACAATAGCCCTTTGTGCACAAGGCAGTGAAACACCAATAGAAAAAAAAATAACCTTATCACAAATTAAAAGAACAATCTTTAGAAAATAGCTGAAATGTAAGGTTAATTGGAGCCAGAAATGTCAAATTAATGCAGCAATGCACCGGGGAGCCTGCCCTGGCCTTTGTGCACAGAATCAGAGCGCACGATGGAGGGAAGCAGGGAACGGTATAATAGGATTTTAGGGAATCCCCTGTCATATTAAACAGGCTGTGCAATTAATTTCTTGCTGCAATGTTATTTTCATTGGCCTATATTTTCTTTGACCTCTCACATTTTTAAAGCTACCAATGCAGGGCAAGTGGGACTTAGGACTGAAACAAAAAAAAGCCCCACAATACTGTTTTGACTTAAAATCAGTACAAATAGGATAAAACTGCAGTGGGGTGGGTGAGTAGTTGGAGCACCCTTGGGGTGAGTTGGGGTTCACAGGTCATCCAGTGGGAAGAGGTTGACCTGGGAACCTTATCTCAATCCCTTTCGGAACTCCCACCCTACCCCTGCAGGTCCGATCTGGCAAGGAAGTCTCGAGATACCCAGGAAGAGGGCAGTGGCCTTTATAGCCAAGGTCTTTCATTCACTGAGTGGAAAACACAGGCCAAGCACCTTTTAAAAGCATCACCTTATTTAATCTTCATAAAAGCCCTAGGAGGTATGTTCTATAATTATTTCCATTTTCAGAGGGGGAAGTGGAGGCACAGAATGGTTAAGTGCCTGGTTGAAGCCACATAGGTAGTAAGCATTCCAGGTTGGGATTTGAACCCAGGTCTTCCTGATTCCAGGGGCTGTGTGTTTAACCACATGCTATACTTTCTCCTCTTCATTACAGCACCAAAGTTCACTGGGAGAGCCTGCAGGCCATATGATCACAATAGAATTACCTTTTATTTTTAGTTGTGGTAAAATAACACAAAATTTACTATTTGTAAATATACAGTTCAGTAGCATTAAGCATATCCACATTGTTGTGCAACCATCACCAACAATAGCCATCTCCCACATGTTTTAATCTTGCAAAATTGAAACTCTATATCCATTAAGAACTCCTCATTTTCTACCCCCTCAGCCCCTGGCAACTACCATTCTACTTTCTGTTTCTATGAATGTAACTACTCAAGGTACCTCCATGTTATAGCAGGTGTTCAAATTTCCTTCCTTTTTAAGGATTAATATTTCACTGTATGCACACACCACATTTTGCTTATCCATTCATCTGCCAATGGACATCTGGTTTGCTTTTGCCTTTGTCTATTGTGAATAATGCTGCTATGAGCCATAATCAATTTTAAAACTTGGTATTGGGGTGCGACTATCAAGAGTTGCATTAGGGAATTCCTGTGTAGTAATGGAATGTTCTGTGTCCTAATGGTGGTGGTGGTTATAGGAATTTATTCATGGAGTCAAATTGCTTAGACATGCACACACACACACGCAAACACAAACACTGAAAGTATGTGAAAACTGGTGAAAATTGAATAAGGTCTGTCATCTAATTATTAGTATTGTACCGAAGTCAATTCCCTGGTTTTGATATTGTGCTACTTTTCTAGATGAGGCCACTGTTAATAATCGTTCTGTTCTATAGGTGAGTGCACAGACTCAGTATTTTTGCAATTTTCCGTGAGTACATAATTATTTCACAATAAAAAGTTAAAGAATTGCACACGTTAAAGAGAAGTTAGTAATTGGTTTGCTGCATCAGCTCAGCTACCAAAAGTGTTGTCATATTATGAGGTACCAGGTGAGGATATCACCAGAAGGTCTTTCATGGTTTCCTGAATTATCAAGGACCACTCATTACTACATTAGGAGAAAATTCCAAAGAAAATTTTTGTTCACCAGAAAAACGATCCATTGTCTGTAATGGCAGCAAGGCAGGAGGCTGGAACGTTGTGTTTGGCATTTTATTTGTTCAGAGGGAAGGGCTTAGCGCTTTGTTCTCGTGAGGCACTGGACATCTGGGGAACCCAGCACACAATGGAGAGCAATGATCCTGAGTCATCAGAATTACCCGCCCACCTTGGCCTCCCAGAGTGCTGGGATTACAGGCGTGAGCCACCACACCCGGCCCAGCATTTAAATAAAAGACAAAATGCAGAAGTTTGCTATGTTGGGCTTAGTGAGAAAGAATATATGTATCTGGAAATTCTTTGGATGGACTTGGCATAGGGAATTTGGGGGGATGGATATATTCAAAAGCAAGAAGTATGAAATCCGAGCATCACTGCTAACATATGCTCTACCTTTCTTGAAAAATGTTGGTTCCTGGAATTGCTGGAATGCCTACAACTTAACACTACAGTAGTTCATGTTACTGAGTCCAGTCTGCCTGTATATCATGTGGGGTCAAAGCATTCATCCATTGTCAGTTTAATTTGGAATAAAATGTTATATTAATTCAGAAATGTCTCAGGAGACATGAATGACTTTTAAAGACCACCCCAGTAGTGTGCCCTAGGAAAATAGGAGAAAGCTCCCTGCACTGTAAACAGAGCCTCTCAGCAAACCAGAAGCCTTGCCAAGGGCAGATTGGAGAGCTGGCTTTCTCTCTTTTGCAAACAAAGAAAGTGGGCATTTGGCTCTTCTACTTCAATTCTCATTACAACCTTGTAAGACAGATATTGTTTTCTCTACTTTGCCACCGAGGAAACTGAAGCTCAGGGGAGTTAACTTGTTGAGGGTGACAAACTAGTAACAAAATAGTCAGGCTTGATCCTACTTCTGGATTCCAAGTCCAGCTCTAACCCCTGCATGCTATGATGAATTTCCTGTCATTTGGTTCTTCCAGACAAATGACAAAGTCAAAGACGAGAAAATTCTGGCTTCTTTACATATTTCCATAGATATATTCTCAGTGTGTGCATCTACATGTATGTATTTATGCATACATTAGCACTTACCACTTAGCATATACGATGAAACTTGATCTTTGCTATGATAATTAAAAAAAAAAATGTTCATGTCTTATAGGCAATTGTTAAAAATCCACCCAAACTGAAAAATGAGTTTGAGTGTGTTTAGCCAACTTAGCAATTCGTGATCTCTTAGGAGACATCAAATGTGATATATAGATAAGTGCATACAGCTGGCGTATTTCCAGTACTTCAGGCTCCATTGAGAATTTAGAATTCACAAGTATCTTTCATCCCTTCTTGCCCTCCCCCTAAAATTTCCCCAATTGTTTGTATTTCCAAAATGCTGAAAGGTGGGGAGGATTTATTTGTAATATGGGCAAATCCTTAATTGGCTCTGCCAACCAGGTGGCTAGTAGATGAACCTCTGTATTTCAGTGGTATAGGCATTAACTTATAATTAAATATTTGCACGTGTATCTAATTGTCTATGCAAAATTGTTCCTGCCAAATAGAAATCTGGTTGAGCCTTCAAAATAACTTGGCATCCAACATGCATTAATATTTTAAACCATCGCTAACACTTGGTGCAGTGGATCCAATTTTACTAATGTTTTTTTTTAAACACCTCCCACTGCAGTGTGTAATTTTTGAATATTTGTGGCATGCTTAGAATGCTACTGTAAGGTTCCAAGAAACAAGAATTCTGATGATGTACTCACAGTGCTCAGATAATCAGTAGAAAAATCCCCAAATCGGATTTCATCAACAAGTTTGTTTTCTTTTCTCAAATAATGTCAAACAAAACTGTTTTGGTAAGTATAGCTCCTGAGTTAATTTTGTGTTACTGCCCAAGTGTGGAGGGAGTTGACCACCTAGCACAACACGGGATGGATGAAGGCACAGCGATAATGCTTCAGGTTTTGACCCATGAATGAAGTCCTTCTTAAACAGCTAAGGAGTGCCTGTTGGGTTCCTGGCTCAGTGTTGAGGCAGAGCAATGTCCTCCCTCCTGGCATTTGCAAGGATGGGGCAGATGGGGTTTGAGGGAGAGAATTATTCATTCTACTTGAGGAGGATGGTGAATTCGGAGCCCAGAGTGGAACCCTCAAAATAACGTCCTGCAGGGAGGCAAGGAAGGGGCCAAGGCTATCCAGGCAGAAGGAGCAGCCATGAGCCAGAAGAGGAGAGGGCAGAAGAGAAAGGATACAGCACACCTGGGGCATGCTGTGACCTTGGAGTTGAGATCATGAAAAAACTTGGAAGTTGAGCTAGGCACTGTAGACTGACCTGAGGGATTTCCAGCAGGGTCGTGAGGCACTTTGATGACTGCTGAACCCGTCTGTTAGCAGCTCATAGCCAGTCATAGCATTGACACTGGGGAAATTTCACTAACTCTGCCCAAGAGCTTGTTTAATACACTATGATCCTGCCCAGAAGAGGTAGATCACCCTCCCCGTCATTGTACCCCTGAACCCTGAGGTCTCACTTGTACAAAGATTGTGAGGTTAAACAGGTCTGAGAAATAATACTGGAAGGTAGAATTCAAAGGCAATATCAGTGCAACTAAATGCTTGGACAGGACAATGGCCATCTGTGTATTTCATTTAACAAACATTTATTTTGTTCGGTGGCTTTCCAACCAGACAAAATGTCGGGAGATAGTTTTGGTTGTCACGACGAGATTGGAGGTGCTACTGGCATCTGTTGGGTTGAGGCCAGCCGTGCTACTGAACCTACTACAGTGCCCCAGACAGCCCCTATGGGACAGAATTATCTGGCCCCAGATGTCAACAGTGTGAGGTTTAGAAACCCCGATTCAGTACCTAGTAGCTTCTGGTAGTCACTATGACTATCGAGGTCCATGAGACCTGATTCATGCCCTTGAGAAGCTTGTGATCTACAGCAAGGAATGGGGTGGAGACGTATAGCTAGAGGTCACTGAAAGTCTCAAAGCTGTTGGTTTCTAGAAGCGGGAGCGCCCCACCGCCAAGTCTGTGCATAGACTGGGCACAGGGTTGCCCCGCCTGGGACTAGGATGTTTGCTTTGCCTTTTCTTATGTGAGAAACAAGCCATGCCCTTCCTTCATTGCTGGGGCTGGCTCTTCTTTTAGCCTACATAAAAAAAGTGAGACTGGCAAGGGGAAGTTGAAATGAGAAAAAAAGATGAGGGGCAAAGGGCCAAGTAAAGAGAGGCTGAGTTTAGAATGTTATAGCTGTACTTTTAATTTCTAGATCATATTTTATTTGCAGAGACATTTCAGAGGGATTGAGAAAGGCATAGGGCCTTGGCTTAGTTTTTTCATTTATTTATTTTTTCTATTTTGAGACAGAGTCTCATTCTGTTGCCCAGGCTGGAGTGCAGTGGCCTGATCTCGGCTCACTGCAACCTCTGCTTCCTGGGTTCAAGCGATTCTCCTGCCTCAGCCTCCCAAGTAGCTGGGATTACAGGTGCTCACCACCCTGCCTGGCTAATTTTTGTATTTTTAGTAGAGAGGGGGTTTTGCCGTGTTGGCCACACTGGTCTTGAACTCCTGACCTCAGGTGATCTGCCTGGCTCAGCCTCCCAAAGTGCTGGGATTACAGACATGAGCCACCATGCCTCGCCCTTGGCTTAGATTTTTGCAGCCCATGAGTTCTGGGTCAGAGCTGACACATAAGAGGTCATTTCTTTTTCTTTCTCTCTCTCTTTCTTTTTCTCTCCTCCCTCCCTCCCTCCCTTCTTTCCTTCCTTCCCTCCTTCCTTCTTCTCTCTTCCCTCCCTCCCCCACTTCTTCCCTCCCTTCCTTCCTTCCTTCTTTCCTTCTTTCTCTTTCTTCCCTCCCTCCCTCCCATCCTTCCTTCTTTCCTTCCTTCCTTCCTCCCTTTCATCTTTCTCTCTTGCCCTTCTTTCTTTATTATTTTTAAAAATGAATTGTATTGCATAATTAAATGTTGACAACATGATGCCATTATATATATAAATGATTAAACACATTAACATATCCACCATCTCACATGACAGGTGCCTAATAAACATTTGTTGAGTTGCTTTGGCCTTTGACCTTGCATGAAGTCTCTTACACTCTGGTGCCCTTTCAAGGGGAATGGTTTTATGGTGTCAAGGTTTCCAAATGATGGTGTAGCTTGTTCCGGAGGGAGTAGCCCCATCAAGAAGCATCCTCTGCCTCTCAGCAGGCTCATTATCTAAGACTTGGCCACAATTCCTCTGCCTGCTTTTGCAATCAGGCTAGTTACCAAAGTCCCTGCTTCCTGCTGACCTTCTCGCCCTGTGGAGGGCAAGCTGCAGCTGTACTATCCGCCAAG
Source organism: Colobus angolensis palliatus (assembly GCF_000951035.1). NCBI lineage: Eukaryota > Metazoa > Chordata > Mammalia > Primates > Cercopithecidae > Colobus > Colobus angolensis. Next base: position 3,382,786 of record NW_012112253.1, read on the forward strand.
ACACTCACAGCTTCCCAGATGTTTGTCTCTACTTGGCCCGAATGCCCCATTGCAAGGCTTCTGCAAACCTGAGCCTGCAGTAACCCTTTATGAGACCATGTTGGTTTCACAAAGTCATTCACTGGAACCCTGGGTCACAAGAGTCACTAGAGTCTTAGTGGCAAGAAATTGACAGGATAGGGGCTGCAGATGGACCCCACGCCCACACTGAAGCAGAAGAGTGACATGAATGGGGAAGAAAACATAAAAGTTCCTGTGTGCTGGAGAAAGATTATGCTGGCTTACCCACTGGGCTCCCACTGAGCCCAGTTGTAATTGGAATGTACTCTTTGCAAAGTTTATTGGGTCCTGGAGCGACTTGTTACTGAACTGGTCAATTAATCTATTATTATTATTTTTTAATGAGTTAGGGGATTTCCTTTAGCAGAAAATCACCAGGAAGCATGACCAAATGCCCAGAGCTCAGGGAGAGGCTGGCCTTTCCTTCTAGAAAAACCTATTCAACAATTAAAGGAGGAAATGGACGCCTCCTGCTACAGGTGGCAAATTGGGCTGATCTGGGAACCGAAGAGGAAGGATTTATTCTGCTTGGAGGTGAGCATGGGGAGATCACCATGAAACCCGATTACTCAAGTGCAGCAGTTTGAATGTTTGGAAATAAAGCCGTTGAGTCTCCCTGCTGAGAGACAAATGATTTCTATTTAAAAACCTGCTTGTTCTGTGCAGTAACTCCCAATGTAGCAATAATTAATGATATCAGAAGGTTAAGAAAGACCTTCTGCTGGAATCCCTCTGCTCCAGGCATGAAATTGGATTAAAGTGAAGATAAACTTAGACATTGAATCTGTTGAGGAAATCAGTAATTATGTGGAAATGCACACATTTTGAGTTATTTGAGTGATTGAAGTTGATGCTCTGTCTCTGGTCTTGTTCCAGGCATTTGGGTGTGTGGTGGAAATGAACTGTCAAAAGGGGTCACTTAAACAGGGCATTGTAGCCACTTTAGTCCCAACTCTAGGTTTAAATTTTTTCTCCCAAGTGAAGCTTTGTTGGCTTTTTGGGCAATACTGTTGGCTGACTACCTAATGGCTATTCCTCACTTTTCTTTATTGACAAATACTTTTTTCAGCTGGACAACATAGAGATCAAATAATGTTATTTCCCATGCTGTCTGGCTGGTGAGCATGGCTGTGTGACATGGTTTCAGCCAAAGACATTTAAGTGAAAGTCTGGCGGGTGAGTCTTCATGGAAAGTTGTTGATTTTTTCTGATGAAAATGGACAGGGTCAGCCAGCATGTGCTTTTTTCCATTTTCCTTTTGCCCTCCTCTCTCCTTCTTTTCTCTGCCTGGAACAACAATGCAGAGCCTGGGGTTGGGCTGCCATTTTGTAGCCATGGGGATAAAGTTTCTGTCCTAAGGATGGTGCAGTCAGCAGCTGGAGGGAACCTGGCTCTTTCATGGTTTCCTTGGGCAGATGCAAAGGAGAAGGGTTGGCTGTCAAGTATTTTAACTGATCAAGCTTCAAACCATAAAGTTTAGATTTAGAATCAAATCCTTTCTCTGATTTCAGGCAGTGAGCCAAAAGAAGTGGGATGCCACATGGAAGGGCTTCGTGTGAGGCTTCCCTGGTCTCCCAGGAGGAAGAAGCCGCTTGTTTTTCTTCTGGCCCCTGAGAGAGAATGGGCTGGGCCATCTGTGGCACATGCCCTGGCATGGGAAGGATGGAGGGGTTGACACCTTCCATGATGTGTGGCTGAGGGAGGTGGATTTTGGTCCCCTCTGGGACTCCTCAGGCACCCTCAGCTTATCACATGTCTGCCTCCAGCGTCTCAGTCCATTCTGTGTGCTCCAGATTGATTCTGAGTTGAACACGCGGTATCCTGGTATCAATGCCTTTAAGATTAATAGAAAAAAAAGAAATATGTGCAGTCCCTCTTCCTGCAAATATCCAAAGGTCTAGACAGCGAGGATTGGAGTTCCACCTCATCAGGTCTCCTTGTCCTTAGGATGTGACTGTTTGGATCCAGGCAAAACTGGACCAGAGGCTATATTCCTCCTTTGTGGTGTGCTTGCTCTGCTCAGCACTCTAGGCTACGGAGCTGGGGCATGGGGACAGTGTGCTGAGCAGGCCCTTCTGGATTTGAGCAGGGAATAGATTTGAGGCTGGAATAGAATTTCAGAAATTCATTTCTGAAATTCTTGAAAACACCTCCCCTACCAGCAGAGGTCCTCAGCTCCCTCACACTTGCTGGATCATACTGCCAAAGTCCTTCCTTGGAGGAAGGGGTCTGGTCTTGAATCATTTAAAGCCCACACCTCGATGCATTGCTTCCATCAGTCCTTATAACAACCCATGGGCTAGTTATTTTTAACTTCATGTCACATATAAGAAACTGAGTCTTTAAGAGTTTCCATATCTAGGCCAAGACCACAAAATCATTCCATGTCAGAGCTGGGCTGAATTTAGTGGAGTCTTTTTCCTCTTTCCTTACTACTTCCACACTGGCTCCTCCTCCTTTCCAAGCATTCCTTCCTTTGGTGGAGCCCCAGGAATCACAGAGACTGTTCATCGAGTTGCTTGCATGCGTATGTCTGGGGTTCCACTCCTTCCTGGGTACACAGCTAAACTGCTTTTCCCAAGGTCTCACTTGAATTGGTTGGTACAATGAGTTTGAACAAATGATGTGGGAAAAAGTGATTTTTGCTACTTTCCATCCTGGCCCCTAAAATGTCTTGTGTGATGCAGACTCTTTGAATATGAAGGATCCAGGAGACATTAAGAGGACTCAGTGGCTGAGCCACAAGATACAAGGGGTCTAACACATGCTTGGAAGAGAGCTGCCCAGCTTCCATTGGTCTATTATGCCAGTGAGAAATGTGTTTTTTTTTTTCTTTTTTTCTTTTTTCTTTTTTTTTTTTGAGGCGGAGTCTCGCTCTGTCGCCCGGACTGGAGTGCAGTGGCCAGATCTCAGCTCACTGCAAGCTCCGCCTCCTGGGTTTACCGCCATTCTCCTACCTCAGCCTCCCGAGTAGCTGGGACTACAGGCGCCCGCCACCTCGCCCGGCTAATTTTTGTATTTTTAGTAGAGACGGGGTTTCACCGTGTTAGCCAGGATGGTCTCGATCTCCTGACCTCGTGATCCGCCCGTCTCGGCCTCCCAAAGTGCTGGGATTACAGGCTTGAGCCACCGCGCCCGGCCTTTTTTTTTTCTTGATACAGCAGCTAGTGTGAGTAATCCTGACAAACACAGGCTTCTTGGGTTGCTGACACACAAATGTTTGTCTTGGATCTTGTAAACGTTATGACTGCTTAGTGGGGAGAAACCATGTTCTGGATATTCTGAGATCGGTGTAAGGTTTTGGTGAAGATGATCTGTTCCAACTTGAAATTTCTATAATGATATCTCTTTGAAGATTGTTGACATGGTTATGCTTTTCAGGATACAGCCACAAAGGCATGCAAATAGCCACTGCTCCCCAGTTATTGGTGCTCTCTGTCTTTAGTCTCTTAGAGTTTTTCCCCAGTGGTGTCTAAATTCCTCCATGGGGTTTTCTCTGAACACAAAACTGAATCTTTTACAGCCTACTTTTACTTTTACTTCCTAAATCTAACTTGTAAGGAATTATTCTCATGTTACTGAGACAGCTCTAGACACTCATCACCTTCTATCTTACTTCCCAACACACACACACACGCACACACACACACTCAGAGGTTAGTTTCATATTGTTTTGTTTTGATCTCCAATAGTAGTGTGTTTAAGACTGTATGTATTGGAGAGCAAGTTACTTCATTTCTGAAATTCAGTTTCTTCATGTTCCACGTGGAGGTAAAAATACTTCTCTCTCTCTCTGGGTTGTAGTGGGAACATATGTCATAACCTGTGTAAAAGTGCTGAGTTCTGTGCTGGGACCTCAGTGAGTTCTCTCAACAGGGGATATGATATTTATTAACTGCACAGACTTGTGTTCACAATTTCAGCAGAGGATGGGGCAAGTCCAGAGTCTAAGTTGCTTGATGGTGGTTTGATAAATATGTGTGCTCTGAGAAAACACATAATCTGAAAGGAAATGCAGCATGTGATTTGCAAGACAATCTATCTTTTAAACAAATTAATATGATTCATTTTTAGAGAAGTTTTAGATTCAAAGCAACATTAGGTGGAAGATACAGAGACTTCCCACATAACCCCTACTTCACCATCCCCAACCACTCCCACTACTAACATCTCACACCAGAGTGGTACATTACGACTGATTGCAACTGATGAAGCTACACTGACACATCATTACCCCCCAGAGTTCATCATGTACATTAGGGTTCTATCTTGATGTTGTACAATCTATGCTTCTGGACAAATGTACTGTGATGTGCATCCACCATTACAGTACCTTACAGAATAGTCTCAGTGCCTACAATTGTCTGCATTCTGCCTATTTATCCATTCCTCCCTACTGCCCAAACCATATTTTCTCCTATGTTGTCTTCTAGGAGTTTTATAGTTTTGAATTTGAGTTAATTTTTGTGAAGGGTGGAAAGTCTGTGTAAATTTTTTGTGTGTGTGCCTATGGGAGTCTAGTTGTTCTAGTACCATTTGTTGAAAACACAATCTTTGCTCTATGTAATTGCTTTTGCTCAATTTTCAAGCAAACATGAGTTGGCTATTTTATGTGGTCTATTTCTGGGCTTTATATTCTATTCCATTGGTGTGTTTTTTCAACAGTAGCACATGGTCTTAATTACTGTTGCTTTATATTAAGTCTTGAAGTCATGTCGTAACAGTTCTCTGACTTTGTTTTTCTTAAGTGTTGAGTTGGCTGTTCTGTTGACTCTACAGAGAGTTTAAAATCAGTTTATCAATATGCACAAAATAAATTTCTGGGACTATTATTGGGTTTATATTAAGTTTATACAGCTGGGAAAAACCAACGTATTGACAATGTCAGATCTTCCTATCCATGAATATGGAATATCTCTCTATTTGTTTACTTCTTTGATGACTTTCATCAGAGATTTGTAAGTTTTGTAATTTTCCTCATGTAGATCTTGTACGTATTTTGCTATATTTTTACTTAAGTGTTTCATTTTTGTATGCTAATGTGAATGGTAATGTGTTTTTAATTTCACATTCCACTTGGTCATTGTTGGTATGTAGGAAAGCAATTGATTTTATGCATTAGCCTTGTACCCTGCAACCTTGCTAAAATTGCTTATTAGTTGCAAAGGATTTTTTTGTCAGTTCTTTCAGATTTCCTACATAGATGATCATGTCATCGGCAAATGAAGACAGCTTTAAGTTTTATTTATTTCTTCCCAATCTGTATAGCTTTCCCCCAGCCCGTTTTCTTGTTTTATTGTATTGTCTAAGACTTCCAGTATATTGTTAAAAAGCAGTGGCGAAGGAACACATCCTACCTCATTCATAACCTCTGGGAAAACTTCAAGTTTCTCACCTTAAGAATTATGTTAGCTGTAGTTTGTTTCTTCTTTTTTTTGGTAGAAGTTGTTCATCAAGTCGAAGAAGCTCCTCTTTATTTCTACTTTGCTGAGAGATTTTTTAAAAATCATAGATGGATGTTGGATTTTCTCAAATGCTTTTTTTGCATCTGTTTACACAATTATTTGATTTTCCTTCTTTATTCTGTTGATGTAATTGTATTACATTAATTGATTTTTGAATGTTAACCCACCCTCGCATACTTGGGATTGGTTGTGGTATATATTTCTTTATATACTTTGTTGGATTCAATTTGAAAATATTTTTTTTGAGAATTCTTGCATGTTTTCTTGTAATGTCTTTGTCTTGTTGGTATTGGGGTAATGGTAGCCTCATAATGATTTAGAAAGTATTCCCTCTCTTGTTATCTTCTAGAAGAGATTATTGAGAATTGGTACAATTTCTTCCCTAAATGTTTGGTAGAATTCACCAGTGAACCCATCTGGACCTGGTACTTTCTATTTTGGAAGGTTATTAATTACTGATTCAGTGATAGTAATAGATATAGGCCTATCTGGATTGTTTCTTCTTGTTTGAGTTTTGGCCAGATTGTGTTTTCTGCTTTGTGTGGTTTAATTGAGCATTTTATATGATTTTCTCCTTCCTTAGATATCAGTTATACTTTCTTCCCCTCTTTTAGTGGTTTCCATAGAATTTTCAATATATTTTACAACTAATTCAAGTCCACTTTCAAATAACACTGTACTACTTCACAGGTAATGCAAGTACCCTGTAACCTTGTAATAACAAAATAGTTTGAATTCCTCTCTTCCATCCCTTGTATCATTACTATCACTTATTTGAATTATACATAAGCATACATACATATATATACACACATAATTGAATACATGGTTATTATTATTATTTTAAACAAAGTGTTATCTGTTTGATCAATTAAGGATAAGAAAAACAAAACATTTTAATTTTGCTTTCACTTATTTATTCTCCTATGTGCTTCCTTTCTTTATGTAGATCTGGGTTTCTGATCTCTATTATTTTCCTTCTCTCTGAAGAACTTCTTTTAATATTTCTTGCAAGGTAGGTCTACTGGTAACAAGTTCCCTTAATTTTTGTTTGTCTGAGAAAATCTTTATTTCTCTTTCACTTTTGAAGGATAACTTCGCAGGTTACAGAATTTTAGGTTGGTGGTTTTTTTTTTAATCTCTCAACACTAAATATTACACTCCACTCTCTTTGTGCTTGCATGGTTTCTGAAGAGAAGTCAGATGTAATTCTTATCTTTGCTTTGCTTTTTCTTTAAGGTTTTTTTTTTTCTTCTCTGGATTCTTTCAACATTTTTTCTTTATCTTTGATTTCCTGCAATTTGACTATAATATACCTACGTGTAGTTTTTTTCTTTTTTTGCATTTATTCAGCTTAGTATTCTCTCAGGTTCTTGGATCTGTGGTTCAGTGTCTCACTTTAATTTGGGAAATATAAGTTATCATTACTTCAAATATTATTTCTATTTCTTTCTCTCTTTCTTCTTCTCCTGATATTCCCACGTATGTTATACTTTTCATAGCTGTCCCACAGCTCTTGATTACTTTGCTCTGATTTTTTTCCAGTATACATTTTCTCTTTGCTTTTCCATTGTGGAAGTTTCTATCATTATATACTTATGCTCAGATACTCTTTTTTTCAGTTGTATAAAGTATGGCATTGAGTCTGTCAAAAGCATTTGTTATTCATGTTAAAGTGATCTCCAGCATTTCTTTTTGATTTTCTCTTAGAAGAATCTCAACTTCTTTTCTTACATTATCCATCTGTTCTTGCATGTTGTCTACTTTTTCCATTAAGGCCCCTAACATATTAAGTTTTAAGAAAGTTCCTGGTCTGATAATTCCATCATCCCTGCCATAGCTGAGTCTACTTTTGGTGCTTGTTCAGTCTCTTCAAAGTGTGTTGTTTGCCTCTTAGTATATCTGGTAAATTTTTTGTTGAAATCTGGAAATGATGTACTGGTAGAAAGGAACTCTGGTAAATAGACCTTTAGCTGTGTGGTGGTAAGGTGTGGGGTGGGAGAAGCATTCCATTGTCCTGTGATTAGGTCTCAGTCTTTCAGTGAGCCTGTGCTCTGGACTGTGAACTTCACCAGTGCATCTCAGTTTTTTTTTGTTTTTGTTTTGCGGAACAGGTTGGGTAGAGGAATCTGGGGCTGGGTAACTTCCTTCCTCCAGGTAAATTAGGTTGATAATATGCCAGCAGGTTAGGCTCTGGTAAAGGTGTTTCTTTTCAGAGCAGACCTTGTTAAAAAGACCAGAATTCTCTGGCATATTTCAAAATGGTTCTTTCTCTTCCTTCCTCTTTTGGAAGAACAAGGGGATTTTCTCTAATATTTACCGTAAGGACCTGGTGGAGCTCTTGGAAGTAAAACTCACGAAAGCCTGGGGATTCCCCTATGACTGGGTCCCCTCTGGAGTTTTTGACTCTTAAACTTGTCCATGCTGAGTCCCCATCAATTATAGTTCAGGTTTCCTACCTCAACACTGGTCTTCATGGAATTTTCTGCTCGTTGGTTTCACTTTCAGAAAGTTGTGATTTTCTGCCTCTGCCTGTTTATCTTTCTGATTTTTGGTGCAGCAGTTTGCCCTGTGACTGTAGTTCTCCAACAGATCTAGCAAGAACTGTTGATTTCCCAGTTTGTTCGGCTTTTCACTTGTTGTTAACTCCTTACATGCCAGGCCCAAAACTAGAAGCCAATCAGTTTACTTTTAAAAAGAGTCTTCTTACATTTATTAAAAAATTAACATTTTATGAAGATTCCAAGATTCTCCTTCCATTTTACTTTACCTTCTATTCTCTGTTTCAGTTAAAATTTACTTTCTAATATCCCAGTTAAAATTTACTTTCTAATATCTCTCCCAAGAAAAGTTAGTATACACTACCTGGATCATTTAAATTGACCAGTCCCATACAATTGAATGCTTATTTATTAACTATGGTAGTAGAAGAAGGCTTCCCTTCTCCTGCTCTCAGCGGTAGCTTGCTGACACTTGAGATCGGAATATGAATTTAGAATAAGTGTTCCTCTCGGTGAATGCAGCAAATTAATGGAATGTTCCTTTTGGAATGGCTTCTATTTGGAGTGTGCTTTACGGTACCTTGGCTCTTCTGTTTCATTACATTTTAACTTTGCTTTTTCTAACATCATTGGAAGTGGCCAGAGTTGGCAGCTCTTGCATCGTGTATCCAAGGAAATATTTTGGGGGCCTATTAATTCTCAACAACTTCAGCTGGCAAATGGAAAATCTGGAAACAAATGAGTTTGGCGGACAGCCCAGGCTGTCAAACCAGGCTCCTGTTCATTAGTGAGGACCCACCTTTTGTGCTCTGATGCAGTTCTACTTTGCAGATGGTTTCTTTATCTGATTTAGTGGACAGATTTGGGAGCTGGAGGAGTATTACTCTACTCACTCAAGTAGGAACATGGAGGCACAGAGGACAGCATAAAGGAGAGGCACAACCGTGGTCTCAGTGGAAGGGTCTTGAGGTGTTCTACCTGCATGATTGTTTTTCTCTCCTGGACTCTTGAGGTTTGCATTTCAGTCCATGGATGAAGAAATATGAACTCAGAAAAATACCTTTCTCTTCCTTTTGGAACAGAAGTCACATTCTGACACGTGTCATATGTGTGTCTTGCCCATGAGTAGAGCTCTGGGTGTCTTGGCTGCTCCATCATTCTTTCCTCATCCAGCCCTTCCCTCCCCACTCACCATCTTGGTCTCTGGGGGTCCCCTTGTCAAGTCAGAAAAGTGGGAAAAGCTCTTGGATGTTCTACCTCTCCTCTTCCTCCATTTACTTCTTCTCTAGAAAAGAACTTTTATTTTCTTATTACAAAGGTATTGGTGATTCCTGTAGCAATTGTGCAAAATGCACTCGGTTGAGTTTAAACTGGGATCCACTGGTCAACAGGGTTGGGGGGATGGTGTACCTTATTCCCACCCCCCCGACCAATTGATTTGTATGAGTTTACTATTAGTTTTCTTTTTGCAGGGGATAAGGTAAGAGGCTTGCAAAGGGAGAAGAGACACATTAATCATAGTATTTTAAACACAAGAACTGTAGAAACCCACTTGGCTTTCCTCCATGGAACCTTGTTTAGGAATTGCATTTGATTTTCTAGACCTTCATCTAAATCAGCAGTTCATAAAGGATGGCCCAAGGACCCCCAAGGATCCTGAAATTTCTTTAAGAAGGTCTGCAAGATCCTCCCATTTCCAATGACATATCTGTGTGAAGCTGGATTTTCTTTGCCTAATTCAACCCAACAACATATTGCGACAGATTGGATGCAGAAGCAGACCCAATAGTATAGCTATCTTCTATGATGCCAGATGTTAAAAGAGATTTGAAAAATGTAAAATAATGCCTCTCTTCTCATTAAGATTTTCTCTTTTGGAGAAGTATAGTTGTTTTAATAAAATATTTGTATAACATGTAATGGGATTTTATTGTTATTTTAAAAGGCTCTATTAAGTATTTTAAAATTTCTCAGTTTTCATTTCTAATAAAGTAAGTGTTGATAGATAAAACCAGCATAATACAATTGCTTTGGGATCCTCAATAAACTTTAAATATGTAAAGGGACCCTGAAAACAGAAAGTTTAAGAATAACTATCTGGGTTATCTCTTCCAGTGCTGATGGGTATTTTTGTGCCTTAAAAGCAATAGTTGTTTGGAAGATGTCCTTCAACTATGATGGATAATAAATGATGATATACTCATACATGGAATACTATAAAGCAGTGAAAATAAACAAGCTACAGCTACACAATATTATATGTTGAATAAAAGAACCCAGACACAAAAGAATATATATAGTAGAGTTTTTAAATTTTTTTTTTTTTTTTTGAGATGGAGTCTTGCTCTATCGCCCATGCTGGAGTGCAGTGGCGTGACCTCAGCTCACTGCAACCTCTGCCTCTCAGGTTCAAGTGATTCTCCTGCCTCAGCCTCCTGAGTAGCTGGGACTACAGGCATGCACCACCATGCTCAGCTAATTTTTTTTTGTATTTTTAGTAGAGACAGGTTTTGCCATGTTGTCCAGGCCACTCTCAAACTCCTCACCTCAGGTGATTCACTTGCCTCGGCCTCCCAAAGTGCGCGTGAACCACCGTGCCCAGCCCCTTTTTAATTTTTTAATTTTTATTTTGTAGAGATGGGTCTCACTATGCTGCCCAGGCTGGTCTCTCCTGGCTTCAAGGGATCTTCCCACCTTGGTCTTCCAGAGCACTGGAATGGACGGCATGAGCCACTGCATCTGGGCCATATTGTGGGTTTAAAAACCAGTAAAAATAAATGATAGTGCTTAGGGATGCGTACCTAGGTGGTAAAAGTATAAAGAAAGGCACAGAGGTGGTATCTTGAAAGTTAGGATCGTGATTATCTTCATGGAGTCGGGTGAGGGCTATACATGGGAAGAGTGTGTAGGAGCTTCCTGGAGCAGGCAGTACCTAACTTGTATACATTGAGACTTGGTGCCTTTCTCTCTCTGTGGGTCTGCCGGTTATTAATCTCTTGACTTTGAGCTTTAAACCCACATTTTTATGTGCCTTTCTTGATGCTGGGGCTGGGACTCTGGAAAACACATTCTCCTTTGCCACATGGCTCTGTAATGCACTGACAGTAGGGGCCTCTGGAGAGAGGCTGGCAGGCTAGAGGAGGGAGAAGGGATTCGTTATTTCCCTTGTCTTTCTGCTCTTGTCAATGTCTCTGCAGCCACGCTCCTTTACCCTGGCAGGTCCAGTCAATTCCAGTAGTAGCTGGTGAGTCCAATTTGTAGCTTTTTATTTTTATTTTTTGAGATGGAGTTTCACTCTTGTCACCCAGGCTGGAATGCAACGGCACAATCTCGGCTCACTGTGACCTCCATGTCCCGGGTTCATGCAATTCTCCTGCCTCAGCCTCCTGAGTAGCTGGGATTACAGGCACCTGCCACTGTGCCCAGCTATTTTTGCCACTGTGCCCAGCTATTTTTGTATTTTTAATAGAGATGGAGTTTCACCATGTTGGCCAGGCTGGTCTCGAACTCCTGAGCTCAGGTGATCCATCCGCCTCGGCCTCCCAAAGTGCTGGGATTACAGGCATGAGCCACCATACCTGGTCCAGCTTCTTATGTTCCTTGAGACAGCCTTGATGTATCTTCTCAGAGGGCTCAGCACCAGCCAGCAAGGCACCCAGTCCCAGTGGAGCCTTTTCTCAAAGGTCTCAGTTCCATCTCTGCAGGATCCTTTCTTCAAGCTTCTAAACTTTAATATTCCCACCCTCCTTCCTTTATCCCTGCAGCTCTGGGGGTAGTAGCTGCTTCCTTCAGGTAGCCACTTTCTATAGAAAACACTTGTAACTTATTATTACCTAAGGTTATAAATGGCACTGGGCCCTTTTACTGTTGTTGTTGTCATTTTCATTTTATTACCAAGCATTGGAGGAACTGCTGAGGAATCTCCTTTGGGAGATGCTCTAGGTATTACCTCTGTGGGAAATCCATGTCTACCATGATCTATTTCATTCTCAATAATTTAGTAAACACTTCTTCATTTACATTTTTTTATTAAAATAATTGGTCTCTTGAGTGAACACTTATAATACAGAAAATGGTTCCAGGAGTGACCCCAGGTCCTCAAAGACGGGATTTGGGGCAAGATTCGATCTTTGGATTTGAATACGGAGCTGAGCTCCTTGTCATGGCAGGCAGTGGCATCGTGAGTAATTAGTGTGTCACCTGCAGTGGCGTGTGAACAAATGCTTCCTGAAGCAAATGCCTGAGGAGCAGGTGGCTGCCGTGCTTGACTATGAAAGGATCATGATGACCACCAGGACTGTAGGGCAGGTGGCTCTTCCTCAGTGCACTGGAGCACATAGAGAAAGGAAAAGGACACACTCAGGCTATTAAACTCTCAGTTCAAGTCTCCACCAAAGAACCACAGAGAACCCTCTAAATCTTTCTTTTTTCTTTATAGCTCCAGAGCCGACCTTGCTGAAAACTAGACAAAATAATTAATTGTGCAGGATGAAGAATTGCAACCTAAGTGAATTCAAAGCTATGGCAAGCCTCTACATGAAATTTAGAGGGTTCTTTGGGAAGGAATGGGACCCTGAGTACTGATATGGAGATATTTGGATGCATTCAGATGAAGCTGATAATTTTGGAGGCCTGAGTCCCTTTGATCCTCCTTCCTTACTGGTGGAAACAGCTTGCCATTGGTGTCTGAGGAGACCAGGCTTTTATTGCTGGAAGAAATTGTAATAATGTCATGGAGGGAAGTTGCCTTGAAAGGTGGGCTGATCCTTTTCAAGACTGAACCAGCCAACTTTCGTTGCTCAACAAGGTCTAAATAATAAGTACAAAGCAGGACACCAGAGGAAATGGCTTATGTTTCAAAAGAATTGTGAGATCTGACCAATTTATGTTACAAGAAACTTGAGGGATATGAGTACTAATGTGTTTTAAGGGTGTTAGACAAAGAAGACAGGATATTACACTGGGTAGGACCAAATCCCTGTATGTGGTTGCACTTACCAGAGACCTTGGATTTAATGTGTGACTGGAATTAGGTTTAATGGTTTATTTGGTTTGGATGACTGAAGCTTGGATTCAGTGGGGAGCCACCCTTAACGAGGATGAGATGCCAGAACTTCCTTGCCATAATGTAGGGGAAGGCATCCAAAGGTTTAGGGAGACAGGAATGTTGAAATTTTTTTTTTTTTTTAAGACAGAGTTTCGCTTTTGTTGTCCAATGGTGCGATCTTGGCTCACTGCAACCTCTGCCTTTCGGGTTCAAGCTATTCTCCTGCCTTAGCCTCCTGAGTAGCTGGGATTACAGGCATGCACCATCACGCCCGGCTAATTTTGTGTTTTTAGTAGAGACGGGGTTTCTTCATGTTGCTGTCAGGCTGGTCTTGAACTCCCAACTTCAGGTGATCTGCCCGCCTCGGCCTCCCAAAATGTTGGGATTAAAGGCGTGAGCCACTGCACCCAGCATGAAATGGATTTTTTTCTGAGACAGTCTCACTGTCTCCCAGGCTGGAGGGTAGTGGCATGATCTCGACTCACTGCAAGCTCTGCCTCCCTGGTTCACGCCCTTCTCCTGCCTCAGCCTCCCGAGTAGCTGGGACTACAGGCGCCCGCCACCATGCCAGGCTAATTTTTTGTATTTTTAGTAGAGACAGGATTTCACCATGATAGCCAGGATTGTTTCGATCTCCTGACCTCGTGATCCGCCTGCCTTGGCCTCCCAAAATGCTGGGATTACAGGCATGAGCCACCGCGCCCAGCCTGAAATGGATTTTTTACATTAAACTTTTACCTCCCAACCCTGCTACCTCCCAATTACATCCCTTAAGAGGACCCAGAGTGTCTTCCCTTTGTTAAGAATCTGAGAAGCACAGTGGTGAGGGGGCCATTGTACCATCATGGACGATGCTGCTACTCATTTGGATTCTGACTGCAACAGGGATGATGGGATCCCCAGGTAGCAGAGATTGAGTGGCAGCACTTAACCCTCAAGATAGGTAGGCCATGCAGAATGCTCAGTGGGAATGAGGGGCCAGCAGACTGCTGCCGGCCACAGGGATCTTTAGCAGTGGATGATTGGCTATCATGGTGTCCTTAAGAATGGAGTAGATAGGCAGCCTGTTAAGTGTTGCTTTATCTATTTAGTGGCAGAAACCTCACCAGGTCTGGGTGGCCAGAGGTTCCATAGGGAATAGTCACAGCCTCTCGCCCCAATCCCGGGCGTAACCAGTTCTCAGATTGGAAACCCCTTGATTGAATCCCCTCGAGGGCGGCTGTACTGTCACAAGTGCAGATCGTGAATCTTCTTCCAAGCCGAACCCAAAGGAACATGGAATCACTTACAAGAGTGATGTTACACAGAGGAAAAGGAAATATTGAGACCCTTCAGGATTTTCTGACTCTGAATTGATGTTAATTTCTTGGGATCCAAAACACCACTGGGTTCTGCCCATCAAAGTGAGGGCTTAGAGTGCTTAGGTAATAAATGGAGAATTAAGCCAAGCTCAAATCATAGTGGTCCCTGTAGGTCTGTGGACTCATGCTGTGGTTATCTCTCCATTTCCAGAATACAAAATTTATGATGTACATACTTGGCAATGGGCAGAATTCTTTAGTTCTTTCTGATAGGAAGTCCCTGGAACATCCTTCCCTATCAGGATAATAAACCAAAAGCTTAACCACAATCCTGACTCTGAATGGATGTAAGTTCCACCATCGAATATGGATAGATGTGGTTGATACTCACCACATACTTTGATCCCATTAACTTACCTGTTGGGGTTGTGCTGATGGTGGATGGATCCTGGGGAATGAAGGTGGGCCCTTTACTGCTTAATCAAATGGTGACTTTGATTGCTGCTGCTATTCCAGATGTGGAATTTTATTTTGGAGCAAATCAACATGACCCCTAATATTGGAATGTAGCTATCGAACAGATAAATACCTTTTCACTAGACCCATTTGCAAGCACAGTCAGAAGATGTTTGCTTTTACCTAACAAAGCCAAATGACACCTGCCTGATATGGTATGTTGTAGTTCACATTTAAGGTTTTTTAAAAATACAGAAAAATCATAATGTCTCTTATATAAATACAATTGAATTTCTATCTTAGTGTTGTTACAGTATCAAGACAAAAGAGACTGAAGAGATTTTTATTTGAATTAAAGCACGTATTTGAAGTGGTTTAACAAAAAGTCAGGTGTCATAGAATGCACATTTACTTTAGGGGCCAGGGGACATGTTGCTGAGAAAGGCAGTCACCAATCAGGATACACTGAGAGGCATGCTAACTACTGACCAGGACACACAGCTGAGTTCACGGGATGTAGGTGATGAAAAACCCAGTGCTTCAGCACAGAAATCTTCGTGCATAGCCTCCAAACTCCAGTCTCTGGTTCAAAGTCAAGCTGTTCTCCCAAGGACATCCCAGTGCTGTGTGCCCTGGAGCCAGGCACACTGGGGCTGCATTTCATGCTGCACATGGACCTGGAGCAGCACCAGAGAAGGCTCAACTTGCTAGTCAGTTGGTCAAAGCTTTTGTGAATTAGCCAGGGGATAGTCGCACATCAAGTTAGTTACACACCATCTGGATTACCCAGAACCAACACACATGACAGTGAGGATGTGCTGGAGACTGCCCTGTGTGAGAAATGCTTTATGAGCAAGAAGAAAGATTATCTCTCTGGTCTAGTTTTCTGATGAAGCCTGTGGAAAAATTAAAGGTTTGAAATGACTTCTCAAGTAATTAGACTGACCTTATACCCAAAGCAGGAATAAGCTTGCCAAATACAAAACTATGAGCTCTACCACCGCTGAGAAAAGATAGGAAGCAGCTTCCTATCTCCATTTTTGGGTGTACGTATGGTTCCTTTGGCTTTCAACAGGCCCAAGGGCTTCCCTGGGTCTTAGTATGTGTCACACTATTTGTCTTTAAAAACTTTCTGGTCCACTTCTGTTGCCAGACTGTGAGTCAGCAGAGACATACACCAGTGTTTACTATTCCCCATCCTTGGCTAACAGTATGTGTCCAATAAACATTTCCCCAGTGGAAAAGTTTAATTTCTTTTTTGTCTTTTTATCTCTCTGCACTGACAACGTCCTGCTCCACAGGCTGACAAATGCACCCACATACACACACTCTCTTGAGAAAGATGAGATAGAGGAGAACAGTTGAGAATTACGTTTTTTTTTTTTTTTTTTCTAGCTTTACACTACAGGGCATCTCTAAGGAGCTGCAAATAATTTCTCCTAATGGTTAAAATAAGATTCTAACTCATTTGAATTTTAAAATATATGCCAATGGGATTTTTATTTTGTTTCACAGGGAAGATACTAGACAGGATGCCAATACAAAGCTAGGTTCAGAAAGCTCTAAAAAAGTCTTTCAGTTGACATCTTTGAATTTGGCAACTGACTAAATAGGACGGACTGTTGTTTCCACTGATGATGCTACTCGTAGGCGGGATTTCAGTGCATACCCGGAGGAGCTGAAATTTTGGAACTGAAAATGAGCACAGAGAATTTTGCAGACATCCTCTTTCTGGGAGCGGTCCTACCTCTGTGTGGGACCTGTGGAACTGAAGATCTTTTACTTAGGTGAAGATCCCCACCAAGTAAATAAAAATCATGCAAGGTTGTTATCATCTTTGCTGTTGTTCACAAGCCTCCATTTTTTTGTGCCCTTAGTTTGCTAACCCATTGCATGCACATAACACACCAAAAGGTGAGCAATATTTACCCCCACCCTGCATTGGAGGAGAGCGAGTCTTGGAAGGGGTGAGAACAATTCCTCAGCGTCTCCCAGGAAGGAAGTGACTGAGTGGGTTCCTTCAGGTCCTCATGCCACGTGGCTTCTCAACCATCTCTAGAGAGAAGAGTGGGCACCTGGAGGACAGCAGCTGTAGGTCTGAGAAAGGATCCAAGGCATGGACTTGAGGAATATAAAGACTACTGGGAAGCTGTCCTGCTTCCTATGGGAAAAATGAGAACAACTTCTCCTGTGTTGACAACCCAAGGTTCTAGAAACTGGAGAGTCCTTCTGGTCATGCAACGTGGGAAATTTGCTAAACCATATGGGCTTTAGTTTCCTTCCTGATCATAAATGAGAATAAATAGTG
The DNA here is from genome assembly GCF_000951035.1 of Colobus angolensis palliatus. Taxonomy (NCBI): domain Eukaryota; kingdom Metazoa; phylum Chordata; class Mammalia; order Primates; family Cercopithecidae; genus Colobus; species Colobus angolensis. The sequence continues at coordinate 3,399,924 of NW_012112253.1, forward strand.
CTTCTGCTGTGGGATTAAATGAAACAATGAATGCAAACAGTGCAACACACAGAGACTTGGAGATAGGGCAGCAATTGTGCTTTCTATTCGCTCCCTTGGTGACTCTTTCTGTCCGAGCCAAGGATGTGAGGCACCCAAGGCTCCATTTCATAATTTCATAGGAGAAACTTTCTCTCTCTCTCTCTCTCTCTCTCTTCTTTTCATAGAGACAGAGTCTTGCTCTATTGGCCAGACTCACTCTGTTGTTTAATGCAGTGGCACAATTCTAGCTCACCGCAATCTCAAACTCCTGGGCTTAGTCCATCTTCCTGCCTCAGCCTCGCGATTAGCTAGAACTACATGTGTGTGTAACCCTGTCAGACAATTAAAAAGTTTTTTTTTTTTTTTGTAGCAACGGGGGTCTTGGTATGTTGCCCAAGCTGGTCCTGAACTCCTGGCCTCAAGCAATCCTCTCATCTCAGCCTCCCAAAGTGCTGGGATGATAGGCATGAGCCACCATGCCTGGCCAGGAGAACCTATTGACCTCTTCCAGAAAGGGTATGTGGCAACAATGACAGCATCTCTGTGATGGTATCCAATGGCTCAAATTTAGTGTCACTGTGTATGCCTTGGACTCTAACTTGGAGGTATCATCATTGGAAACAGTCTCTTTCTTGCAGTCTCTCATCGCGTTTTAAAGTCAGTAACTTTTCTCCCCCATTACGATTTTATGTCCTGTCTTGGTATGACCTAAGTGTGAATACAGAAATATTTATCTGAATGTACATCCATATGGATAGAACATGGACAAAATAGATGGCAGAATGGGATTTTTTCCACTTCTGTCCCACTCTCAACCCTTCTTGTTTATTTTCTCTGCCTTGCATCTTCTAAGTTGTTTTTTTTTTTTTGCGTAAGCATGAAAAAGAAGCTGCTGATGCTGGTCTGTCTAAGCTATACTGTAAGAGGCAGTCTAGGTTGATATGAGAATTGATTGCTGGTCTGTCTTGTGTTTCATTTGGAAGAACCTAGACTCTGCAGCTAAAGGAGCCCTCAGGAGTCCTCCAATCTGGTGGACTGGGAGCGGGGGGGTTCTTCCAGGAGGAGTAGGGGTGGGGTGAGAGCAGCACAAGGGGCCTTATAGACACTTCTCTGGGTGACAATGGGACAAGCAAAGGACTGACTTTTGTGTGTTTCTGCTGTTGTCCAATGGTAAGATTTCTTTCTGGCAATGGATTGTACCTTCAAGCACTTTTATTTTTGAGATGGAGTCTCACTCTGTCTCCCAGGCTGGAGTGCAGTGGCATGATCTCAGCTCACTGCAACCTCTGTCTCCCTGGTTCAAGGGATTCTCCTGCCTCAGCCTCCCAAGTAATTGGGATTACAGGCATGCACCACCACTCAGCTAATTTTTGTATTTTTAGTAGAGACGGGATTTTGCCATGTTGGCTAGGCTAGTCTCGAAGTCTTGACTTCTGGGTGACAATGGGACAAGCAAAGGACTGACTTTTCTGTGTTTCTGCTGTTGTCTAATGGGTAGATTTCTTTCTGGTAAATGATTGTACCTTCAAGCACTTTTATTTTTTGAGATGGAGTGTCACTCTGTCTCCCAGGCTGGAGTGCAGTGGCACGATCTCAGCTCACAGCAACCTCCGTCTTCCAGGGTCAAGCGATTCTCCTGCCTCAACCTCCCAAGTAGTTGAGATTACAGGCATGCACCATCACACTCAGCTAATTTTTGTATTTTTAGTAGAGACGGTGTTTTGCCATTTTGGCTAGGCTGGTCTCAAACTCTTGACTTCAAGTGATCCGCCCATCTTGGCCTCCCAAAGTGCTGGGATTACATTTGTGAGCTACTGCACCTGGCTGATCTTCAAGCACTTTCAGACATGGCTACATAGCTATGAAATTACAAATGTAATCTTAATATCCCTCTCCATGTGTCTCTCTGTCATCTATCTATTTTTAAAACAGACCCAAAGAGGTAGGTTCTTTTTTAAAAAAATCAGGATTAGGGTATCACACATTCAGTCAACAAAATTCTACCTTTAAGAGTGTAGCAGTTAAACCATATGCAATGTAGTAATTTTTATTTATTTTAATTTAATT
>NW_012112253.1:3402087-3413721 GCF_000951035.1 Colobus angolensis palliatus
TCTTTCCAGACTTTTATTATTTAATTAATTTATTTTTATGTATTTATTTTTGAGATGAAGACTCACTCTGTCCCCCAGGCTGGAGTGCAGTCCTGCAATCTCTGCTCACCGCAACCTCCACCTTCTGGGTTCAAGAGATTCTCCTACCTCAGTCTCCTGAGTAGCTGGGATTACAGGCACCCACCACCATGTCTGACTAATTTTGCATTTTTAGTAGAGATGGGGTTTTGTCAGTCTGTTAGCCAGGCTGGTCTCAAACTCCTGACGTCAGGTGATCCACCTGCCTCAGCCTCCCAAAGTGTTGGGTTTATAGACGTGAGTCACCGCGCCTGGCCAATTTAGTAATTTTTAAAGGCATGGAATACATGCATACACTTCGCCTTCAAATGTCACATGCAGGAATGTCCTCTTGATGAGCGCTCAGAAGTTTTAGGGCCCCAGGGTCCTGTAAGAACACCAGCTCTCATGGACTAGAAGAGGCAGTGGGGCTCTTGGCCATCATTTAATTCAGGGGGCTTTGGGTTGTGCTCTGTGGGACTCTACAGACAGTGGAGGATTTTAACTGGGCACTCAGGCTATATTAGCTTTCTAGGACTTCTATAACAAAGTACTACAAACTGGGTAGTTGAGGACCACAGAAATGTATTATCTCACAGTTCTGGATGCCAGAAGTTTGAAATCAAGGTGTTGGCAGGGCTATACTTCCTCTGAAGGCACTGGGAGATCAGGGTGTGTGTGTGTGTGTGTGTGTGTGTGTGTGTGTGTGTGTATGGGTGTGGGTAAGATTGAGATCTGTTCCAGACCTTCCTCTGGACTTCTGGTAGCCTCAGGCTTGTAGTTGGCCATCTTCTCTCTGTGTCTCTTCACATTGTCTTCCCTTACTGCACGTCTCTGTGTCCAGATTTCCCCCTTTTGAAAGGATACTGATCGTATTGGATTAGAGCCCACCCTAATGACCTCATTTTACTTGATTACTCTTGTAAAGACTTGGTTTCTAAATAAGGTCACATTTCGAGATACTGGGAGTTAGCACGCCAACATGTCTTTCTTGGAGAGGATGTAATTCAGCCCATAACAGGTTCTCAGGTGCTTTTACAAGGTAGGAACTCTATCCTCTTTTTTTGATTTTTTTTTTTTTTTCTGAGACACAGTCTCACTCTGTCACCCGGGCTGGAGTGCAGTGGCATCCTCCCGGGTTTAAGCGATTCTCCTGCCTCAGCCTCCTGAGTAGTTGGGACTATGGGCATGTGCCATCATGCCAGGCTAATTTTCATATTTTTAGTAGAGAGAGGGTTTCACCATGGTGGCCAGGCTGGTCTTAAACTCCTGACCTCAAGTGATTCTTCTGCCTCAGCCTCCCAAAGTGCTAGGATTACAGGTATGAGCCACTGTGCCTGGCCTCTACCTTCTTTTAACAGGGCAAGATTTGTTGGAAAAGAAGTTCACTGCTAAACGTTTTGAAAATCCATCATCTGAAACATGAGGACACTGAGGCCCAGTGAGGTAGACGATTTGCCCAGGTAGTATGACTTATGGGGCAGATTTGGGACTTGAACCCATGCCTCCAGACTTTGTGTGTTTTTTTACTACACAGCAGTAGCTGTTATGCTAGCCCATAGGAAGTTCTGATTGCAGGCATGGTTGTTAAACCAACTTTATTCTTTTAAGTTTCATCAGTCTTTTTCAAAAATGTCCTTTTAATTGGAGAATTTGACATTGACATTCTGTTGGCTGGAAAGAGCCTAAGGCAACATAAAGTAATTGTCTTTCATTAGAAGAGTTCAGAAGTACATTTGATGATCTTGGTCACCTGCTGAAAAATATTCATTTCTTCCTGGAATAATTTTGAAGTGAAAAGGTGGAAAACAATCCAACAGTTAATGACATATGATCGATACTGAGTAGGAAGAACATAATGCTTTTGTTGGGCTACTGCTTCTTTGATTTTTTTAAATTCCTTGTCACTTTTTTTTCTCCTACATTATCTGAAAAGACTTAGTGACAGAAACTGACTTGAAGGATTCAGAACTTCTGGGAGAGTGGATCCCAGTCTGAAAATCCTGTGTAGTTTTGATTTTCTTGTGACAGTTTGGTAGTGTGTGTACACCCACACAATGAAAGTAATTAGTCAGTGAGATTAATCTTGTTAGGCCAAAATCTATTTAGATGAATATTTAGATTTAGATGAATTTAGATTTACTGTTTAGATGAATTCAGGGCAACCAGAGATCTGTCCAGGAGGCAATGCTGAGATGAGAGTGGGTCACATCTTTGCTGGGTGAACCCTACCATTCTCCCTCCTCATTGGCCTGTACCTGGACACCCCTCCATCCCTTGCTTTCTTCCTGTATCACTACTAGGGAATTCTGGGAATACGGCAGCTTGCATGCACATCTCCAAGACCCTCTTCCTCTTTGGAGTAATTCAACAACCAAGGCCAGTGAGGCAGCAACTTCCCCCAAGCTCTCAAAGGAAGAGGTGGAGGCTAGCATTTTCCAGGACACAGGGTGAACACGAGGGACTCATGCACAGAAGCCCTGCCTCTCCCAGCAGCCCAGAGCTTCCTCTAATTGTACCCCTTGAGAACTTCCAGGCCTCTGCACTGTCTGCTCCAAGGGAGGCTGCCCATATTGCTGACCCCAGAGAGCTGGAGGGTCCTCACGAGGAGGCACAGGAATATTTGTGTACTGCATGGTTGGGAGCTGACTTACTGGTTGAGTGGAATAAACCTAAGAGCAGTGAGGCTCCTTTGGCATTCCTCGGCTGAGAAATGAGTCAGTTTAGGTCCTTTGGGAAGCAGCTGGTGAGACACAGAAGCACAGACTATTCTGAAGGCAAATGCATATGAAAGATAAAAAGGAGAATGAACAAGACTAGGCAGAGAAAGTTGCAGACCATGAGGTGGGTCTGCTGTCTGTGCAAGAAAAGGCATAAAGGAGGCTTGCCATGCAGCTCTGGGAAGTTAGCCTTCCCCAGTGGAGCTTCAGGACAAAGGCTGCCCACAGTGTCCTTAAGGGGCAAAAGTGGCCAGGCCTAGTACTGCACTGGGCTCCATCACTGTATGGCAGCTGCTGAGGAGACTATGGCCTTGGCTCAAACACTCCAGCAAGTCCTAAAGGTGCTGCAGCCAAAGAATGTCAGCCGATTGCACTCCTCACCCAAGATTGTCTCAGGAAGGGAGCTCTGAGCAGGGCACCCCATGGCTGCTACAGGGGTAAGGCCCAATCGCATCACTGGCCTCAGCAAACGCTGGAAGGACCCCAACAACCCCACCTGTGCACACTCTACACACAACCAGTAAGAGGCCAGAACACTCTGACTATGGAGGGGACTTGGTAACTTGAGAGAGGAGAGCCAGGTTAATGAACTCTCTCTCTCCCTTTCTCCCTTTCCTTTCTTCCTTCCTTCCCTCCCTCCTTCTCTCTCTCTCTTTCTTCCTCTCCCTTCCTTCTACCCTTCCTCCCTCCCTCCCTCCCTCCCTCCCTCCCTCTCTCTTTCTCTTTCTCTCTTTCTTTCTTGTCTCATTTTGTTGCCCGAGCTGGCCTCGGGGCTCAAGTGATCCTCCCGCCTCACCTTCCCTAGGATCTGGGGTTACAGATGTGTGAGGCTTCTCTGGGATACTCTGTGGGATAGCCTTGCTCTGCCTGTGCAGCAGCCAAGAAAACCAAGAAACAAAAACCAAAAAAATCCCCACATATATAAGATACTTATATGTTTATATATACTTATATATTTGTATTGTATATACACACATATGTACACAGATACATCTATGTGACATATAATGACTCATGTTCACATATGCATTTATATTTGTATAGACATAGAGAAATGCATGCAAAGGTGTCGGGATGACAATGTGGTTATCCTAGGGGTGAGAACAAATAGAAGGCTTGTGTGCATGTCAATTAGTAATAGTTTCCTTTACAATTTTACAGTTTTGTGCACTTTCTATAACCAATTACCTGTGCACTGCAATGTTATCAAAGTAAAACTTGCACGTTTTAAAAATCTGAGTGTATAAAAAAGATTTGTAATGAAAACGGAGGCCCAGCCCCCACATCCACCACTGGCTTGGCCATCATCCCACAGGCAATCACTTTTTAAATATTTCAGTTGTCTTTTTTTCCCACACTTCTAAATAATATGTTCACACCGCACTTTCCTGATTTTTCTATTTTGGACATTGCCCAGGTCTTCCTGGGGTAACAGGGGAGCATTTATTTCCTTGGCACTGTCTCACCTGACCCTCCCCTCCCTTGTCTCCCCCATAAGATGACACTGTCTTACAATTGTTAGTTAAATCAATAAAAAAGCATTCATATCATTACGACTCTAGGAACATGGTTTCCTGGACAGTCAAATATTTTGCTATGATTGCTTTTCTTTTATAACATAGGTAATTTTGTGCATTTCCACTGAAAAATAAATTTTTCTACCATCGTTCTCTCCCAGCAGGCAGATTCCTCCACAGAGAAACCCACATTTCTTATGTATCCTTCTAGAGAAATTTTATGCACATGCAAGCACATATGTATATATTTTCCTTTTCCCCTTGAAATAGCATACGATACACATTATCCATTCTTCGTTTTTTTTAAAAACAATACATGGTGGATAGTATTCTACATTAACACATATAAGCATGCCTTATTCTTTATAATGGCTGTATAGTATTCTATTGCATAAATGGACCAAAATTTATTTAACTACTGGTCTATTGATGGAAATTCAGGTTATTATCAGGTCTGGAATGTATACTGTATACACATGTCATTTCATATGCGTGTTTGTGGTCTATTTAAAAGAAGATTTCCTGTATGTGGAATTTCTGGGTCAGACAATACAAGCATTTTACATTTGAATGATATTGTGAAGTTGTTCTTCAAAGGGAGTATACCAGTTCACATTTTCATCAATGTAATTTGTTTCTCAAGTGTTTTGCAAGCACGAAATGATTTCTTGTTGGGTAAGTGACTTGACTTACTCTTTGCCAATCCGGTAAAATAGTACAGCGAGATGTGATTATAGTTTTATTTTGTAGTTCTTTTACTATGAATGAGTTTTAGTATATTTTTTGTATATTTAAGAGTCAATATAGCTCCTTTTATGTGAACTATTTATTAGTCATGTTTTGCCAATTTTTCTATGAATTGTACATTCTATTTATTATAGAAACTATGTATGAGGGAAATTGGCTTTTTGTTGGAATATGACTTGCAGACTATTTTATTCAGTTTGGGGTTTATCTTTTAACTTTGTTTATAGTGTTTCTTTCACATAGACATTTTCATTTTTTTATCTAATCAAATTTTGCAGTTGTATAGCCTTAGTCTGATTATGAGATGACATCAGATAAATTCGAATGGAGGAACATTTGACAAAATAACTTGTCAATACTTTCAAAAGTGCCAAGGTCATGAAAGATTGAGGAATTGTTACAGATACAAGAGCTGCAGGAGAAATAACTAAATGCAACATGGTTTCCTGGATAGGATCCTGGAACTGAAAAAAGGACATTGGCAGAAAAGTTGGTGAAATTTGAATAAGGTCTTTAGTATTATGCCAGCACAAATTTCCTGGTTCTGATGATTGTAGTATGATTATGTAAGATGTCAGCATTAATGGAAGCTGAGGAGGGGGGTGGGGGCATGTAAAAACTCTCTGCTCTTGTTTTGTACTTTTTCTGTAAGCCTAAAAGTAGTTAGTTTTTTTTTTTTGTTTTTGTTTTTAATAGTTTAAAAATGTTGCAATTTGGGCAGAGGCTTCCAATTATCTACCCAATATTTATTTTACTCTCTTTCCTTATTAAGAACCGTGGTTAATGTTCTAGCTTCTTTGCAGATTAAGTCTGATGGATGAGAAGAAAGGGAAATTTACCAAATAGGCCTTCTGTGAAAGCTCGTTTTGTTTTTCTGTTTCCAGTTGTCTGGGAAGCAGAAAAGGTGACAGGGTGACTGGAGCTCCAGCAGCCATCCTTGGTTTGTGAATTAAGTATCAGAATAATTTCAAAGACCTTACATTTGTCATCTCTGATATCATGAACCATCTGCATCAATGGCCTATCTTCTTGTTATGAAGTCTCTATATACCTAGAAAGCAATTTCTAACTGAGATAGCAGTGTGGCTCCTGGCCTGCCTCACTTCAAGAACTTAAAAAAAGACAAGTCTTCATGTTTCTTCTGGCATAATTTTGGTTTCGTTTTTATATTAAAAATTTTTCATCTATTTGAAATTAATTTCATTTGTTCTAAGGATTAAGATAGAGACCTAACAAATTTTTCTCTAAATAACTACTCAGTTGCCAACACCACTGATTTACTGAATTTCCCCTAGTGACATTTAATGCCATTTTAATAGTATTTTAGATTTTAATAGCAATTTTGGTCTATTTCTGTGCTTTCTATCTTGTTGCTCTGATCTAATTATCCATGTGCCATTACCACAATATTTTCACTTTAGTTTTATTAAATACTTTAATGTCTAGTAGGACAAATATCTCCTCAACTTTTTGTTTCAAAATTTTTTCTGCCTTTCTGCGCATTTCCACATGAACTTTAGAATCAGATTGTGTTCTATATTTTTAATTGATGTTTCATTGAGACCACACTGAGTTTATGTATTAATGTAGGAAAAAAATGACACCCTTTAAATATTGAGTCTTCCTGGCTGGGCATGATGACTCATGCCTGTAATCCCAACACTTTAGGAGGCTGAGGCAGGTGGATCACAAGATCAGGAGTTTGAGACCAGCCCGGACAATATGGTGAAACCCCGTCTTTACTAAAAATACAAAAATTAGCCAAGCGTGGTGGCGCATGCCTGTAGTCCCAGCGACTTGGGAGGCTGAGGCAGAAAAATCGCTTGAATCCAGGAGGTGGAAATTGCAGTGAGCCGAGATCACACCACTGCACTCCAGCCTGGGTGACAGAGTGAGAATCTGTCTCAAAAGGCCTTCATTCTCTCTTCATCTGCCTTCTGTTTCCTAAAATATGTCAAATTCTCCTGCCCACTGATGTCTTTGCCACCATTCTCTCACCTTGTGGACTGCACAGTTCTTTCCTTTGCTATAATACAAGTGGGGCATAGGAAGAAGGGAGGCAAACATTTACTTCATCTACCATCTTTTGATAATTAAAAACTCAAATAGGGTAAATTTAAAAGGAAGAAAAGTAATTCTACCGGCAGAAGATCATTTTGCAGTGGAGTTGAATTAAATTCACTCTGTCACCTCCCTTATGTACTCCTCCCTGTGAAAAGTCCCTGTCATCCTCAAGAACTTTCAGGCACAGAAAACTAGAGGGAGCTTCTGTGAGAGAGCAGGAGGGAAGTCCTGAAAAAGCTTACATAAGTGGCTGGCTCCAAGGGAGAGTGAAATCATACTAGACCCCCGTGTATGTCTTGGGACAAACTGTCCTGTTGCCCAGCTTCTAGCTCTTCAACATGCTAGAAAATTGGGAAGGTAGAACATGGGAGCTGAGGGCCAAGGCAGGACAGGGCCTAAGTGGCTCCTGCTGCATCTGAACTTGGTGAATCTGAGCTCCCAGAGAGCCCTCTGATTTATAGGCTGGGACCCTTGGAGTAGGCAGCATTTACATGAAGACACCTGTGCTGTAACATTTCTTCAGTTTTAATCATGTGCCTCTGCTTCAGAGCCCTGGTCCCTTCAAGAGGAGCTGAGCGATAACTTTTGTGAGTTAATATTCTATGTCAAGCACCATGCTAGACACACAACAGGTATCATCTCATTCAATTTTCAAAGCAAACATGAAAGATAAGGCTCACTATTCCCATTTCACAGAAGAAGAAGTAGAAGCTAAAGAAATCAATAAATTCAGAGCCAGAACCTGAATCCAGGATGCTTTGGCCTCTGCGATGACCAAAACATGAGGTAGATTTAGGTCTGTGGTCTCATCAACAACTCCTGGACCACACTTCTGTGCAGATATGTTTTGCTTGGCCCATAAACTAGAGGCTTACACAATGTTCTAAAGATATTTAGAATTAGGGCCGGGTGCGGTGGCTCAAGCCTGTAATCCCAGCACTTTGGGAGGCCGAGACGGGCGGATCACGAGGTCAAGAGATCGAGACCATCCTGGCTAACATGGTGAAACCCCGTCTCTACTAAAAAATACAAAAAGCTAGCCGGGCGAGGTGGCGGGCGTCTGTAGTCCCAGCTACTCGGGAGGCTGAGGCAGGAGAATGGCGTAAACCCGGGAGGTGGAGCTTGCAGTGAGCTGAGATCTGGCCACTGCACTCCAGCCAGGGCGACAGAGCGAGACTCCGGCTCAAAAAAAAAAAAAAAAATTTAAAATTAGTTGACAATGTTGGGGGATCAGGAGAGTTTACATAATCACCTGGAATTTCAGCTTTTCTTGAAGAGTCAGCAGACCTCACAGCACTGGGTCTGATATAGTTTGGCTGTGTCCCCACTCAAATCTCATCTTGAATTGTAGCTCCCATAATACCCATGTGTTGTGGGAGGGACCCGATGGGAGATAATTGAATCATGGGAGTGGGTTTTTCCATGCTGTTCTCATGATAGTGAATAAGCCTCCTGAGATCTAATGGCTTTATAAAGGTCAGTTCACCTGCACATGCCCTCTACCCAGCTGCCATGTTAAGACATGCTGTTGTTCTTCCTTCGCCTTCTGCCATAAATGTGAGACCTCCCCAGCCATGTGGAACTGTGAGTCCATTAAACTCTTTTTCTTTATAAATTACCCAGTCTTGGGTTTTTCTTCATAGCAGTATGAAAATGGACTAATACAGGATCCATAAAGCCTGTGTGGTAACAATACCTTGGAGCTAGGTGAAAGTTACATCCTTTAGAAGGGTAGGAATGTGTTCTGTGGCCTTCCATGTAGTCCCAAAATAATCCACGTAAGCATCTGGCCCCCAGACAGCACAACGTTATTTTATATAGATGCAGCCAAACTCCACAGATAACACAGATATCTGGTTGCTAATTTGTCACTGTCCCCACCACTCCCTATGACTCTCCATCATAGGCTCTGATGTTGGCACTTGTTACTAAGCTTCTGCTGTGCTTTTTTTTTTTTTAATAACATTATCTATTGAACTGAATGAGTAATATTAAGTATCTCAATTATTGAATGAGCTGGATTTAGAAGAGGGAACTTATAGAGCAGCTTTATGAATTATAAGTATTTCCAGTTCATCTCTCTTTCTGAATTCATTTTGTCATTTTTTGTTCCTGAATGAATCTTGAGCTGGTGCATCTTAGATAGTGAGAAGTTTACTCAGTATAATAATAATGTCACTTCAGCCTTCTTCCTCTCCCATCTTCCTTCATATCTGCCACCAGCCTGCAGCTGGGTGATGTGGCTTGTTGATTGGCTTATTTTACCTCTTCTTGCTGCATCTGCTCCTAGTGCTTGGCTGCTGCCTTCAATACCACCATGTCAAGAGTGTGACAAAGCAGTTTAATGAGACTAGAAAGGTTGAAACTGTCTCAGGTTGGTGTCCTCTGGATTGAGCTAACCCTTTTTAGTTCCCATCTGGGATCTCTCCCTGCAATCCAGCTGCTTTTGACTCCCTTCAGTCTCTGGGCTTCCCTGGGGCCTTAGGACCCTCCAAATGGTACTGTTGGGCAGTTTCAGTTTTGGATGACTCTAGACAACCTTGCATTTGTGGGTTCCTCATCTGGTCTTCTGAGAAACCCACATGTTTATTCTGCATACTTTCTGTTTAACCAATTCCCTATATCAAATTCTCTCTGTTAGATATAACTGGTGTGGTTTCTGTTTCCCTGGCTGGACCTCAGACAGGCAGCTCTGGCATCTAACCATTTTCTCAGTGCTCCAAATGAGATGCTAATTACCTTCAAGAGGCATCAGTTAACTTCTAATTGTGCTTCAAAAATTAATTTTTCACTTGAATTCTCTCTCTCACCCCATGTCCATCTCTTCCCATCTCTTGTTTTCTCCCCGCTTTATTATGCTGAAAATGTGGTACATTTGCCACTGGCTAGCTTACAGTACCTATAGCAATGACTCTTTTAGTCAAAGTTGTTGGTGGAAAAAGGGAAAGAGTTATATATATATATATATATGTATATGAATTTGGAATCATGATTCACTTATAAATATTATTTCTACTTACCAATGTTTATTATTCAAGCAAAATAACCAAAGGAGGAATGATTCATTTGGAAACCTGATTTATAGTAGACACAGGGCAGGTTAAATAATTTAACGGTTTCCTGACTTTGGATCTCTTCACTCACAGAGTCTATTCTGTGAATATTTATTCTACTGACCTTTGGTGTAGGTCTAGCATTATCGTCCTTATGAGATGTGCTGAAAAAATGTGTGAGTGATTGAGAAAATGGTTTTATAATTCAAAGGACTAGAATTCTGAGGCTGACAAGACTTTGAAGGGTTTGGTTTATCTCCTTGCCTTCAGGCAAGTAAACTCCAAAATCAATTTAGATGAAAAAATATTCAGAGAATTTCCCCTATTGCTTTTATTAGTTTAATTTGTATGTTAAAAAGAATTTCATCCAGAGAACCTTCCTTTGATCTTATTCTGAATTGAATTAGTGCTTCCTTCCCTCACTCATTAATTCAACACCTTCTTTTTGAGTCTTTACTACGTGCCAGAGACTGTTTGCAAAGGAGACACAGACTTGACGTAGCCCCAAATGTTTGCACCCGGACAGATGAGTGGAATGGATGTTACAGGAAGACAGAGCTCAGCTCAATTAAGAAAGAGCTTTCCAAGCGTGAAACATGTCCAAGTTGGATTGGGCTCAAACACAGCCTTAGGTCACTTTGCCAGAAGTAGAAAGGATGGGAGCAGCCACTGGAGGGATAGAATAGATGACCTTAAAGAGCCACTTGAACTTTAGGATCCTGTCTCTCATCTAAGTTCTTCATTACAACGCTGACTCTTTCTTCCCTTTGGCTTTTCAGGGAATTCGTTCTTCTATTTTCTTGGGCTGATAGGAAGCCTGATCACATGGCAATTGACTAGTAGTTAACTGGCAATTGCCTAGTAATTAATACCAGAGAAATGACTCATCCTCCTGATTTCATTTAGAAGGATGCTCCCTGATTCCCCTGTCTCCTCCCTATCCCACCCCTGAGGTGGTGCCCCTGGTTGCATTCTCCATCACATCAAACCCTTCCTTCATTGCACTTATCGCAAATGCAACTTTACTTTTATTTGTGTGATCTTTGTATAATATGCATCTATTTTATCACTGTATTCCACCTTCTAGCTCCTAAGACACTGCCTGGCACATAGTAGATGCTTAATGTTACAAGTTTATATGTATATAATGTGCATATATCATATATAGAATTTATATGATATATACACAGGTGTCATATATAATGTGTACATACTTAATACACATATCTATTCTGAAATGACTGAATATCTTCAGTCATTGACTGGATTTGTATAAAGCAATAACAGCAGTGACAAGAAAACAATGACGTTTTATTTTTTAAGGAATTGACTCATTATTTTGGGGTCTGACAAGTACAAAATCTGTAGCATGCTATAAATTCAGGTAGGCCGGGCGCGGTGGCTCAAGCCTGTAATCCCAGCACTTTGGGAGGCCGAGACGGGTGGATCACGAGGTCAGGAGATCGAGACCATCCT
>NW_012112253.1:3413966-3459417 GCF_000951035.1 Colobus angolensis palliatus
AATAAATAAATAAATAAATAAATTCAGGTAAATACTGATCTTACAATAGTCTTGAGTCTGAATTCTGCAGGGCAGCAGGTTGGAAACTCAGGCATGCTTTCCATGTTGCGGTCTTGAGAATTTGTTCTTCCTCTGGAAACCTGTCTTTACTCTTGAGGCCTTCAGTTGATCTGGGGAGACCAAACTGCACCATGGATGGCATTCTGCTTTACCCAAAATTTACTGATTGTAGATACTAATCACATCTAAAAAGTACCTTCACAGCAACTAGTGTTTAACCAAGTGACTGGGCACCAGAGCCTGGCCAAGTTGACACATGAAGTTAAGCATCACATATATATAGCAATAAAACTTACTCTTGGCTACACAGTAGGTTCCAGGTGCCATGTTGGGCACTGGGCAGAAAGGCACTAAGATGGCCCCAATAATTCTTTCCTCCTGGTATCTGTACCTTTGTGTAATCCCCTCCCCTTGAGTGTGGGCAGGACCTGAGATTTGCTTCTAACCAATTGATATGGTTTGGCTGTGTCCCCACCCAAATCTCATCTTGAATTGTAGATCCCATAATTCCCATGTGTTGTGGGAGGGACCTGATGGGAGGTAATTGAATCATAGGGGTGGGTCTTTCCCGTGCTCTTCTCATGATAGTGAATACGTCTCAAGAGATCTGCACATCCTCTCTCTTGTCTGCCACCACGTAAGAAAGGGCTTTGCTCCTCATTTACCTTCCACCATGATTGTGAGGCCTCCCCAGACATATGGAAATATGAGTCAATGAAACGTCTTTCCTTTGTAAATTACCCAGTCTCGGGTATGTCTTTATTAGCAGCATGAGAACAGGCTAATACACCAGCAGACTGCAGCAAAGGTGATGGGATGCATGACTGTAGGTCTCGCGTATGTAAGAGTGTGTTATACAGTCTGGAGTGAGGGCCTCTCTTCATGCCCTGGAAAAAATAAGCTGCTGTGATGGGAACTGCCTATGGAGAGGGCCATTTGGCAGGGAGAGAGGGCCTCAGTCCTACACCTGCAACGAACTGACTTCTGCCAGCAGCCATGTGCAATTAGAAGCGGTCCTTGAGCTTCAGATCAGACGGTAGCCCCACCTACCACCTCAGCTGCAGCCTTGAGAGACCCAGTGCAGAGGACCAACAAGGCAGTGCCCAGACTCCTGACACAGGGAAGCTGTGAGATAATAAGAGTGCACCATTTTAACCTCCTATGTTTGTGGTACTTGGTTATGCAGCAAGAAAAACCTGACTCTTACACCATTGCCTAAGGTGGGTGTCATTGCTCCATTTCCTAGATGAGGTGCTGGGACTCAGAGAAGTCAGCTATCTTGCCCACATCAGAGCTACTTCAGAGCAGAGCTGGGACTCCAAGTCCCAGTGTGTCTGAGCCCGTGCCCATGGTTTCCCTGCAGTGAAGTGTGGGAGAACAGACCAGAGAATGGGCTCTGTGAAATGGTGAGGATGGAAAGAAGAAATCAATCTGCTGTGCACCTGTACGTACAGAATCCAGCAGGTGAGATTTAAATTTCCTTTCTCACCTCAGAAAGACTCCAGGAAGCTGGATCCCTCTTTTTCAGTGCCAAGAGATTCTCCAGGCCTCCCTCTGAGGATAACCTTAAAATATCCAGGGGATTTTTAATTAGCAACAAAGAGCTTTAAACATTGAACTAATCTTCCTTTGATGGACTTTGATGCAGACCCAGTAGGTAAGAAGGGAGCACAATGCCATGGGGTGGGGGTGGGGGAGAGTATGGGAATCACGACTGCTCTTGTCAGGGGCTAAGCTGAGCCAGCCTGAAGGTGCACAGAGTCTGCTTGACAACTGTCCTCCACTCTCATCACCATAAATTAGCTCCCTGTGGATAATGCTGCTTCCTATTATCTACAGATGCCAGGATGTTTTATTATTCCTACCTTCTGGGTCTTTCTGTCTGTCTTCCCTAAGTGCAAGAGACAGGCATAGGATGGCCTTTGGGAGCCCTGACTTTATTTTTGTACACTAACCTGCATTGTGAGATGCACACATTAAATTTCACAAGATGAAGAGAACCAGGGCCAGAATGACAGGGCATGGTGTTAGGTTCTTGCCCCACTTTCTATAGTGGGCTCTCAAGAGACGAGGAGGGCCTTCCCTGGGTCTTGTGTGGTCCCATGAGTGGTAAACTGATTCCTTCTGGAAAGAGATCCTTGGTTATGTTTTTCCCTTTTCTCTAAAATGGGTAGTTGATTGTTCTTTCTGAGTCTCATTGTACTTTCTAAGAACCTTCTCCAGGTTAATCCTGTGGGAATCTACCTCTTCCTCCCTTAACTCCAGAGCTCAGGTTACTGTTCCTTCTCAGTCTGTGCCTTAGCTTTGCGTTCTGTGTTCCATGATGTATGACATGTTTCATGAGATGGCCATGCCTATAGCTCCCTGACTTTTCCTCCTGCCCCTGCCCCCACTCTACCTGAAGCTCCAGCTCTTAGGAGTCGCCTGCATTGCTGGAACATTGCCTGACCTCTCATTCTTACTTCCATCCTTAGCAGAGACTGTTCCCTCCACATGGAGTCCCCCGCCTGCCTCCTGGACACGCCTGTCTCCAAAGCACAACATCAGTGTTGCTTTCACTGCAAAGTACTGCCAGTCCCCAGTGTTATCTCACAGTGTATTCCGGCTCTTGATTACCAGCTGTGAAGCTCTAGGCAAGTGATTTGCTGCTCCATAGTTCGGTTTTGTAGGGTACAAAATATGTCTGATAATAATGCCTACTTCATGTGGTTGTTGTGAGTTGTAAGTGAGAAAATACATGAAAAGGGCTTAGTACAATGTCTGATGCATACAAAGTGCTCAAAAAATAGTTAGACATTGTCTCATGCTGGCTATATCAGTTTAGCTATCTTTCTTCTCTCCAAATCCATGAGCACTGTGAGGACATGCTGGTTATTATTGCTGAGTAACAAACTACCCCCACATTTGGTAGCTTAAAACCACAATAATTATTAATTTTGCTCACAAACCTGCAATTTTGGAAAATTCAGCTGGTTTGGGAAGAATTCATTCTGGTTGCTCCATGAAGCAATAGCTGAGTCTATTGGTGATCACTGGGCCTAACTGTGGCTGGTTGTGTTCTCCAAAAATGGCTGTAACTTGCTCTTCTTGCAGTGTAACTTTGACACTCTTCCCAATAAGAGATGGGGTCTATATTCCTTCCCCTTGCATGTAGGTGAGCTCGTGATGATAGTGGGAGAGATGCTGTGTGACCTCTGAGGCTGGGACATAAATGGTGACACAGCTTACAAACTCATCCTTTTGAGGTGCTTGCTCTTGGAATCCAGTCAGCATGCCATGCCGTGAGGAAGTCCAAGTAGTCCATGGATAGGGTCATGTGTGGAGGAAATAAGGCCCCTGGCCAGCATCCCTGGCTGAGCTCCCAGCTGGTATGCAGCACTACCACAATGCCTATGTGAGTGAGCTGTCCTGAAAGTGCATCCTTTCCAAAGCTGCCTCAGCTCTTGCTTCATGGAGCAGAGAAGAGACAACCCAGCTAAATCCATCCCAAATTGCAGATTTGTGAGCAGAATAAATAATTATCATGGTTTTAAGTTACTAAATTTTGGGGGTAGTTTGTTACTCAGCAATAATAAAAAGTGTCCCCTCTTTAGACCCTGAATTGGAAGATTTCCAGTGTCTATGGTCTGTATGTTTCTGTACCATTGCCCCCCTGCCCCATTTCAGATGTTAAAATAATCACCCCCAAGTGATGATATTTGGAGTTGGGGCATTTAGGAGGCAGTTAGGTCACGAGGGTGGAACCTTCATGATGGGATTAGTGTTGTTATAAAGAGAGACACCAGAGATCTCCCTCTCTCTCTTTCCACCATGTGAACACAGTGAGAAGGCAGCTGTCTGCAACCCAAGGAGAGAGACTTCACCAAAACCCAGCCTTAAAGATGTCTTGATCTCGGACTTTCCAGCCTCCAGAACTGTGAGAAATAGATGTCCATAGTTTGTAAGCCATTCAGTCTATGGTGTTTTGTTACAGCAGCCTGGATGGACTAAAATACCAGCCATAGTGTATTAAGTGAATGTACCAAGGAATTCAAATTCCAAAGTCAGTGTCAGGAGAGGTCAGAAGGGGGCACATCACCAAGAAGGAAGTTGGGGTAGAGGTGAGCTGGAAGGGCTGGGAGTGTCTAATGGCCTCGGGGGAGAGAGGAGGGCATTCTGGTAGGGAAGAATGAGTCTGGGGGCAGCAGGGGTGGCAGAGGCAGATGAGGCTGGGTGTCTGGGAGGAAGCTGAGCATGCAGGAGGCATCCTTCAGCATCAGGATAAAGACTGAATTATATTCATTTTAGATCCCAAGATCCATTGTAGATTCCAGAACAAGAGAGTGACTTGGTATGCAGGTATTCTGGAATGATTTGTGGGGGCACAGGGTAGATTGGGTTGGGCAAGAGGTGGGGGAGGGTGAAGGGGAGTTTCAGCGGGATCCATGAAGCAGGATTGTTGTTGGTCAGGAGACGTCTCCCCTGTGAAGTCTCTCTCATCGTGCTCCACGGGCACTGCTCAGGACCCCCTGATGTCCCTTGTTCTACCCGCTAGGCTGCCTACATAGCTTCTAGTGGCACTGCCTCTTTGTTAGTGAGGTGATGTGTAGACCCTGATGACAGCTTAGGTTTGAATCCTGGCTCCAGCTCTTATTTGCCTGTGTATTCTTGGGAAGTTAACTAATCTCTTTACCTCAGTTTCCTCATTTGTGAAATGAGAATAATAATGATACAGGACTTTGTGAGATAATTAGTTCACTACACAAAGAGGAAATAATCAGTGATGTGCACATTATTATTATTATTATTAGAGATGGAATTTCACTTTGTCACCAGGCTGGAGTGCAGTGGCATCATCTCAGCTCACTGCAACCTCCGCCTCCTGGGTTCAAGCGATTGTCCTGCCTCGGCCTCCTTAGTAGCTGGGACTACAGGCATGTGCCACCATGCCCAGCTAATTTTTGTATTTTTAGTAGAGATGAGGGTTCTTTATCTCTTGACCTCCTGATCTGCCTGCCTTGGCCTCCCAAAATGCTGGAATTACAGGTGTGAGCCATCATGCCCAGCCATGTTCACGTTATTTTATGGCATGTCTTCTACATGTTTCCATAGCAGGACTTTGGCATTAGGTATGTACTCATCTTTTGTTTAGTACTCTGGGGCTTCTCAAATACCCATCCATCACCAGCTTACAGTATATCCTTTAGATGGGTTGCTTGAAGAGATGTCTGAGCTCATCCAGTATACACCCATTTAATCAAATTTTACGTTATCTCACTATTTCCACATTATGTTGTTCTTCACTTCCAGATGGTTGGTAAAATTCATGCACTCTACATTTACGAAACTGAACAAAATCATTTTCCTTTAAGAGAGTTCAAGCCAAGCAGATAATCACAAAACATCCAAAGTGGCTTTTGACTGTGGGTAGAGGTAAGGCCAGAAAGATGACATTCCCCAGAATTGGAGCTGACATGAGTCCTACTGAAGATAGCTGAAGTCTGGAGCCTATAGTTAGGAAGGGGTTTGAAACATACCATACCAGCAAGAATTCCTCTCTCACCTTCTCTCTCTTTCTCTGTTGTTCTCAATTCGTATATCCATCCACCCACCTGCCACCCATCCACCCATCCACCCATTCACAGTCCATCAGTCTGTCCATCCATCCATCCATCCTCCATCCATCCACTATCCATCAAACCATCTATCCATCCACGCAGTCACCACCCATCCATCCATCCATCCACCCACCATCCACCATCCACCATCCATCCATCTTTCTTGCATACTGCCAGATCTTTTTTATCTAAAAAGCAAGCTAGAATTGATATATTTGTTAACTTGATTGGTTACTCAGTTGAATTGACCAAACTGATTACCTGTTTTAGTTATATAGACCCAGTTCAAATATTAACACATTGTTCTAGGAGTCTTTATTTGTATTATTATTATTATTTGTTTTTTTTGTTTTTTTTTTTTTTTTTGAGCTGTCAACCAGGCTGGAGTGCAGTGGCGCGATCTTGGCTCACTGCAGGCTCTGCCTCCTGGGTTCATGCCATTCTCCTGCCTCAGCCTCCCAAGTAGCCGGGACTACAGGCTCCCGCCACTACGCCCGGCTAATTTTTTGTATTTTTAGTAGAGACAGGGTTTCACCGTGGTCTCGATCTCCTGACCTCATGATCCACCCGCCTCAGCCTCCCAAAGTGCTGGGATTACAGGTGTGAGCCACCGCGCCCGGCTATTATTATTATTTTTTGAGACAGGATCTCGCTGTGCCATCTAGGCTGGAGTGCAGTGGCATGATCTCAGCTCACTGCAACCTCCGCCTCCCAGGTTCACTCCTGCCTCAGCCTCCTGAGTAGCTGGGATTACAGGTACCTGCTACCATGCCCAGTTAATTTTTTGTATTTTTTTAGTAGACACGGGGTTTCACCATGTTGGCCAGGCTAATCTCGAACTCCTGACCTCAAGTGATCCACCTGCCTTGGCCTCCCAAAGTGTGGATTATAGGTGTGAGCCACCACGCCCGGCCAGTATTGAGCTGTGTTTTTGATATGTGATTCATTCTTAATATTTATCATTGTGAATAGGTATTTGCTATAAAGGAAGGTGGAGCTTATATGTATATTCAAAGCTCCAGTGGGTTGATGGTAACTCCCCTATAGTCTTGTGTTCCTATAGGCATTCATGATGGATGCTTTTTCTTAAGACCAGAAGGACAAAAAGCTTCCTTGGTGTTGATTGGAGCCATAAAATGAAACACATAGGAAAAGCACATTGCTTCCATTACAAATCTTTCCTACATTGGATACAGAATCCTCTTATTTCATAAGGCCTTCAAGCACTGACTTTTTAAAAAAAAAAAAACTTTTCTCTTTCATTTATGGATGGTGCCTCAGGCATCCACTATATGATGGGTTCTTAATAAATAATAATAACAGTTATTATTATGGAGCAGAAATTTGCTGATCCTTTCACATGAATGGAACCTTGAGACCCCCTTTCTATTATGTAGGAGGGTGTATTTGTTTTAACACTACATTATTGCAGCTTTTCATTTCAGTGCATCAGCATTCCATTTAGTCACATGCTTTGGAATTTATGGTTATTACTGTGTCTGTTTTTCTGTCTCCTTTATATGGAAAAGCTTCAAGTTCTTTTCTTTCTAAATTTCAAGAGTTAAGATAACAGCATAAAATGCATAATATATTTATGCCTCAGTAAATAATGTAGGAAGTGAATGAACCTCTGCATGTGATTAGACTCATTTTGTCTGTATTTTTCTCACATGAAGAACCTCTGATCAGTTTCTTCCTTATCACTTTGGGAAATAGTAGAAAATGTGATTAAAGGCGTACATACTCTGAGCTGTGTTCCCAGAACTGTTTTTATTTAGTATTGCTGTATTTAGGTGATGAGGTGGACTTTTCAAGTCACCCTATATTCAGTAAATATATTGCCTTTAAACCTCTTACAGATCTCCGCTTGGGGATGATTGAGGACAGAGTTTTTATTGTTTGTTTGTTTTTGCTTTACATATTTTACAAAGTGCTTTGGATGAAAAGATTTCAATATGGGTGATACATTTTCCACCACTTCATGAAATGAACATGACGTCATGTTTTCTTCATGACTCAAAGTTGTTGTGAACCTGAGTTGTAGGGCATTGCAATTTCTTCAGGCGTTATCCAGATGTTCTCACACAAAACATCTCCAGGCTGCTTTCCTGAACATCTTTGTCAGTTCTGTCAGCCCCTGCATTATCACTTTTTTTTCTGTCTGCTGCCATTTCTGCCTCCAGTGTTCCCTTCCTTCTGATCCATTTTTTTTTTCTTTTTTAAAATAGAGTCTCGCTCTGTCACCCAGACTGGAGTGCAGTGGCGTGATCTTGGCTCACTGCAACCTCTGCCTCCCAGGTTCAAGTGATTCTCCTGCCTCAGCCTCCCAAGTAGCTGGAATTACAGGTGTGCATCACCACGCCCAGCTGTTTTTTGTATTTTTAGTAGAGGCAGGGTTTCATCATGTTGGCCGGGCTGGTCTCGATCTCCTGACCTCAAATGACCCACCCATCTCGGCCTCCAAGAGTCCTGGAATTACAGGCGTGAGCCACCACGCCCAGCCCCTCTTACCCTGTACTTACAATATGAACTTTGAGATGGAGAAATACACAATCGACACTGTTGTTATTGTATGTTAAAAGAGAATCTGTAAGCTAGGAGAAAGATATGTTGTATTGTGTGACTCCTCTGGGCACCCAAATGGGGTTTATAAGATTGTTTCAGTGGGAAGAATGTATTTTCATGGCAAGAAAACTTTTAAATAGTTTATTTGGAATAAACTTTTCAACAAAACCATTGCAAGGAGTGGAGAATGGCATTTGCACTGTATTTTCATCTCCTGGAGTCCAGAGACCACCTGCTTTTCTTAGGACCTTGTGTTGTGCACCTGGCACCTAACTTCTGTTAGGAAAAGTGGCACAGGAAAATAGCTAATGATAAAAACTTGTGACTTATGTGGCACTTTGTCATTTGTAAGCCCTTTCATAAACAATATTTCATTTAATCTTCACAAAAATCTTGTGAAGGGGCTTTTCCTTTTCCAATTTTACAGAAGAGTAAACTTAGGTCACATCCACGCCTCTTGTGAAGAGACGAGTGTTATCAGTTGCAGGCCCAGTTCTCAGTCATCCTGTTGTCTACAGAGAGCAAAGAGGTCCCCCCAGGCCCTTCCTGATTTGTTAACACAGGTCTCATTGTGTGAATCAGTTCAATCCAAGCATGTTTATTAAGGGTACTTTGAACAAAAGTCCAGCCCTTTGCCCTTGCCTGGGATTTTCCTGAGCCTTCAATAGAAATCTATCAAGAGGAGAGTGTCTGAGGCCTCTAGTGCTGAATACATGCTCTATTCAGAGAATATTTAGGGTAGACCATCCCATCTTCCCAGCTGTCCTAATCAACCAAAAAAATTTGTATAAGCCTATAAACTGCAGCTAAACTCACATCTATTGTGGTTATATATGTGGACTGATGGTGGCTTTTCCCCTCTACATTAATCAATTATGTTTTTTTCTAAGTTGCCTTTCTATCTAGCCAGAATCTACTTAAAATAAAAGTATGTAGGACTTTGAATTGGAAAACAGATTGGCTGTATCCAGTAAAGCTAATCACATCCTTACCCTATAATGCAACAATTCCCATTCCTACATCTACACCCAAGAGAAATGACTGACAGACAGGTACAAGAATGTTCACAGCTGCTTTTCTGATATTCATCCACGATTGGAGATAGTCCAAAGGTCTATCCTCAGGAGAATGGACAAATTTAATATTACAGAACAAAACAATAACAATTACTGATGTACACCAGAGCATGGATGAATGAATAAAACAAGCAAGATCCAAAAGAATCCATTGATATGAGGTTCAAGAACTGCATAGCTGATGTATGATGATAGCAACTGTATCGGTATTTATCTCTGTGAGGACAATTGTGGACCAGGATGGAGCACAAGGAGCCTGTTGGATGCTGAAAGTATTCTTTTTTTTTTTTTTTTTTTTGAGATGGCATCTTGCTCTGTCACCCAGGCTGGAGTGTAGTGGCACGACCTTAGCTCACTGCAACCTTCGTCTCCTGGGTTCAAGTGATTCTCCTGCCTCAGTCTCCTGAGTAGCTGGGACTACAGGTGCGTGCCACCACGCCCAGCTAATTTTTGTATTTTTAGTAGAGACGGGGTCTCACCATGTTGGTCAGGCTGGTCTGGAACTCCTGATCTCATGATCTGCCCACCTTGGCCTCCCAAAGTGCTGGGATTACAGGCGTGAGCCACTGCGCCCAGCCAAAAGTATTCTATTTGTGGACTCAGTAGTGATTACATAGATGGAGATGTGAGTTAGTATTCATTGAGCTCGTACTGGATGCTGTGCATGCTACTCACTCTACCCCTGCAGGACCCAGGCACTCATGCCTCTGCCGCTGGGAATGTTAACATCACAGGGCTCTCGACTGAGTCCATCTCTAGAAATTGCCCTTGGTTATGTTCCTCCCCGAGAATAGCCAGCATGCAGAGACTGGTCTTTGGAGGCAAAGACCTGAGCCCGTGCCAATTAAGGCACCTCTTCAGGGCCATACCAGTTCTGGAGCTCTTATAGGATCAGTCAAACCTTTCTCATGACTGCATTGCAGCCCAGCTCTTCTCTCTGTCGTGTGCTGCTGCTTTATTACCTAATAGGTAAGGTTGGCTACCTGCTTTGTAGAGCTCAATGCAAAATAAAAATAAAAATATGGGCCTTCATTCATACATTACGAAGAATTCCAAAATGTTGACAACAGAGCTCTAGACGAAGTGAAGGCCCTTCTATGTGCACAACCTGGTACTGTGGCACGGGTTGTACTCTTGTGAAGTCAGCCGGGTGCTAATCTGGGAGCACTCCCCAGTCAACTACCAGAATGCAAATCTCTGTCTCAGAGTCTCCTCCCCACAGGGAAACCTGGACAGTGATGGAGCTTCATAGTGAAGATTTAGGCACTTGACTGTACCTGCTGTATTGAAGAAAAAATTAACAAAGTAGTAGAAAAGAAATTGTAAGAGCATCTGGTAGGATGAATAATGCCTCCCAAAGATGTCCACATCCTAATTCCCAGAACCTGTGAATATAATTACCTTACATGGTAAAAGGAACCTTGCAGATTGAAGAAAAATTAGCAAAATGATAGAAAAGAAATTGTAAGAGCATCTGATAGGATGAATAACACCTCCCGAAGATGTCCACATCCTAATTTCCAGAACCTGTGAATATAATTACCTTACATCGCAAAAGGTACCTTGCAGATGTGATTAAGTTAAGAATCTTGAGATGGGGAGATTATCTTGGATTATATGGTGGGTCCAATGTAATCACAAAGGTCTTTATAAATGGGAGTCAGGAAGCTGACTTTGAAGAGGGTGGAAGGGGCCACAAGCTAGGGGAGCCAGAAGGCCCCTGGACACTGGAAAAGTCAAGGACGCAGATTCTCCCCTAGAACCTCCAAATAGGAACATGACCCTGCTTGTATGCTGATTTTAGCCCCACAAGACTCCTTCTGGACAACTGACTTCCAGAAATGGAAGAGAATAAATGTGTTGTTTTAAGCCACCCAGCTTGGGGTACTTCGTTATAGCAGTCACAAGAAGCGAAAACAGAGCTGCTGCTATTCTTCACTTACGTGGGGACTGGTCCTCTGTAAAAGCAAGCTGGCTAAAGGGATCTAGGAATGACATGGGGAGCATTTTCCCAGACTTGTCACCCAAAACTGTCCTGGAAGGATGTGGGGCCCGATTCTCTGGCTTCTTTGTCCTGGATGTGGGAAGTGTAGACTCCCTCTGCAGGCCCTGGATCCTGGGACAGGGATAGAGATCCTGGCCATGGGGCAGGGGGAGTGGGCATGGAGAGCTTCTCTTCTTCTGTGGCTGACTGGGAGAGACAATGTTTCCATCCCCATCTCCAGTGCATTTGCTTTTGCCTAAGCTTCTAGGTCACAGGCCATCCTAGGGTGGTTTTTCTGAAGCCCACCTCCTGCTGCTCCTGCCTGTATTCTTCCCGGCTCCTCTGCCCAGTCTGGATCCATCTTGGCTGCTGCAGATATTTTGGTCCTTGCTGCCCCGAGTCCCGCATCGTGCCTGGTATCCTGGGCAGTCATCTCTGCAACCAGGCCTCTGACGGCACCTGCTCCAACCTGAGGGTTTCCCTGGCCTGGGGCCAATCAGAATTCTCCAGCCCCATTTCAGATCACTGAAAATGTCAATTCATTTTCCTCTTCCTTATGGTGAGCTTTCCAGTGTCCCCTGGATTATCTTGATGTGTTATGGGAGCTCCATGTTCTCAGGGTGTAGAATTTGTTCTTTCAGAATGAATGTGTTAATTACAGGCCTCTGTAAATCGTGCTTCTGTGCACTGCACGGTGAGGAAAGCACAACAAAAAAATAACTCCACGAGTTCTTCTCCTTCCAGCTCATAGAAGTCAGCCCTGCGGGGTGCCCCCACCCCATTGGCACAGCAGTAGAGACAGACGTAAAGGGCATAGGCAGTGACTGCCTGGGCCGATCTGAAGCATTTGCCCAGGGCATGTTGTATTTAAATTGGTTCTCTGCTAGATTGGCTGGAAAACAGTCAGAAGTTCAAATGAATGAAGTTGGCCTTGATTAATTTATTAGTTGTTTGGTTATTGGGAACCCCAAGGAAAGAGGGAATAATCCCATGAAAAGGCATCTTCATGTGGTGGCAAGAGCACATGGGTCAGACACAGACAGACGCAGGCTCACAAAGCACTACCACTTTCTAAAAGGTAAGATTTTGGGTGAGCTCCCGGTCACCTCATTCATACAATGGGTGATAATAATATCTACCTTTTAGAGTTGTTGATGAGTTAAAAGAAATGATACAAATAACCTCATTTAGTACCTGGCATATGGCAAGGGCTCCAGACCGCCCCCCCGACCCCGCAATAGTCTCACCTTGCATTATAGTCTAATTATGCTAGACTTCTAAAGATCCAGGCTGCAGGCACTACCAAACATGAATGTGGAACAGTTTTCTTATTCTGTATTTTGTAATTTCTTATTCTGTAATACTGTTCTTCCTACATGCTGAGCAATGGCTCTCAGGTGTGCAGGGGAAGTATGGGTCCCTATTAGAATAAGTCACTGCTCAGCCTTGCCCTTCAAATTAGATTTGGATTTGCTGCTCTTGGCATTGTTGGAGGAAAAAGGCTTTTTCAAATTCTTAAGTGGAATTAGCACCAAGTTTGGAGGCCTCAGGTCGCATAGTTTTTCTATACTGTGAGGAAGGCCCTCCTTCACTTATGAGGGCTGGGGCATGAGTTTCACTGCCCTAGAGGTGGGAAAGACCAAGCCTGGCTCCTCTAGCTTAGTGAAGCATGTGGTAAAGAAGGGATAGAGTCAGAGAACGACCCCTGGGGAGTGGCAGCAGTGCTTTAGAAACACTGGATAGGTACAGGAGAGGTCTCCTGAAAGATGGGACCACTTGAATGCTTGCCTGCCTTGTCTTCTAAGAAGATGCCTATCCTCTGTCCCTTCCAACATGATGCATATTGATAGTACAGCAGTGTTGAAAGGAGGGTGCTAGATCAGTGAGGTTGGCTTGAACATGGTGGAGTGTGAGATGCAAAGATCCCTGTCCCCCAGAAGGTGTAGGGCTGTGGCTGGACCTTTGAGCCTGGTGGTAATTGGCCCTAACCATGGACTCTTAAGGGGAGGTTCCTCATGTTGAGGACAAAAAGCCACACTCTGGAGACCACAATATGATGGTGATAAGTTGTCCAACCACTCAGTAGCAGAGACCAAGGAAGATCCAGAGGACACCATAGATCCAAGGACCTTCTCTCCTCCTTCCATTCCCATGCCTGGGAAGACACAGTGAGCTCCCCTCACACCTTCTGGCACCATCTTAGGGAAGAGGATGAGCATTTGCCTAGGGAGACAACAAAAAAGGCTCCTTTCCTGAGGGCTGAACTTTGCATAGACTGCCTATTTAAACCAAGAGGAGATTATTCAAACCAAAGAGACAGAAGAATGCTTAATTGGCACATGTATGTTTTTCTGCTACCCAGGAAGAAAGTATGTTAAGCACATTTTCTCTGCACATCTGAGTGTAGTGTAAGTATATTCGCAACCCCAGTAGGTATTAAAGCTTTGTATGCAAGTTATTTCCATTCTGGTGATGGATGGGGATGATATATACAGCATGGAGGAAATAGATTCTCAGGATGGTCAGGCTGTGGACTGGGAGGCAGGAGGTTAAGGTGATATTCTTTGGTAAAGTGCTTTCCATGATGGAGAAAAGTCCCTCAAACACTTCATCAGTGCTGCAGTCTTCAGAGCTAGTACATGTCGTGGTTCTGATTTAATGTTCTTCAAGCCTCTTTCTGATTGTAATTTGATTTACTATTCTCTCCTAAGTGGAGGGAATCTGCTGGCTATGACCAAGAAATAGTCCAGTCAAACCAAGGCCATTAATTCATAGACATTGGCTTATATGTTAGTCTCTATTAATTGAATTATGGTGAGTTGGCCTTTGGCAGACAAAGTATGGGGACCAACAACATCAGGACTGTGTGCCTTTAAGGCCAAAGGGTATGGCACTTCTGTGTGGTGAATTTGTTAGAGGCGATGCCACCCCATTCTCTCCCAGAAATGTTCCAGAATCACAGCATATCTTTCCCATTGACCAACAAGCCTTTTTGTAGAATTAATTAGTTATTTAAGTCTATGATGGAAGAAGTTCTTTTTCTTTTTTTTTTGAGACAGAGTCTCACTCTGTTGCCCAGGCTGGAATGCAGTGGTGCAATCTCAGCTCATTGCAACCTCTGCCTCCTGGGTTCAAGTGATTCTCCTGTCTCAGCCTCCCGAGTAGCTGGGATTACAGGTGAGTGCCACCACACTTGGCTAATTTTTGTATTTTTAGTAGACATGAGTTTTCTCATCATGTTGGCTAGGCTGGTCTCAATCTCCTGACCTCAGATGATCTGCCTACGTTGGGCTCCCAAAGTGCTGGGATTACAGGTGTGAGCCACTGCACCCGGCCAGAAGAAGTTCTTAAATGTATCTTTGGTTGCTCTTGGCAGGCATAAATATTTTATGTCTCTGATCCCAGGTTTAGGTTTTACTCATGCAGTGTCTCAGTTTGAAAAGGGATGTAACTCTTGCCAGGCAGTCTCCACTTCTATTATTCCCAACTGAATAAAATCACATCACACACAGTGGAATCACATTGGATGAACACCTAACTTACTCAAGTTCAACTGTATGAGATCTCTATGTTACTGAAACACTAAGGGTTTGGTCTAGGTCCCCTTGCTTGCTACACAGAAAGGCAATCACTGAAACAATGAGTATTGCCAAGGAAGAAGGCTTTGACTGGGTGCCGCAGTGGAGAACTCTCAAATCAATCTCCCAGGCTGACTAAAGTTAGGTGTTTACATAGCAGGGAAGCAATGTAACCATGTGTGGGAAAACAGGAATTAGGGATGGGTAAGGAAGAGAAGTTGGTCAACAGGAAGCAGGTGGGCAGTTAGGCAGTCATGATGGGTGAATGGTCTGACAGTGATCTGGTAAATTTCAGCTCCTTGATACTATCTGGGAGGCCTGATGGTTGGTTGTCTGAAAAAGGAACTCAGATAAGGCAAATGTAACTTTCTCAAGTTTTAAGACTGGAAGCATCAATTTCTATGTTTATTCAAAGAAACCTTAAACATCAGCTCTATGGGACAATTGGATCAGTTTCAACTACAAGAGGAAAATGACAATTTCAGGGGTATCATTGGGAAGAGAAAGATGCATCACTGGAAGACACACAGGATTAGTCTTCACTCCTCATAGTTCATCAGACATTCAATTTTTATGCAAGCACAGTAACATACCGGGTACTGTATACCAAGCTACATGTACTAACAAGCAAGGGCTGTGAAGCCAGACTTCCAGTGTTCAAATCCTGGCTCCACCACTGAGTGGCTCTGTGACCTTGGGTGAGTATCACTAACTCATTCTGTGCCTCAGTTTCCCACATCTATAAAATGGAAGTAGTCATCATACCTACATCTTAACACTAGAATAGTGTGGGTCATAGTAAGCTCTTACTAAGTGCTAGGTGTTATCATGATTATTGTTGCTTGGCTTAACAAGCTACCTAAGGGATTTTCAAGGGCAACTTTCACTCCATATGACTATTCCATTACTTGCTGATGTGATAAATTTCATGGGGCTTACCTACAGAAAGCAGGACCTGTAGGACTGGGAACATCTCCAAAGTTCAGTCTTCTCAGGGGTCCCAAGAATTATGATCTTCCAGCTCTGTGGGAAGGAGGGTCACACTCCTGCTCCGGCTCCCTGACCTCCTCATGGCTAAGCTAACCTTGATGGAAACTTCCAACAAAGCATTTCTGCAGAGTGATCCATAAAGCATGACCTAGAGCTATATTAAACCTACAAAAATCAGCCTCCAACAGTGAGAAACAGTTTTATATGATAAAGTAGTGATTACATTTTCTAATGATTGCTCAAAGTATTCTGTAATCTACAGGGAATATATTTCACAGCTCCCGCGAGCCCTCCCAGCTCCCCTATTTTTCATTCTAAGTTTAAGTAGAGCACAGAATATGAGGAGAACAATCTTGGCATACATTATCCTTTTGGGAACTCAATATATGCCATATCCATGTAATTAACCCAGGTTTAGCCAGCCTACTCATGATGCTGCAACTTGTTCTCAGCAACAAGGATGAAACATTGTACAAATTACCCATTGGGACCCCTGCCCTCACCCCGTTTCTTTTTTAAAAAATAGGATCATATTTTTCAGACTCTTAGTAAGCATTTTCCATTTCTCAGCAAGAAATTTTTTTTCTGTTAAAATGTTTAGCACTGTGGTTGATTGTGAAGTCTTCAGAGGGGCTTATGGTGACATGCAGTCTAATGTCTAACATTTCATCAAAGGAGCTTTCCCATCAGAGAGCACAGAGCTGTTTTTCCAGCTTATCCATCAAACTGGCTTCCAAGGCAAGCATTCCTGGCTTGAAGTTTGAATCCCAAGAGCAAGACTTGACAGTTTTCCTGCAGAAAGAGCAGTGTCCCTTCCTTTAACTTGCAATTGCTAATCATGAAGAACATGCTCTGTATTCAGATTCTAATAAGCTGTAGAAAAGATAGGAGGACAGTAGAAAGCAGAAAAGCAGCATTTATTGGGTCTATTTCAGGGCTGGGTCAGTGTTGGAGGGGCAAGTAGCTTTGTTAATTGATTTCAAAGAGGGAGTCATTGTCTGCTGTTGAGAATGAGGCTGTAAAGGTTATTTTCTCACTCAATAATATGCACTGGGTCCCAAAGACTTCTATTTAAAATATAAAGCTATAATGATATCATATTCTATTATAGAACATGAAACATTAAGTTGAAAGGGACTTACAGATAAATAAAAGCATATACACATAGTACATATATATATGTGTGTGTGTCTGTATGCACACACAAATACATGAGCACATGTCTGCCCCAGTGTCAAGCTTGATGCTGTGCATGTGTGTTTCATCAAAGAAGCACAGATTTGGAATGGGGGCTATTATTTCCAGTGACTTGCTGCCTCGGGGGCAGCAAATGGAAAAGAGCAGGGTAGCCTGCTCTCCCAGCGATGTTCACTGCATCTGAAAGGTCATGTCATGTTTCCCAGCAATTGACTCAATGGGTTTGGATTCTGCAACATAAGGTCGGGCCATTTCCACTTTGCTTGTGTTTCCTGGGGAACGTGCCTTCCAGTTGTTTTCACATTGACCTCATTACCCAGTCCTGGTGATAAGCTTGGCATGGACATGTTGTGGCTGCGGCCGGCTCGGGGCTGCCTTGCCCTTGCAGACCCCCATGCCTCTGCCTTGATCAGTGTGGCTGGGGATGCCTATGCCTTGGCTCAGAAAGGTCTGATCCCTCCCCTCCCCCTGCAAAGGCCCTCTGCATACAACTGAACAAAGATTACAGGAGGACCAGGATGTGATGGAGGGGCTGGGGACCCTTCCTCCAATTTATGCAAGGGCAGGCAATGAAGAGGAGAGTCAGGAGACACCCAGGCCTCTAGTCTCAGATCTTCAATGCATGAGCAGAGGGTCCTGATCAACACCAATATAACATTTCCCAAATTCCCCAGCTCCTTTCCAGAGTGAATGTTTTCTAATCAGTTCTGGAAGCTCATTTTGAGCAATGAGAAAGTGATTTTCTCAAATCCACTGTCTCTGTATACCTCCTGTCTACAAACATTTCTGCTGGGTCTCTTTCAAGGGAATTAGAATACTTTCTAAAACATAATTGTTTTGGCTCTGGGAAGTGCACTCCACCAAAGTAAAAACACTCAGCGAACTCAAGGTTTTATTTCCCCAAATGACTGAGGGACTTGAGCATGAATCAGTGATGCAATGCTTCTATTAGCTGAGTCCTAGACAGTCAATTAAAGGGGGCTGGGCTGGGCTGGGCTGGGCTGGGATGTAAGCCCATGAGGATCTAGACCTGCCATGGTTCCATCCTTTGTGTTGTGATAATGGGTGGGTTATTTAAAATCTCAGAGCCTGTCAAATGGAGGATTAGTATGAGGATTGAAGGAGATCACACCTAGGGAGTACTTAATAAAGGCTAATTTTAGTCATTTACCTCTGTGTTTCCGGTTTTCACTATGGAGTGATTTTATTCACCTGGGTCTGGCCAATTACTTGGTGAAGCCAGAAGAGAGAAAACCAAAGTCTGATGTGGAGGAAAAAAAATTCTGGACCATGAAGGTCGATCAGGCAGTAGAATAATTTCACTCAGGAAGCTATCACGACTCTAGAACTAGAGATATTCAAGGAAAAATTGAATGTCGTACTTAGGGAAATAATATTGGAAGACTTTGTGCCCTTGTGTATGAGTCTGAAGGAGATGACCCAGCAGCTGATCTATAAATAAAATGCTTTTTTTGTTGTCTAACATTTGGGCACTGTGGGAATGGCAGGATGTGTCGGGCACTTTGAAAAGTGATAATACGAAAGTGTTGCAGTACAGTGAAAGCCTGATGTTTCTCTTCATCACAAAAACTGTATTCGAAATGTGAAGCCCATTCTAAAATGCAAATACGACCAGGCTGCTTCCTGTCTTACAGTAGACTAGCCTACTCTGTATAAATGTGGACAATGAATTTTTCAACAGAAGAGAAGTTTATTTTTGTGCTCCACGGTCTGAGGCAGCTGTTGTTGGTCGGTGGGAAGCTTTCTTCCATATGATGACTCAGGAATCCAAGCTCCTTTTGACTTGTGGTTCTACTGTCTCCTACCCCCTTGTCATCCTCTACATGAACTGGTGAAAGGTGAAAGGATTTGTAGGAGGGGCAGTCACCTATTAAAAGCCTTGGCCAGAACAGGCGCCATCTTCCTTTTCATATTCCTTTGGTTAGGACTCAACCACATGGCCACACCTACCAGCAGAAGCTGCTGGAAATTAGGGTCAGCTGGACGCCCAGGAGGAAGAAGAGGAGATGGCTCCAGCTGGGCAGCCTGGGGTTTTGGCACATTCTGTTTCCTAAAGTCCTTCAACTGATCTGCACTGCTCTGAGACTGCAGCATTGACATCAGGCAGTCACCATCTGTTATCTTTGAGAAACGGATAAAAGCTATGGATCTCTCTCCATGCTTATACCCATTGCCAATTCTGCTTGCAGGTTTACAGAGGCCATCAGTGGAATTTCTAACCTAGAGGGACAGAGAAATTGCTCTCGAAGTAATGTTTTCATGATGGACTAGTGCACCTTCAGAAGACCTGCAGTGGATATGGAGCATGTAAGGGGCTAATTTCGATGCCAGCATCCCTAGGATTGGTTGCTGGGGAAATTACATAGAGGTAAGCGGCTAGCCCGAGCTGAGCTGTTTCCTCCATAGTGCTGCTAACAAGGCTCTGCTTGATCTCAGTCCTCTGCTGTGTGGCTCCCCACCATGAAGGCGAGTCTGACTTGTGTACACAAGGTTGAGAATCCCCAGGCTCCAATTGTATAGAAACGTGTGCAGGTGTCATAATTAGCCATTTCCTGCCAAAACCCCACAAATAAGCTACAATCCTCGAGACAACCCTCTGGAACCTTTTACAGAATTGTTTGCAGACCAAATAATATTCATCTGTAACCTGCTTAATTACCCAAGCCATATATTTAACTGCCCCAGACTTGCTGGTACAAATTTTACAGAGAATCGGATGTAAGGGGAGTTAACGGCAGGAGGGCCTCTAGCCACCATGTGGAACTCAACAAAGCAGAAACCAAGGCTGGTCTGCCCACAGACCAGTCAGATGGGTGCAAGGTTGCAGTTTCCTGTTCTATTCCTTGCCTGTCAAGACCAATAAACATGTCATGAAGTGACCAGAAACATGTGGATTTGGAAAGGCAAACATTGACATTGAGCACACTGTTCCAATGGTCTGAGCTGCTTCTCCTATCTCTCTTGAGGGGAAGTTAAGGCACTAGATTGTATAAAAAGTGCAAAACCCCCTTAAATACCTGATTTTCCACCTTCTGACATTTCCCGCATATCTCAGGAAATACATGAACTAAACGAATATTTTCCCCTCTAAATTAAGAAAATCAAGTTTCATGTTTAAAAGTCTAAATGATATTTAGACTAATGAAGGCAAGGGCTTGAATTACGCTTGCTAAGGACCTAGATGAAGTCTTCCCTCCCCCTCCTCCTGCAGCTGTTAGCGAGACGTTGAGGGAGCCACTGTGCATTTTACACTACAAGAGAGATGCCTGCTGGGGATGGCGTCCTGTGATCTGCCAAAATGTTCAGAGTCGGCAGTGTTGGATAAACAATTGTTCAGGTTATCTGGAGATTCATGCAAATGTATTTTCATCACAAAATTTATTTGTAAGTGCATAGACACAACCACAGCCTCTCCATTCAGAGAGTCACAGTTCCCATCTGGTTTTGCAGTTTTGAAAATCATGTTATACCTACTAGCCTTTTCCGCACCACAAAGGCTGTTCCTGGGCCAATGTAAACTTAACTGTATGGTTAGATAAGAAAATTCAGATGAGAAAGTATTGTGTGAAATACAATGTTGAGAATATTGGGAATGAACAAGATGTAACAGGAATACAGAAACAGTAATATTCTCTCCCATATTTGCAAAGTATAGTATGTGTGAGTGTGTATGAAAGAGAGAGAGAGAGATTGGATGGCATTCCTTTGAACAAAGCTTTATTTAAAAAATTGAAATAAACTTATATTGTTTGCTTTTCTTATTATTGTAAATAAGGCTTCAATGAATATCTCCCTGCAAATGACATATTTTCTTCTAAATAATTTCCTCCAGAATAAATTTTATGCAGGGAAATATTTGGCGAATGGGTATGGATTGGTTTTTGGTTTTTAAAATACACATATTGTCAACTTACTTTTCCAGAAGAATTATACAAATTTATGGTGTTACCAGCAAATAATGAATTTAACAATTTCTCTGCAATTTTATCACTGTTGGATTCTGCCTTATTCATTAACTAAGTCTAAAATGGTCCTCATTATTGTTTGAATTTGCTTTTCTTTTATTTTCTTTTATCACAATAATATTTTGCTGTGTGCTAGCTTACTTTTTGTATTTTTCAGGGAATATTCAAATATCATGACTTTTGATTTTGCTAGATAGTGTTCTTTTCCATTTGAAGGAGCCTTTTATAAAACATCAGCATTATCCCTTCAAACATGTTGAAATTCATTGGTGATAATTATATTCATATGTATAAAATGTGCATAACAATTCATTCCCTGGGCTATTGCACTGAATTATTGTGATAATGCATTTGAAAGTGCTTTGAAAAATCCCTAGCATTATGTACATGGAGGTATATGATGATCTTAATATGGAATTTATACTTAGTTAAAAGTATAAGTATAAATAGAAATATACTCTGGCAATAAATAGTTCTATAGGAACTCATGTGCAAAAGATCTGGGTATTTTAGCTAATCATAGGCTCAATAAGAGAAAATATTGGAACCCAAGTGATAAGAGGTTAATATGAGCCACAATTTATGCCTGAATATGTGGTGTGCTTTTCCTCCCAAAATTATCCATTGGAAAAAAAGCCACCTTATATTTAAGGTCTAATAAGTCTCTCATATTACGGGAAACAAGAATATATTGTATTATGAAGACATATTACCTCCATCAATGCCAGTTTTGAGGCTTACAGAGGCCCCTTGACAGAATTAGTTTAAAAAAAAAAAGGAGGCAAAGAAATTTCACATCAATTTAGTGATTATTCCTGGGTGTATGACCTCACAGTTTTAAATGCAAAATGTTGATTTAAACAAGTTTTTAATTGATTTTTAGAGATCACTTGACAAAGCCAACAAATAGGGGGTTATATTGTGCAAATCACACATCTATAAACCTATGAGATGAATTTGAAAAGCCTAGCTGCCTAATATTATGCAAATGGACACTTGTGGCTTGGGGGAACAACATAGTAAATGCACCACACACAGATGTAAACTTAAACCTTGAACTACAAGTGTAACTACAATATAAAATAGTATGGATGACTCTCATGAGCATAATATTGACTAAAAGAAACTAGACACAAATAACTCTTACATAAAATTCAAAAGCAGGTACCTTTAAACTGCTGTGGTCGGAGTCAGGATAACGGTTTCCCTCTGAAGAGGAAAAGGGCGGGGCTTCTGGGGCACTGGTTTGTAATGAGGACCAGAGTCGTTCTGTTGGCTCACTTTGAGCAAAATCAATGAGCCAAACACGAATGATTTGTGCCTTTTTCTGTATATATATGTTTTACTTAAATGAATTTTTTTTGTTTTTTTTTGAGACGGAGTCTCGCTCTGCCGCCCAGGCTGGAGTGCAGTGGGGCGATTGCCGCTCACTGCAAGCTCTGCCTCCCAGGTTCACGCCATTCTCGTGCCTCAGCCTCCCGAGTAGCTGGGACTACAGGCGCCCGCCACCACGCCCAGCTAATTTTTTTGTAGTTTTAGTAGAGTCGGGGTTTCACCGTGTTAGCCAGAATGGTCATGATCTCCTGACCTCGTGATCCGTCCACCTCAGCCTCCCAAAGTGCTGGGATTACAGGCGTGAGCCACCGCGCCCGGCTGAAACTTTTTAAAAATACTACACTTTGAGCAATTTAGAGCTAAAGATGATATGTTCTGGAAATCTGTTTTATTTATGTGACTCTGAAGGTGGCTCCAGTGATGGCAGGGATGATGTAATGATGTAGATGAAGAGTGAATAATTTTTTTTGATGATGTGTGTAGAAAAGAAAAACCACGTTTTTATTTTGTGGTTGTTGTTGAGATGGGAGTCCCACTATGGTGCCCAGGCTGGTCTTGAACTCCTGATCTCAGGTGATCCTCCTGCCTTCACCTCCCAAAGTGCTGGGATTAACAGGCATGAGCCACCACATCCAGCCAGAAAAGCTATGCTTCTAAATTGATCTATTCTCTTAGAATGTGTGATTCAGAATAAATCTGTAATTTAATTCCTAAATTACCAAATTAGAATTTTAAAGTAGACTTTTCACTATTTCATTCTAATTCTTCAAATTTATATCTAAGTTGGTCAAAAAGTGTGTTGTGGGTTCTCCCATTGGCAAACTGTAGCATGGCCTTGTTTGGTGGGATTTTCTTTTTTTTTGGGAAGCAGTTTGAGCTCACCTTCTGCATGTTTAGTTCTAGGTGCAATGTTTTGAAGGGAAGACTTATATTATGAAGCCAGCTCAGAAGAGGGTAACTAGAGTGCTGAGGAGTTCCTACTTGGAAGGGCTGTAAGGTAAGATAAATCTTGGTGTAGAGAGTGTTTATGAATACGGGAAAGGCTGTCAGGTGCAAAGAGGCTGGTACAGTCAGCCGGATCCAGGGAAGAGAAGTAGGATGCATGAGTACAGGGCACACTTCAAGCCAGTATTAGGAAGAATTTCATAATGACTGGAGCTCATTAGAAGGGAGATGAAATATCTTCAGATTAATCCCCATAGATTCAAGAATCCCTTAGATTAATCCCCTAGAAGATTCTA
Source organism: Colobus angolensis palliatus (assembly GCF_000951035.1). Lineage (NCBI taxonomy): Eukaryota > Metazoa > Chordata > Mammalia > Primates > Cercopithecidae > Colobus > Colobus angolensis. Next base: position 3,437,576 of record NW_012112253.1, read on the forward strand.
GGATAATCTGGATAATTATTTGCTAGAGATGTGGGTGGAAGGGATTTCTTCAATGGATCAGGTCTTTTTATGATTTCTCCCAACCTCAAGAGCTCATGATGTTATGGTTCCTTTCTTAGCTGTCTCCAGCTGGTCAGCTCTATGTCTGCAAAGTTCAGAAGGTGAAGAGCTTATTTGCGAAGTGGTCCACACCATAGAGTCAAGCCATTTTGGCCCCAACCAGGAGCCAGGATAATCTGGTTTGATTCTTGACAGGAATCAAATGAGCCAAAATAACATTTGTTCTCTTAGTTATTTTTTCTAGGTCAAACTTCTGAACCACTGGTGTGTTTTGTTTAGCTTATAAATTAAAACAAGAGCTTGTTGCCCACATTTAAAAATAAGGAATTTTTTTTTTTCTGAACTTCAGATTCCTGGGTTTTTCTTGAAAAGCCTGTGGTTAGGCAATGCTGGACCCCATTCCCACAGGCAGCGATGGTGTCCCTGTGTTTCTTGCATTCTGTAGAGGGGCTGGCATTCCTGGGCTCACTGGGCACCCCCCCCAACTGCTTTCCTTATTCACTCACATTATCTGCCTGGCCCCAGAAGCTGTTGAGCTTGCAATCCCTTTTCTAAGAAATATTAATAGTTTTCCTTTCTTTTGCACATAATTTCAGTTGCCTTTAAAATCAATTAAATTTACAGTGATTAGTCCATGGTAATGAAAAAACAGAGTCTAATGCCTGTCAATTTTATATTCCAAGTAAAAGTGACCCTAAGAAGAACTGGTAGAATATCTGCTCACTTGCTTTTCAATGTGACTTTAGAATTCTATTTTTCTTGTGGCCTTAATCTCTTTGCTCCTCACTTTCTTCATCTGTAAAATAAAGTTACTGCAGTAACAGACAACTACTTCAAGAATAGTTTTTGTGGATTAAATAAGGTCATGCTGGGAAGCACTTACGTCAGTGCCTAGCAGATAGAATGCTCTCAGTAAACATTTATTAAAAAGAGGGAGTATAATGAAGGAATGATCTAAAATTCATATTGTCTAAAATATGCTCAGTAGAATACATTGAGCTAGAAATCTCAAAATATTTGCTGTGGCAGTAAATTGACAAACATTTCAATAATTTAGCTGCTATTGTGTTTGGTGGGATTCATAAAGGGCATGCCATTGTCATGTTCACTTTCCAGCTCTCCTGCACCAACCCAGCGGTTACCATAGCCCTAGAAGGAGCTCTGTTAGGCTGGGAATGATCACTTGATGAGGCTGGTGTCCTCTAAAAAGTGGTAATAGTTTCCCCACTTGCTTATCTAGGATATCTCTTGAGGAAATTGTCTTCAAAAAGAGAAGCAAGACTAAAATCTAAACAAATGAACAAACCAAATAGTTAATTCCTTTTGGAATAAATGGAACAGCAAAAGTCTTTCAGGTATTAACTTGGAGTCAGCCAAACTCAAGGTTAAGGGCACAGTCTTCCAAGACTGTCAAGTCTCCCCAAGACTTCTGACACCACTTACAAGTTTGGGAGTCCCCAGGGCCATCCTCACATGAGAAAAGGTAACAACAAATTTAGGGGTTCCCATGGACTCCCTCAGGTTTGATAAATTGCCAGAATGACCCACCGAATGCAGGAAAGCACCATACTTAAAATTACAGTTTTATTATAGCAAAAGGACACACATTAGAGCCAGCCAAAGGAAGAGACACATGGGACAGGATTTGAGACTCAGAGGGTCACAAATGTAAAGCTTCAGTGTCCTCAGGGATGTGTTACCCTCCTGTTGTTGAAGTGTGATAATGTGCAGCATTGTCAGCCTATGAAGGTCACTGTCTTAGTCACTTTGTGCTGCTCCAATAAAATATCATAGACTATGTACTATACATAAAGAACACATATTTATTTTTCACAGTTCTGGAGGCTGGGAAGTCCAAGCTCAAGGTGCCAGTGTCTGGTGAGGGCCTTCTCCTCATAGGTGACACTGTCTCAGTGACCTTAGAAGGCAGAAGACCAGAAGAGAGCAAACTCACTCCTTCAAGCCCTTTTATTAGGATCCTAATTCCATCCATGAAGGCTGTGCCCTTATGCCTGAATCTACTCCAAAAGGCCCCACCTCTTAATACTATCACATTGGTGATTACACTTCAACACATAAATTTTAGGGGGACATTCAGATCATAGCAGTCACCAAATATCAGTGTCCAGAGTTTTTATTGGGGTTTCATTATGTAGGCATGATTGATGGAATCCTTGACCAGCTGATTACCTGATTCAGTGCCCCAACCCTCTAATCTCACTGGGCTTTCAAGGTAGCCAGCTTTCACCCTTAGTCATCTATGAGCACAAACTCTCCAGGGGCCCACAATGAGTCACCTCATCAGCATAAGAGGGGTCCACCATGAATAACAAAGGCACCGCTATCACTCAGGAAATTCCAAGGATTTAGAGATTCAAAGGCTAGACTGCTGCTCTTTGGGTAGAGTTAGTTCTTGACTACACAGGCACCTACCTGGGCAGGCAGCCTCTGTCTGAGATGGTCCCCACTGACCTCCAAGTGACTGAACCAAGTGACTCATTTCTGGCAAATAGAATACTAAAAATGTGATGGATATCATTCTGGGATTAGGGTACAGAAAGGCTCTGACTTCCTTCCCCATTATTCACCATCTTCTTCTTTTGCTTCTTGCATTGAGGAAGGCAACTGCTATGTTGTGAGCTGCTCTATGGAGAGGCCCATGTGGAAGGAAGTGAGGGAGGCCTCTGGCCAACAGTCCAGGAGGAACTGAAGCCTTTAGTCCAACAGCCTGTGTGGAACTGAATCCTGCAAACAACTCCGTGTGTGAGCTTGGAAGTGGATCCATACTCAGTCAAACCTTGAGATGGGACCCCATGCCCTGCTGACACTTGATTGTGGTCCCAGCTAGGCCACTGCTGAAGTCTTGACTCATAGAAACTATGATATAGTAAATGTTGTTTCAAGTTGGTAAGTTTTGGGATCACTTTTTATATAGTGATAATTTTTATATACTTTAAAATAACACATTGCCCTATCCTTTGCTTACACTTTTCTCTTGGAACTCTGCTTGCCCATATATTACAAATAGCTTTCAGATCATGGGCTGAAAGGTGGATTATGGATGCAGTGTTTAAATTTAGCAGTGTCACTTATGACTGTTCATATGAGCTTTGCTGCATAAAATATTGATATTAATTTGTTTCCCTCTAAGACATTCTTAATGTTTACCTCTCAGTATTTTCTTTGTAGTCAATTAATATAAGATGAATGTAGTTTGTAGGTTTTGCCTTTCTTAATTCGTATACAAAACACACAATGTCTAACTATTGTTATTTAAAGATTAACTAGGAGGAGGTGATGGAAACTGTTTAGGTGATGGAAACCTTCTTTACACATTAGGTCTATTTCCTCTAACTTGAGTATATATTAAACTAGTGGCGGATTGAGCTACAAAAATACTACTTGGTGAGAATTTTTTTTAATACAAATACTCAACTCTGAAGTTATGTTTTTTGTGGAAAGCTATCACTTTGGAATTTGAATTTTCTTGGAGCTAAGCCACTGGTAGTTGTAAAAGCTACACCTGTAAATTTGTTCCCTAGAAGATACTTTCGTTTAGTGACCACTTGTTTCTCTGTGGATAAATTCAATTATAAATTACAATCGAATTGACTTTTTCATAGCATCCTTCACTCTCCAAGTATCTCAAGTCCTCTGTGAATTATAAAGTAATTACAGTGCTCAAAGGACAGTTTCATAATTGTGTCCATGAGTACAGACTTTCTCTATGTTCGAGAAGGGCTCATTCCCAGCCAGGAACATTAAGTTGGATTTTATTGAGACTGGGGACTGCTGGTCCAGACAGCTGGGTGATCCCCTGTGCTATTTTGAAAAGTATCCTGGGATCTTTAATTTCCACCTGGATGGTCAGGGAGGTGAGAGAACGGCCCTCACTGGGTGTGACCTTGTATCCCACTTGGGGTCTTGAACCAGGGGACCCCCAACCCCAGAGGTGAGATGTGCAATATGGTCAATTATACAACCTCTTAATTATTTTTGCTGAATCTCAAGTGTATTCTCATGGCCTGTACTCCCCCATGTGGGTTCAGATGGTGACCAAGAAGAAATGTTAGAAAATTCCCAGAGAGCCATTTCATGAGAATGTTTTCATTGGTTTGTGCCTGATACTGTTTTGTTTTTGTTGCTGCTTTTTAATAACATTTTTTTCTTTCTGTGGGGTCATTTGTGTAATACACAGGTGACGAACACTCAAGGTTATTTGGTCACATGCCACAGCTTTCCTTTGGCATATCTGCAATGAAGGAGTCTTTCTGTCTTTCTCCTTTTGTTCCTTATCATCTGTTAGCTTGGCACAGCTGACTGAGCTGTTAAGTGATTACTGCATATTTTGCACCTCACCTTGAGAGGCTTTGGTATAAAAAGGTGCTAATTAAGCTGAAGCTCCTGGCCCTCTTGCCTATGTGGGCCCCAGGAAGCAAAGCAAAAAGACCTTAGGGAGCTGGAGTTGTGTGTGTGTGTGTGTGTGTGTGTGTGTGCGTGTGTTTGGTTTTCAGCATTTTGAGGAATTGTTACTGGAGCTTCTAAAATAATTGTTTTAGACCTATAAACACAGCAAATTCTTCAAACAATGTATGAGGTTGACTCAAAAAGCCACATAAAGGTAGCTTGGCAAATCAACTAACTGTTGATCAGTTTGTGGCGATCGTAAGTCTATATATGCTGGATTTGAATATTTTCTGTATTTAAAGAAAAATAAGTACATTCTAAGAATAGTTGTCATCTCCCTCTCTAGACTTGCTTTGTAGATATTTGAAATGGGGATTAACATATTTAAGAGCAGCAGGAAGTGCCATTTTATCAGTGTCTGGAATGGGAGGTGAATTCACGTCCCTGCCTGGACTTGTTGACTAGCTTGCTGGGTTGTGAGAACCACGGCATTCTCCTGGGAATTGGTTCCAGGGCACTGACTGCATTTCTTCTGAAGCTAAAGCACTTAGCTTTGCTTCCATGCCTTTTAATATAATTTGTAGGCTTCAGCAGATTTCTAAAGTACACCACTTGATATCTTTCACAGCTCAAGGTAAATTCTGCAGCATGAACTTACAGAAGTTTTTTTCTTTTACCTGGGGTGAGAACGTACTTTTTTCTAGTGCTATTTTTTTTTTTTCTGGGATACCTTTCATCTGTTTACATGAATTTCACTTTTTCTTGCTGTATTAAAAAAATCACCTAAGCTGTCTACATAGGTGTGAAACTTTCGGTTGTGATTTCCTTGAAGTTAGTTGGAACTGGAACTTTTTTTTTTCTGTATCCTGAATGGCTCACACATTCCCTAACACAGAATGGGTACTCAGTGAACAGTTGTTGAATCAGTGAACAGTAATGGATCAGTTCTGTCAGACAATGGATTGAATTATTTTTATACACTTAGTTCACTCATGGACTGAATTAACCTACTCATGGGCTGTTTGGGGCATCAAGCGATATTTATACATTTCTGGAGAATGTGGAATCACCTGGGTTAACAGTGTTTGTAGGTGACATTCGATTGCAGGGGCCCAAGGAACTATGGTTGAATTCTGCTTGGGCATAGGCCATTTTCCACCAGCAAAGTTATGAGAACCTTTTTTTTTTTTTTGGGTAACTGATATGAAATTTTCAGTTCTGAATGACATCCAGAAACTCTCCTTCTGCAGCAAATGAATAAAATGTTTTGAGGGAATTTGAGAGGAGGGTTGGTCTTTTATCTCTCACCTCTAGCAGGAGGACGCTTGCAGTCTCTTAAGAGATGTTCTCTTTATGAAATGGTGGAAGGACAGAAGCATCAGCCAGCCCATTCATGCTTGGGGACAGAGAGGGAGCTCAGAGCCTAGGGGAGCACAGGTCATTCTAATGAATGACAGCTGTAATAATAAAGACATGCCATCCATGCTACTTTTTGCAGAAACCAGAAACATCCTTGTGAAAGTTAAAGGGAAAAGAAAAATGTGTACTTTGAGGGGGGTGTTAACAGGGGACAGGAGGTGGCGACATAAAGACTGGTTTAATGTGTCTCGTTGTAGCCCCTAAGGCTTTACCTGACCCCATCACTGTCACAACACCTTCTCCGGGACTGACAGTCTTGGTAATTGATGGGTTGGTGGGGGCTGTTTTCTGCAAACACATTAAGGCAAGAGGGAATACTCTGGCCCCCACCTCCCCACGCCTGGCATGGGGGACCTGGAGGCGAGCAGACACAAGGCCCGGCGGTGTTGAGGGGAGAAGGAATCAATTCTGTCAACCAGACTGCCCAGCTACTGTCAGGCGCTAGGACCTTTCACCCGCTCCTTGGAGTCATTAGAACTCCCAAATCTCTTTGCAGGCCTTTTCTATTAGACACATACTCCCATGTTTTGATTTTTTGCTCCCAAAGTCATTTTTTTAAATAATTACCTGCATCGAACCACACTTACCATCTGTGGGCTGAGAGCGGGCAAATGATTTATTAGTCTTGGTTTCTAACGGTGTTGAGCAGCGTGGGATTGATCTTGCTGGTGACACACTTGGTGGATGCACTGATGGGTGGGAGGGTCAATGTCAGGATGAAGCTTCTTGTGGAGCTGACATGCATGTGGGGACCCGGGGTTTGGTGTTTAGTCGGCAGACTGTGACATTGCAAAAGTGGAGTCTCAAATCAGGGTGGGTAACAGGAGGCAGAAAAAGCAGTGAGGGAGCTTCTTGGGATGTTTTACTTTAAGCAGAAAGTAAAACTGCATGAAAAGAGGAGACAGAGTATGCAACTCAAATCATTGCCAAGAAGGCTCTGATTTCTTCTGCGCACAATGCCTGCCTGCCTTGTATTCAAGGGTTTGACTGTGCAGAGGCCAGTCATGTTGGGGGACCCTGAGCACTACACTTGGCATTTGGGTGTATCCTGATGTACATCCAAATCAAGATATCCATCAATATAGCCATTTCCACTGCTTGACATTATGTTTTGGGGCTAGTTTTTTAAAGATCAATGACTGAATTGTAGCTCGGCTGATTGGATGTGTCTTCTTGGAGACTCACCTGTCCTCCCTGATGAGATGCTGACTACACAACAGCAGTCACTGTGCTGGGCACACGGGCAGTGTTCAGGAGACGTGGCTTTCTTCCTTCTTCTTTCATTTCTTCCTGCCCAGAACAGCAAGGCTGAGACTGATAATAAAATTCCTGGAACGTGGAGAAACTAACGTGGGGAGAAATGTATTGCAACTTCCATGGGCTTTGGGCATTTTTGGACCTCCCCCTTCTCTTTTCTACAAAAAATGCATTTTAAGACATATTGGTATAAAGATGGAATTATTCATAGTACATATTAAAATTTTTCCACTACCTAAAAGTTTGTGATTTTATTGTCTTCTTGTTTTTAAAATAAACTAAAATTTTTTTTTTTTTTTTTTTTGACGGAGTCTCGCTCTGTCGCCCAGGCTGGAGTGCAGTGGCTGGATCTCAGCTCACTGCAAGCTCCGCCTCCCGGGTTTACGCCATTCTCCTGCCTCAGCCTCCGGAGTAGCTGGGACTACAGGCGCCCGCCACCTCGCCCAGCTAGTTTTTGTATTTTTAGTAGAGATGGGGTTTCACCGTGTTAGCCAGGATGGTCTCGATCTCCTGACCTCGTGATCCGCCCGTCTTGGCCTCCCAAAGTGCTGGGATTACAGGCTTGAGCCACCGCGCCCGGCAAACTATTTTCAAAGGTCCTTAGAAGAACTGTGGGCCCTGGGCTTGGTGCCTGCTGTGCCTGATAAATCAGGCCTGGAGAAGAGACATCAGTGACATTTTAGTGTCTGGTAGAAAATGTAAAATATCATGATTGTTTTCCAATGATATACAAGTAAGACACATAAGATGTGTTTTGATTTTTCTTGATGTATGCTGTGATCTTTTAGTTATAAATGCTGAATATTGTTAAAAGATAAACTGAGGCACAATAAAAATTTAAAGAGTTTATTTGAGCAAACAATGATTTGTTACAGAAACACCAGGGGTTCATCGAGGTCCTGTTGTTCACTGCACAGAAAGCCAATCACCAAGACAATGAATATTGCCAAGGAAGAAGGCTTTAATCAGGTGCTGCTGTCCAAGAGATGGGAGATCAGTCTCAAGTCCAGCTCCCTAACTGATTAAAACTAGGGGTTAGCAGGGAAGAAATGTAACAATATGTAAGAAAACAGGAACTAGGGAGGGGCAAGGAAGAAATCATGAAGAATGAGGGGCCTGATATCTCATTGCATGTGATCATCTGGTGAGTTTCAGTTCTTTGATACTCTTTGAGAGGTCTGGGGTTCCTTTCCTGTGGAAGGAACTCAGATAAAACAAATGTAAGTTTGAAGCTGTAAGATCAGAAGGATCCTGTGGAAGGAACTCAGATAAAACAAATGTAAGTTTGAAGCTGTAAGATCAGAAGGATCAAATTCTATGTTGATCTAAAAACTGTCCATGGGACTACTGGGTCAGTTTCAGATTCATGAATCAGACAGCTCCAAACTAAAAGTGGTTCAGTGCCTATGCTGAAGAAAGGAAGAGACAGGCGTTTGTAGAGTGAATGAGGAAACAACAGAAATGAAACATTTGATTGGTTACAGCTAAAACTTGCCTCATTTGGTCTATCCTGCTGAGAAGTCCTCAGTTATATAATTATAAATTTGTTGGCTGCTTCTGATTGTTTGAGCTTCAGTTCTGGTTTTCTAATATGGACATTTACAGAAATAGCTCATGTTAAGTTTTGTTTATGTTTGCAAATCAAGCAAGATTAAGGTCATTAATGAAGCCTAACTGGCTTTGTCTGCTCAGGGCATCTTCAAGCCTGGTTTTCATTTTAATTTACTGTAACAGTACTTTAGATTTGTAAGGTAAAGTTAGAATCCATCTTTGTTGACTCCAAAACATACTCTGAAGTTTGAACTTTTTAATAACTCCCTGATATGTATTAACTTTTTTTGTAGGTATGACTGTCATCTAAATTTCCAAGTTCTTTTTTTTTGAGACAGTCTCACTGTGTTACCCAGACTGGAGTGCAGTGATGCGATCTCAGCTCACTGTAACCTCCACCTTCCATGTTCAAGAGATTCTCGTACCTCAGCCTCCTGAGTAGCTGGGATTACAGGTGTGTGCTGCTATGGCCAGCTAATTTTTGTATTTTTAGTAGAGACGGGTTTTCACTGTGCTGGCCAGGCTGGTCTTGAATTCCTGACCTCATATGATCTCCCTGCCTTAGCCTCCCAAAGTGCTGGGATTATAGGCATGAGCCATGCCTGGCCTCCAAATTCTTTGTAGTAAGTACTTAGTACTTTAGACTTCTTAAGCTTTTTCCTCCTGCTTAGCTGAAATTTTGTATCCTTTAAGTACTTACTACAGAGAACTTGGAAATTTAGATGGCTGTCATACCTACAAATCAAGTTATTATAAATAAGTTATAGTGTTATTTAACTTATTATGGGTAAGTTATAGTGTTACTTAACAATCAATATGCTACTTAGGAAAAAAACTTCCTGAGCTCTATGCAAAAAAGTCTGTTGTAAAGCAAATAATTCCATCTAAGGTATTTGCTTGTCACTTTGGGTTGTTTTTCCAATTATTGAAACGTTTACACTGAATGCATCTCTATTCTTCCTAGCCTGGTGAGTACTGAAGGGTTGGGCTATATCTCTGACTCTTTTCTGCCCTGATTCCTAAGAGCAAGTGTGGTGCACAGGTAATAGCCTAGGCTATCGAGGTGACTGAGTGTAGTTCAATTCCTTGCATTTCCATTTGCTCTAGGGCAAGTTACTGAAATGCTCTGTGCTTCCATTTCCTCAACTCTAAAAAGAGGGAAAAAAATGCAAGTATCCTTCATAATCCAAAGTAAATTTGTTCTGTATACCAGGTAAGACGGTGAATATCCACAGAGCAGAAGCTCATGTCCCTTTATTTAATTTAATGTATTTATTATTAATTTTTCTATTATTTATTTTTAAAACTGACATAGAATTGTACATATTATTAATGGTGTACAACGTGATGTTTTGAAATACATATACATTGTGAAATGGTTAAATCAAGCTAATTAACATATGCATTACCTCACATACTTATCATTTATTTTCCATGAGAACACTTAAATCACCTTTCTTAGTAATGTTTTTTTTTTTTTAATTTGAGATGGAGTCTCGCTCTGTCACCCAGGCTGGAGTGCAGTGGCGGGCTCTTGACTCACTGCAAGCTCCGCCTCCCCAGTTCACGCCATTCTCCTGCCTCAACCTCCCGAGTAGCTGGGACTACAGGCGCCCGCCAACACGCCCGGCTAATTTTTTTGTATTTTTAGTAGAGACGGGGTTTCACCGTGTTAGCCAGGATGGTCCCAATTTCCTGACCTCGTGATCAACTCGCCTTGGCCTCGCAAAGTGCTGGGATTATAGGCGTGAGCCACCGTGCCTGGCCCTTTCTTAGTAATTTTCAAGAAAGTAATATATTATTACTAACTATAGTTCCTGTGTTGTACAATAGATTTCTTGAACTTATTCCTCATATCTAGCTGAAATTTTGTATGCTTTGACCAATATCACCCCAATCACTCCGACCCTGCAGCCCCTGGTAACTTCTATTCTACTCTACACTTCTGTGAGTTTGACTTCTTTAGATTGCACTTATAAGTGAGTGAGATCATACAGTATTTCTCTTTCTGTGCCTGACTTAATCTCACTTGTGGAAAAATAATAAACAGGTTTCTAACTCATCCTAAAGTCCCAAATGATGTCCCCCCAAATCCCTAAAACTCAAACAGATTGGTTCATGACAAACCACTAAAGATGTGTGCATGACACAAAGTGTTTAAAATGTTACCTCATTTTAAAATAATTAACTCATTGATGGGTACGCTTGTGTGTACAGTAACTCTAGAAATGATTTTCTACAATTCATCAAACATATACTCTATTGTAAATGAGCAATGAAGTAATACATTAAAAACAGGCAGGGCGTGGTGGCTCACGCCTAGATTCCCAGCACTTTTGGAGGCCAAGGTGGATGGATTTGCTTGAGCCCAAGAGTTTGAGACCAGCCTGGGCAACATGATGAAACCTCACCTCTACAAAAAATACAAAAATTAGCTCGGCATCGTGGCACGTGTCTGTTAGCCCAGCCACTCAAGGGGCTGAGGCAGGAGGATCGCTTGAGCCCAGGAGGTTGAGGTTGCTGTGAGTCATGATAGCACCACTGCGCTCCAGCCTGGGTGACAGAGTGAGACCCTGCCTCAAAAAACCAAACAAAACAAAGCAAAAGACAAAAATACAAAAAACAGAAAACCCATTGTGAAGTAAAATAAACAAGCAATGCAAATTTAAAAAATGATTCCTTACAAATTGGAGACCTACAGATTGAAGGTGATTGAGATTTGGAAGTGAGAGAAGGGATATGGAACTGTTGTCACTGTTGTTGCCTGTGCTAAACCTCTAAGGTACAACGACTTCTTGGTCCATTGGTGGTAAAAGCAACTTGAACTTTATCTTCATAATCAATAGCACTAGAAAGAGTGTGCTCTGTCAACAAAAAAGTGTTGATTGCAAAATTTTCATTCATCATATCTTTAATGGATGGTGACAGAAAGCTGCTGGTTCGTACAGGCTTATGATAATGGTTCGTACAGGCTTATGATTCAAATATCAGGTGACAGACAATGCCTTCTCTTCTACTTGGCTTTAAAGGGCACTGAAGTTGTCGGAGTAGTATATCAGTGAGAGTTTTAGCCTAACACCTTCTTCATAAATGCCTCCAAAAGTAGCATTAGCCTTTGTTTAGGGGCTTTCTATCTAGGCATATATTCTTGTCTTCTGAAATGGACATATAAGTTGCCTTTTTTTTTTCTTTCTTTCTTTTTTTTTTTTGAGACAGAGTCTCTCTCTGTTGCCCAGGCTGGAGTGCAATGGCATGATCTCGACTCACTGCAACCTCCGCCTCCTGGGTTCAAGCTATTTTCCTGACTCAGCCTCCCAAGTTTTAATGTGTAGAGAGGCAGCACCTGAAAGGTCTCTGTGGCTTCTAATAGTCCAGGGAGACAAGAAGTCAAAGAGGTCCCTGTGTGGACACTAGAAGAGGGGACAGAGAACCTCCTGGGAAGCAAGTCACTCACATGGCCAGGGCCAGAAAGCCCTCAGAGAGAGCAGAGAAGAGAGTCACGAGGGTCTGTGGCTGGTGTCTGGGTTGATGTAACACTGTTTTTTTTTTTTTTTGCAGTTAGTTTGCTAACGTCAATTCTGAGTTAGAGACACAAGACGTGTGGGCTAAGAGATGTCTCCATGTTCAACACACACTAGACAAAATTATTTATAAGAGTCTCTATTGGAGCACTTCAGGCTGTGCAGAGGCAGCTTTTAGATAGTGAAGACAGCTAGTTTTTTTAAAGGGCGCTGGAAAGATAGGGCTAGTTTTTGGATTTTGTTTCACATTTTGTTTTTCAAACAAGCTGGTAAATGTTGAATTAAAGCATTATTTTGGGCCAGGTTTACATAGAGTGGCAATGAAACATTTCACTGGATAAAGGAATGGGGGAAAAGAGCTCCAGGGTTTCTTGCCTCTGGCTTTGCAGCTTTCTTGCATCACTAGGGGATCGTTTCTGCAAATGGAGTGAGAAAAGCCAAAACTTTGGAATAGATTCTAAGTGAATGGGGAGAAACAAATGTAGGGTGAACACACACACAAGCCAGACAGAACCTTGGTACAAAAATCAGATGCTCCATAAAGACTGTTTCACTTTAGGAATGATGTCTAGATTTGAAATGCTTGGTTTAAAACGACTATTACGTCACCGCCACCTGCTGGCCAGAAACGGTATTAGCTTAAAGCTCCGTTAGAGTAAAGGGTCTTCTTGGGGTGGGGTAACTGATTGGGATTCTCATGGTTATTTTTCTGTGGAAAGAGTCTTTCTCCGAGAAAATCTGCTTTTATTTTTTCTTTTGTCTAGAAAATGTTCTGTTATTTTTAAATGAACATTTTTAAAATTTATAAAAACATAGTGATAGGAAATTTTAAAAATACAGAAAAACATAAGGACTACCTATATTTACACATTTTCCTAACATGGAAATATTTGAAAAAACTCCAACAAAATTGGAATTTATTATACATATGAATTTGTTTCATTTAGTTACTCAATTAGTTTTTTTTCATGAAATATTTTAAACATACACCAAAATACAAAACATAACAGATGCCCTACTGGATTTAATTCATTTTTTAAAATTTTGCTACATGTTTTCTCTAAAATTTTCTTTTGGAAAATACTACTTTACAGGTACAAATAAAATTCACATCTGTCCCCACCCTCATCATCAACTTTCCCCCCATTATTCCCCAGATAGTACCATTATCTTAAAAATGATATGCAACTCTTTTTGTTTTTATAGTTTTGCTTTATATGTTTTAAATTGTACACGATTGAGTGATACTCTATTCTTTATTCAATTTGTTTTTTTTCACTGAAAGTTATGTTTATGAACTTTATTTACATTTACATAGGTAGACCTAGTAGATTCATTTTTATGAATAGCTGAATTAAAAAAATCTTATCTGGAAGTATTGATCTTTAACTGGAGAGTTTACTCCATTTACATTTTTTGTGAATATGTTTAGATATATTTCTACTGTATTCTTTTTGTTATCTGTTTATTGTACTTTGTTTTAAACATTTTTGTTTTCTATCAGAGGCTGTGTATTTAAAATTTTTTTCCTCATCTACTTGTTTTGAAGTTATGTTTCCTATTTCTTTTCTACCCTTCAATTTATACTATGTCTACTTAACAAGTCTAAACATAACAATTATTGCTTCTTTCTCCAGAAGAGTACAAATACCTTAGAATGTTTTAAATTACTTTTACATTTCTTCCATCTTCTATCTTATGCTTTTTAGGATTTTAAATTCTTTTTGTTTTAAATCACTATATTAGCGGTCACATCATCATCATCACCACTACCACCACCATCACCATCATCATAATCATTACCAATCAGTGCTTAGTTAGCATTGAGAAAAAGGCCAAGCAAATATGAAGCAAAGAAAGCCAGAATAGCAATCTTACTCCTTTTTGTTCTTTCATTTTTGCCTTGAATTAAGTCTATCTATCATCTATCTATCTATCCATCCAACTATCTATCGATCTATCTATCTACCTACCTACCTACCTACCTATATCTAAAGGAACAATTTAGTCTCAAGCATATAAAGTCACAATGTGGCAGAAGTACAATGAAAATAAATGAACCAATAATTTTAATATTCTTTTTAGAAACTGATAGATTAAGGAGACAAATAAGTACAAAGATATAGAAAATTGAATAACACAATTAACCAATACTAGGTATCACATTTTATTAAATTTTCATCAGTCTGATAGTTGCTATATTCTAACTTGTTTTAATTTGGATTTAAAATTATTACTGAGATTAGGTATTTTTTCATTTATTGGAAGATTGTAGTCATTTTTGTGTATAATTAACTCCATGTTTATTAGAGATGTTTGTTTTTACTGAGTTGTAAGAACTGTTTGTATACAAAAATTATTAAATGTTTATTTGTTATATATGTTAAAATATTTTCAGATTTATCATTTGTCTTAATTTTTCCTATTCTTTTTTAGGGCTTATTTTACATTTTAATGTTTGTATACTGTATTCTAGATATCTTCTTTGGGAAAAGATTAGTTGTTTGGAAAGGATGAAAGAATGAAAAGATTAAAGAATGAAAAGGATAGGGTAATGAAGGGATCAAATGGGAATGCAGTAAAAACTAGAAAGAAAAAGGAACAAGAACCTAAAGAATAAGAAGAGGAGGCAGGTTGGGCGTGGTGGCTCACGCCTGTAATCCCAGCCCTTTGGGAGGCCAAGATGGTCACGAGGTCAGGAGACCAAGACCGTCCTGGCTAACACGGTGAAACCCCGTCTCTACTAAAAAAAATATATACAAAAATTTAGGCGGGTGTGGTCACGGACGCCTGTAGTCCCAGCTACTCGGGAGGCTGAGGCAGGAGAATGGTGTGAACCCGCGAGGTGGAGCTTGCAGTGAGCTGAGATTGCGCCACTGCACTCCACTCAGGGGGCAGAGCAAGACTCCATCTCAAAAAAAAAAAAAAAAGAAGAAGAAGAAGAAGAGGAGGAGGCCTGGTGCGGTGGCTCACACCTGTGATTCCAGCACTTTGGGAGGCCAAAGCAGGAGGATCACTTGAGGTCAGGAGTTCGAGACCAGCCTGGCCAACATGGTGAAACCCCATCGCTACTAAAAATACAAAAATTAGTTGGGGCTGGTGGTGCTCAACTGTAATCCCAGCTACTTGGGAGGCTGAGCAAGTGAATCGCTTGAACCCGGAGGTTGGAGGTTGCAGTGAGCCAAGACTGCTCCACTGAAAAAAAAAAAAAAAAAAAAAAAAAGAATAAAAAGACATAAAGGTCTGGGACCTGCAAATAATTTACTTAAAATGATGAATGGAGTTCAAATATGAAGTAACATTGTAACATTTTTGGAAAGCAAATTATAAACTTGTGAGTAAGATACATTAAAACACAAACAAACAAACAAAAATACCCCTTGCTGCCCAGTCTTGGAATTGGAAAATAGAATTGGACAAAATATCAGAGATATCCTCTTAAACTTGGATTATACACACATTCCTTTTCCTTGACTATCTGATCTGATGGAACAGGATGCTAAGTCAAATTTACTCCTTTGGGAAACCAATATATGAGGAGACGAAGTCAAAGTTTTATATGGTATTTAGGGAAGTCCTTTATTTTTTATTTCATTTATTTTTTATAGTCTCATTTTGGAGTGGACAGCTACTGGGATGAATTGAAGAATTCTGAGTAGAATGTTTTAGACTCATCAGCAACTTCTTGGTTGTTTGTTCCTAATAGAGGACTGTCCTTTGACACACTCACAGCAGACACATTAAGATCATAGAATTACAGTAGGATAGCCTGGAAAGCTCTTTAGAAATGGAATCATCCAACCTTCCCAGATGAGGAAATGGGGATTTGGAGTGGTTCATGGTTTGTAACCCAATACTCCCCAGCTTGTCCTTCAGAACATGGCCAATTTGGAGTTCTGGGTTAATAAAAGTGCTTTTGTGAACTCAGGGACAACCCACACATACCCCTAATAAATGAAGGCATCTCTCGTCAGAATCATAGGCACACCTTGAGATCTGGGGAGAGCACTGAGCTGGGAGTTGGGTGATTGGTGTTCTAGTTCCCCATGACCATCCCCAGCTGAGTGACCAGGAGACTCATCTGCCACAGGAGGCAGTAGAGAGAAGACCCCTGTTCTCTCCCACTCTAACATCCCCCATGTCTCAGCTCCTGCCTGGGGTGACAGGTACAGTTTCCAGTGCACAGTCTAAGGCCTCAGGACTTTATCCAGGGGTCTTTCCTACAGACTGGTTTGTTCTGTAGAGCAGAGATTGGATATACAAGTGAACAATTGATGGTTCATTTATAAAAACAAAACACTGACCCACAACCTGTAGCCACCTGCCCAGGAAACCAATCCCTTATCTACAATAACCAGCCTGGGAAGGCAGCTTGCTGTAAGCCAGGTTTATGGGAAGTCAGATTACCATCTCTAGTAACAATCCAGGAAGTCAAACAATAGCTTCCATAACAATCAGCCCCAAATGGCCAAGACTTGATTAATAACTGATAGCCTCTCTAATTTTTGTCCCTACTTCCAACTTAGTACCAATTAGACAGAGCCCACCATGCACCCCTAACCAATCCCATAGGATGCCCTGTTCCCGACACCAGCAGCCTCCAATCAGGGCACATCTAAAGCCTTTTCCCTACCTTTTATCCCAACAATAAAGCTCTCCCACTCCTCTGCCTGCCTTTAGGTCACTGTCACGTGCAAGTGACAATGGCTGATTCCCTTGTTGAAGCAAGCTCTGAATAAATAGCCTTTGCTGTTCTCATTTGGTTGGTCTTTGTCTCTTTTCGCCCAGCAGTAATGCAGGGATGAGACTAGAATGCTGGGCTTCGTCCACCCCAACTTTCCTCTTGGCCCCTGAGGGTTCCAGTAAGGAGATCAGAAGCCAGAGACATGTGGGCACACAAAGACCCCTCCCTCCCATACCAAGACCCACCCATTCCCAGCCTTCAAATCTTGTTTTGTGCGGTCTCCCCAGTGACTAACCTCAATGTTATCGATAATGACTGAAAAAAGACAGTATTCATGGAATAGAAAATCTGTGTAACTTCAGCTTGGGTCTTGCTGCTGGCAGTGTACTTAGATGTACGTTTTCAGTTTGTTTTGTCACCTATGAGCTAGAAAATTGCAGCGTTGGGTTAGGTCATTGGAGTTAGGTCAAGATTCTCTTTGAGAGCGATTGAGTATGAAATCTGTTCCAATGTGCTCAGACCCAGGTAATTTTTTTTTCAACTTGTTTTTGCTGATAATAAGTAATTTAATATTTGACAGCAGGGGGATGTGAAAATGTAAAAAAAGATGTATTAGAAAAATTAGACTGGGCACAGTGGCTCATGCCTGTAATCCCACCAGTTTGGGAGGCTGAGGCTGGTAGATTGCTTGAACCCAGGAGTTTGAGACTAGTCTGGACAACATAGAGAGACTCTGTCTCTACAAAAAATAAACACAAAGTATCCTAGTGTCATGGCATGCACCTGTAGTCCTAGTACTCAGGAGGCTGAGGTGGGAGGATTGCTTGAGCTCAGGAGATTGAGGCTGCAGTGAGGCAAGATCGTGCCATTGCACTCCAGCCTGGGTAACAGAGCAAAACCCTGTCTTGAGAAAACAAAAAACAAACAAAAACCAAAACCAAAAAAACCCGTTTATTTACACAGTGGTCATTGAACTCCTCCTGCCTGCTAGACTCATGACTTACTATCAAATTAGATTTTCATCATGTCTATGAAAGCACAAGTTTATGCAGATGCAATTGGGTCATTGTTATCATTTTCTTTTCTGTAGTTAAAAATTGATTGATTGACAGAGTGTTGGATGAGAAAAATGCCTCGAGTGTTGGTTTTTTTGTTCTAGGTTTTTTTTTTGTGTGTGTGAGTTTGACCACCTGCATCTTCATTTTCAGGGATGCTTATTATAAAAGTACAGTTCACTGGGCCTCGCTCAGATCCACGGAATTGGAATTCTGGGGGATGGAATCTGCATTTTCTTTTTCAGGCTCCTCATGTGAGTTCATGAACTCAGTCTATGGGTTTTATACCACACAGCTTCTGTGTTATTGGATGGAGAGGAATTCTATTATGGATGAAAAAAACTCAGAAAAGAAGGTTAAGTGGCCCGCTAAAGGTCACAGAATCAGTTAATAGGTGGTTGTAACACACAAAACCCAAGGAGTAGAATGATAAAGCGATTTGGATCTGTAAGTCTCTCTGAGGCTTTGGGTCAAGTGCCTAGTATTTGCAACTCATAAAATAAATCACTTAATAAAACAAGATACTGTTCTCAATCAAAAGCTCATTGAATGGGGTGGAAAACCTGGTGCTATTTCTGGAGCTTTGGTTTATCTGGGTGTGGCTCTTGGGCAGTGAAGTGCTAGGGTCTTAGAAACCTGGGCTCCAACGCGGACCCTCACTCAGGCAGGCTTTCTTAACTGAATGAAGGAACCAGGACCTCTGGTTGTCCTGTTCGCAAAGCAGTCAGAATAATGCCTCTACCTTTCCAAAGAGAGTCAAGGCAGTTATAGCATCTTTGAGCAGAGGCTTCAACAACATCAGTTTCCCCTGTGGTCTGGGGGATTCTGTGGAGGTTTAAGTCGTAGCAACCCGCTCCCTGTTTTAGTGACATAACCGAATCAGGCAGACTGTTTTAATCAGAATGATGCCCCCTCTTCCTTCCTCTTCTGTTTATGGTATTTGACTTTAATTAATTAATTTGTGACGGGGTTTCTCTCTGTTGCCCAGGTTGGAGAGCAGTGGTTCACTGCAATCTCTACCTCCCAGGCTCAAGCCATCCTCCCACCTCAGCCTCCCAAGTAGCTGGGACTACAGCTGCACACCAGCACGCCTGGCTAATTTTTGAATCTTTCGTAGAGAAGGGGTTTCACCATGTTGCCCAGGCCGGTCTCCAACTCCTGACCTCAAGCAATCCTCCTGCCTCAGCCTCCCAAAGTGCTGGGATTACAGGCATGAACCACCGCACTGTCCCAACTTTATTTTATTTTATTGCAATCACTTTTCAGGGCCAATGACCTTCTCTGGGAGAGTGGGGAGAGAGCTGAAGGAAACACCTTGGGTGGGCTGCCTGCCGAGTTGAGGTGTTGTTTCCTTTCCAAAGCAGCCAGCAGTTGCTGCCATGTCACTGCACCCTGTAAGAGTGGCCCCTGGCATTTCAGAGTCCAAGTCCCAGGCTGGACTGGTCCCTGACCCTACACTTCCCACACTACCATTCCAATGAACACAGTATCAAAGGCCGAATCCAAGCCTTTTCACAAACAGAAAATAGGTAAGATGAACACTGCATTTATGTAGAACCTGCACTTTATTTAACAAGAATTGTTTTTGTAAACTGTAGTATATCCAGAAGGAAAAACTTCTTGGGTCCTTCTTGCCTGTTTCATGTATTCTGGGTTAGAAAGCCACGTCTGCCCAAATGAGGCAGGTCTCTCTCCCCATCTGCAATGCTCCAGTGCATTTAGTGCTCACCTACCACAGATCACATGTGCTATACAATTGAGTCCTAATGAAGGCTTCTTGCTCCCCGATTACTGCTGACAGCCCCTTCAAAGAAGCACGGTTTGTGCTGGTCCCTGTCTTTCCCCTTACCCTGGTTCTGCAGATTATTTTCCACCGTTTTCATGCTCTTCTGGCTGAAGCAGGCTCTCATGGGCTAGGCTGTTTCTTTTTAAGTCTGTGACTGAACTTGCTCAAAGTTCCACATCTGAAGTCTTTTTTGTGGGGTGGACTAGGAGGCATTACTTCCTTCCAAAGTACTCTGAGAAATGCTAGCCACTAATTACTTATTAATAACCTGCCCAGTGCTGCAGCTCTGTGCTCTGACCCATGCCGACTGCTGGGTCAGCATTTTGGCCCCTGGAATTCTCGACTGCACTGTGGTGAAGAGAGGCTAAACACAAAGCAAGACAAATAGAACAAGCCAAAGTTTCTTTACTCATTCAAGCACAGTTGAAAATTTAGAAAACACAGATGAGCTGAAAGGAGAGAAGATCTCGCTGCAGAAATAGAAACATCAACACTTTGGTGCATATCACAGGAGACCCTGAGGAACCTGCCGTCTGCTTTTTCCACATAACATGGCTTCTTGAGCATATTTTCAGGCCATTCTCTTATTTTTAAAATACATTAGTATCCCATTGTATAGACATTCTGTATATATCTGAGGGCTGTTGGACAGCATAGTTTGTTTCTGAATGTTTGGTATTATAAACAATAGTAGGGTGAGCACCCTGTGGCTGTCTGCTTGCAGCAGGAGGGCTGTTTTCAATGTCTTTGTGGTTGGATTACATCTGAGCTGAAAACAGAATTCCCCTCTAGGCAGCAGCAACCTAGTGGGGATGTCATGATGTTCTCAGGTCACCAGGAAGCATCTTCCTGGCTGCCCCAGCCCAAAGGTGACCTGCTTAACCCTTTGAGCTCACCTTCAAGGACTGCACTTTCTCATTCTCACAGTGATTTCTGGCTACACATCAAAGGAGGTAGGAAGGGCAAGCATTACTGTTATTTTTAGGAGGAGGGAGGCGGACACACACTAACTAAGGTGTACTTGATGGTCTCCATCTCGTGTGGTGTGGCTGTGTCCCCACCCAAATCGCATCTTGAATTGTAGCTCCCATAATTTCCACATGTTGTGAGAGGAACCTGGTGGGATGTAACTGAATCATGGGGGCAGTTTCTCCCGTATGTTCTTGTGATAGTAATTCTCGTGAGATCTGATGATTCTATAAGGGATCTCCCCTTTCATTTGGCTCTCATTCTGTCTTGTCTGCTGCCATGTAGGACGTGCCTTTTGCCTTCCACCATGATTGTGAGGCCCCCTCAGCTGTGTGGAACTGTGAGTCCATTAAACCTCTTTTTCTTTGTAAATTACCCAATCTTAAGTATGTCTTTATTAGCAGCATGAAAATGGACTAATATGCCATCCATGCACAGGTGAAACTTGTCTTATAACTTGCCTGCTTCTTCTTCCAACTGGATCCCCTTTCTCACCTGTGACCTGAGTTCAAGCCTGTCGCTGCCATAAGGTCCTGTTGCCATCCCTCACCTGGGAGTGATAAGGGAGGTCATTCATTATGTCACATCTGTCAACTTTTTTTGGCTCTGTGAGCTCCTCAACCACTCAGTGCCACAGGCATTGATGACTCCAGTAGAAGCTAAGTGACTGCCAATCTTTCAAATGGATTTTGGGATAGAATGATCACCAGTAGTCTTGTAGGTGACGGGTCTGTAATGGCTTCTTTTGGGTTTCCTAGGTGAAAAGTAGGCTTTCGGAAGACTTCTCTGTACACTTGCATGCCACTTTTTCTTCTTTACTTCATTGTAAATGTTTCTACCCCTTTCCAAAATCGAATTTGCCATCTACACCCTGGCATGGGGAGGTCATTTCAGCATGGGGCACAGGTCCTCATATGGCATTGGTGGACAGACACTTGGCCCTGCAGTTTGGGTTTTATTTGTTTGTTTATTTATTTATTTATTTGAGATGAAGTCTCACTCAGTTGCCAGGCTGGAGTGCAGTGGCGTGATCTCAGCTCACTGCAACCTCTGCCTCCCTGGTTCAGGCAACTCTCCTGCCTCAGCCTCCCGAGTAGCTGGGACTACAGGCGCCTGCCACCACGCCCAGCTAT
>NW_012112253.1:3459467-3480559 GCF_000951035.1 Colobus angolensis palliatus
ACTCTCCTGCCTCAGCCTCCCGAGTAGCTGGGACTACAGGCGCCTGCCACCACGCCCAGCTATTTTTTTAAAAAATATTTTTAATAGAGATGGGGTTTCACCATGTTTGTCAGGCTGGTTTCGAACTCTTGACCTCATGATCTGCCTGCCTTGGCCTCCCAAAGTGCTTAATTACAGGCATGAGTTACTGCTCCCCCAGCCAAGTTTGGGTTTTAAAATTGCTAAGTTAGTGGTACAATTCTGTGCAGGAAACAATCTCACTGGTGGTTTGGCTCCAAGCTGTCAAATTACCAGAGCACTTGGCTGGTTACTTTGGGGTCTGTAAGGAGGGAGGGTCCCTGCGGTCGTTTCAGTCCACGTGTAGAGTTTGCCTGTGTTCTGTGTTTATCATCCACATACTAAGTTTGTGTGTTACCAAGATGACCTCCTCAACAATAAAAAAAATGAAGCATTTCAAAACTTTTAATGCCTTTCAGTCTAGCAATTCAATTTCTAGGGATCTATTATCACAAACCACTAAATAAGTATATTCAAGGGTGCGCATGGTAGTGTTATAATACTGTTTTGGAGAGGGAGAGGAAGAAAATCAACAGGAGACAACTGACAGGACATCTAAAGGGGATTGGTTAAGAAAATCACGGGAAGCCAGAGCCGTCATTAATAACAATGCAGGAAAGGTCACTTGGGTACTTGAGGGAAATGTTCAGAGTCTAACCGTGAGGAGAAAATGCATGGGACAAAACAAGTATAATTTGGTACATTTCTGCTGTATGTGTAGAATGAATGAACACATGCCAATATGTGGGTATTAGTTGAAGCTGGCTGGAGGCATATTTCTTCTCTCTCTCTCTCTTTTTTTCTTTTTTTTTTTTGAGACAGAGTCTCACTGTGTCGCCCAGGCTGGAGTGTAGTGGCACGATCTCCGCTCACTGCAAGCCCCTCCTCCTGGGTTCACGCCCTTCTCCTGCCTGAGCCTCCTGAGTAGCTGGGACTATAGGCGCCTGCCACCACGCCCAGCTAATTTTTTGTATTTTTAGTAGAGATGGGGTTTCACCGTGTTAGCCAGGATGGTCTCGATCTCCTGACCTCGTGTTCCGCACACCTCGGCCTCCCAAAGTGCTGGAATTACAGGCGTGAGCCACGCGCCCGGCCGTATTTCTTCTCTTTTATGAGTTTTTCCTCCTGTGGCCCCTTTTCTCTTCCTCCTACCTCCTACCTCTTTTCTCCTCCTTCTCCTTCGTCTTCTTCTTCTTCTTTTTTTTTTTTTTTCTGATAGGGTCTCACTCTGTCACCCAGACTGGAGTGCAGTGGCATGATCTCAGCTCACTGAAACCTGCGCCTCCCAGGTTCATGCGATTCTCTAGCTTCAGCCTCTGGAGTAGTTGGGACTACAGGCATGTGCCACCATGCCCAGCTAATTTTTGTGTTTTTAGTAGAGATGGGGTTTCACCATGTTGGCCGGGCTGGTCTTGAACTCCTGACTGCAGGGGATCCACCCGCCTTGGCCTCCCAACGTGCTGGGATTACAGGCGTGAGCCACCGCACCCAGCCCTCCTTTTTCTTCTTTGTCTTCATCTTCATCTTCTTTGGCAGGTTTTCAGCTGTTGTGATTAGCAAGAATCAGTGGCAATGCCTTAACCGCATTTTAAACTCACAGGATAGAGAGGTGTTGCTTCCCATTTTCCTAACATAAAACAAAGAACTAGCTGAGGTTCCCTAATTTGCTAGCATTTTAAACTTTTATAGCGCACACATCTTGTTACCTCGTGTTGTCTACACAGTTTCAGTCTTTGAGAACTGCGGAGATAAAATGACTTATTAAAGTTGAAGGGGACCCTATTTCCTGAGCTCATAGCTTGGGCATATGGTTGCTGGGTCTTAGGGCACTGGAATATAGGTGGAATATAGGTTAAAATTCTTAAAATCAGAACTTTCTGGAAAACCAGTGTGGTTACCACCCATTTGTGGGCCCACATTTCTCTCTAGCCATCCAGGGAAGAGGATGCTGGAAGCTTGTCCTGATCCCACCTCCTGCTGGATGGGAAAGTGTGCCTGAAAAATCTTACTCCCCATAGTGGGAATGTTTTTAAGCAAGGAGGTTCCATGGCAGAGACAGCTGGGAGAAACTGGTTATGAACAGAAGGCTCCTCCTGAAATCCTTTCCACAAAACACACATGAGTGCATGCATGTGCACACACACAGACACACAGACAGATACAGCTGGGTGTATGTGTGTGAGTCTGAGTCTGAGTTAGATGCAATGGCATCTGCAGCCTAGATGGGAGGTCTGCCCCAGGAAGGAGGGAGGTCAAGAGCCCACAGGTGGGAATCACCTGAAGCTGTGAAACAGAGAACAGACTTCTGGGGAGAAGCAGGAGAATTCCCTGAAAAAATATATAAGTAAACTGCATCTTCCTTATTTTTTTTGGAAGAACCAGAGTTGTTGGCTGGAAGCGGGGAAAAACATCGTTCTGGAGACATTTAAAAAGTTTTCTAGGGGGTAGACTCTACTGAGAGAGGTGAGAGAGTGCGCCTTGGGAAGGCACAGTGGAGCGGGGCGTGGGGAGGTGAGCAGGCTTCTTGGACCGCTGGATCCTCCAGGACACTCCTCCCTGTGCAGAGTGGCCCGGAGTAATGTGGCTGCAAGGGAATCCATCAGGGAGGGTGGGACTGTGCAGAGATTCCGGGTACTAGGGAAGGACTATCAGCAAAGGGGTGGGGACCAGGGAATAAGCAGGACTCAGGACCCCCTTGGAGCCAGCAAAGTCAAAGTAGAGGAAGGAGAGGGATCTGGACAAGGGGACAGGATCTCATACCCACCAGAGCCTTGTGACTTCAGAACTAGAGGGCTCTTTGGTGGGAGCAAGGCCATCAGGACTGTATCCAGTGTATGGAAATAGGACACCTTGCAAGTGAAAATGAGCAGGGCCTGGTCCAAGTGGAGAAGAGAAGCTGGAGGTGTTGGAGCCTCAGCACTCTCTGGCCTTTTCTTTCTCCCTCCCTCCCAAGCTCCTCAGCGATCCCAGAGGCATCCAGTGTTTTTGTGCTCTTTGTCCCTTCCCTTCAATTGGAATCCACTGTGATGCCATTCAGACCATAGGGTGACTCTACTCCCTGTGGTAGACCACAGTGTTCTCTCTGGGATTTAGTGATGACTGTGGGATGGGGTGGAGTTGGGTGCAGGGGTTGGGGGTGCTCTGAAGGCTTGCCAGCAGACAGGGGGCACCTGAGTGAGGGACAGGGGGATTCAGGCTGGGGCGATAAATGCTGTCCTGGAGAGGTACCCAGCCGGGGTGGCAGATGTGAACATCCACAGGAGCTGCCCACAGATTCAGTGGGCACAGGAGGAGAAGGGAAGCCAAATGGGCATACCCTGTCTGAGGGACGTGCCTCCCCACAGCTCTGGCTGGAGCCCTGTGGGTGGGAATCTAGGCTGCTGTTACCAGAGGGGCTGATTTTCCAGGAGATTCTGCAGAGTGGTGTGTTTGTGCAAAACCTGTCACTTACAAAATGCCGTTGATTAATTTAAAAACAAAACAATGCTGTCTCAGCCCAACATAGCGCATTCTTTGGGCCATGGGCTTATGCCTCCTGCTGCAGTAGCGAACCTGATGGCGCTAGGTCCAGACTGGCATGGCGTGAGGCACGTTGTTCCTTCTAACTTAACAACAGAGCCCCTAACTAGGTTGGAAGCCAGTGTAGCCACGTGGGTGTAGCAAAATAGATGGAATGCAGGGTCTCAGTTAATCTGCATGCCTTCTTTTGGGATAGAGCAGTCTTATTTCGTAAAGAAAAAAGGGGAGCTCAGAGAGGTACATAGTTGTCAGGGAGTAGCAGGTTTTACTCCAGCTCTTTCTGATTTTCAAGACCGATTTCTCATTATGTATAGCTTTTGTATAACAGAGAAAGGCTCAGGTAGAGTGAATGTTACTGTACTAGGGTTCTCCAGGAAACACCAATAGAATATATCTGTATCTATACCTATAGATACAGAAATGTAGGAAGGTATTTACTATGAGGGATTGACTGATTACATGATTATGGAGGTCGGAGAGTCCCACGGTCTGCTGTCTGTAAGCTGGAGGCCCAGGAAAGCTGGTGATGTGGTTCCAGTCCAAACTCAGACGCCTGAGAACTAGGGGACCGATGGGGTAAGCCCGAGTCCAAGTCTGAAAGTTTGAGAGCCAATATCCAAAGTCATGAAAAGATGGAAGGTCTGGCTCAAGGAGAGAGAGGAAATTTGCCTTTTCTCTGCCTTTTTCTTCTGTTTGAGTCCTCAAAGGACTGGATGATGTCTTTCCACCCTGGGGAAGGTGATCGTCTTTACTCATTCTACTGATTCAAATGCCAGTCTCTTCCAGAAACACCCACACAGGCACACCCTGAAATAAGGTTTTATTGACTATCTGGGCATCTCTTAGCCCAGTCAAGTTGACACATAAAATTAACCATCACTGCTACCATATCCACTGCTAATAGGAATATGGTGAAGCAAATTCTCCAGAAGGAAAGGCTGCCATCCCTAGGACCAAACTCCTGCCTTTTCCATTCTAATTGAGAACATTCTGACAGACCAAGAAACAGTATCAGGGGCTAGGATGGAGAGTTATAAGATGGCACAGACAGTAATGTGCCATGTGCATTTGATTAATTCACTCATTCATTCAACACACTCCTAATGAGGACCTGCTCAGTGCTGGACTCTCTGTTCAAGGCACTTCGGATCCAGGAGTGAACTTAGTAGACAAATGGCTCTGCCCTTATGCTACATTCTAGCTGGAGGAGGCAAACAGTACACAATGCATGTAAAAAGCAAATCATATGGTAGGTTAGGAGGTGACAAGTGTTATTCCAGAAATACAAAAAAGGAGGCATATAAGTGTGTGTGTGTGTGTATGGGGGGGAGGCGCCGGTGGGAATTGCAATTGTGATTGGTTTGATAAGGGTGTGTCTCACTGAAAAGGTAGCACTGGAACAAGGCTGTGGCAGGAGCATGCCTCCTGTGAGAAAAGC
This sequence comes from Colobus angolensis palliatus, assembly GCF_000951035.1. Lineage (NCBI taxonomy): Eukaryota > Metazoa > Chordata > Mammalia > Primates > Cercopithecidae > Colobus > Colobus angolensis. The sequence goes on from NW_012112253.1 coordinate 3,464,482, forward strand.
AAGGAAGCCAGAGCAGCCAAGTGCAGCAAGGGAGCAGTGTTGAGGTCCGAGATTCCAGAGCCCCACTCACCCAGGGCTGGGTGCTATTATGCCACTCATTGCCCCATCTCTCCAAGTCTCTAATTCCTCAAGTGTAAGTGCAGTGGATTACATTTCCTCTGCTTCACAGGTATTGGAAGATCCACTGTGAAAAACTTTGAAGACTGATTTTTATTTTTATGTGTGGGGCTGCCCTAGGAAAAACAGTCTCAGTAACATTCTTATTCCTCCTAGACAGGATGTCCACCATGAAGCTTCCCCCAGCTCCTCCGTCTGCAGGGATGTCCCACTCTCTGCTTCTACTGCACCCAGGTGCATCAGTTTCCTCTGAAGGGATGGCTGCCAGGAGGCCAGCTTCCCCAGCCCCTGCTGACTTCACGGGCATTTGACCTCTGCAGTCACACAGGGACCCATACACAGAAGAGCCCTGTGCATGGTTGAATGCTCTGCCATTACCATCTTTAAATACTCCATGATTTTATCTTTACACTTGTGATGAAGTCCAGTGGGACAATATAGCATGCCCCTGAGCAGAGGCGATATGCGTGGTGTGTGTGTTGCCATTCCTTGCCTCATGAGCACAGAATTCTGGTGCTCCCATGATGGTGGGAGTTCAGAAAGACTCGAAGTGAGAATGAGATTACTCAAAGTACATACAAGTGCTACAGCTCTGATTAAGTACTGGCCTGATGGGCCATGCTTTCCATTCAAACTAGAACTTGACTCAAAAATGGAAAGAAGGAAATGATGTTCTAAGAGACATCAGTAGCCAAGGAAGCCTATCATATTCTTTCTCATTCCTGTTGTTTCTCTGTGTTAGTCAACCACTTATGCCAGTAGTTATGACATAGGAGGAAAGGGAACTAGCCTTTCTCTTTTCTTTTTTTTTTTCTTTTTGAGATAGGGTCTTGTTCTGTCACCAAGTCTGGAGTGTGGTGGCATGATCTTGGCTCACTGCAACCTCTGCTTCCTGGGCTCAAGCAATCCTGCCACCTCAGCTTCCCAAGTAGCTGGGACTACAGGTGCGTGCCAGCACACCCAGATAAATTTTGTAAAGATGGGATTTCACCATATTGCCCATGCTGGTCTCCAACTCCTGGGCTCAAGTGATCCACCTATCTTGGCTTCCCAAAGTGCTAGGATTATAGGTATGAGCCACAGTGCCTGGCTTTCAGGTTTTTCTTAATCCTCAGTAAGTCAAAGGCAGAGGGTGCTGGTAGAATGTATGCATATCTAGAAATGAAATTAAAACAGCAAAGCTAGTTTTTGTGCAGCATTTCTAGTAAGGGATTGGTTGAAAGGGCAGGGCGATTGTGTTATTGTGTGCCTCTAAATGCAATCATCTGTATTGGTTAAAAAAACCTCCCAAATCTATTTATGTATAAGCTACAAAATACGAATTCTATAATTTCTGTGATTCTGCATGTGAGCTAAATGCTTCCATTAGTATTGTAAGGTGGCATTGCACAGGAATGGTAAGATTTATGCTATCAATTTATGTTTAATTTTTCCAAATTTAGCACATATGAAATAGCAAATAATAACACTGCAAGTCAACAGAGAGACAGCAGGAGAAAGGAAAAGTCCTTATATTTTAGTAACTTTCCTGGCACCTTCTTTCCTGCTTTTTGGAAAAGGGGCCCAACATTTTCATTTTGCACTGGGCCCTGTGCATTTTGTAACCGGCTCTGGCCAGCTCAACTGGTGCCCAGCAAACACTGTCTCCTGCTCACTCCACTCCAAGTCCCAACTAGGGCCAACAGTGCCAAGAATGAACTGTCACTGTGAACTTGGGCCTGGCCCCAAAGAGTTTCTGCTGTGATTCCCATCACTTTTATTTTCAAGGAATTAAGACAAAAACTTCAGGCTCTGTTTGGGGTCAATGTTGTGCCTATTCTCCTTAAGAGGGAATAATAAGTTATTTAATTGTCTATAGGCCAGAGAGCATCATAAGGTACATACGTTTTTAAAAATAAAATTTCACATAACCTCAATATATAACAAAAAGAGAAAACAACAACAACAACAACATAGATATTCTCTGAACTGTGTAAACCCTTTGGAAATTTCCATGACAGAAGGTTTAGAACATTCTCTAATGGTGATTTTAATACAACAAAAAGGTCACATCTGTATCTTATTACCTTACGGAGCATTCCCAGGGACTTTTCCCCAAAGGTGTGTTACAGCCCGTGCTTCCATTAGTAAGGATAGATAAAAGATGTTAACGTTGGATGCTATTCTAAAAAAAAAAAAAAAAACAAAAAAAATCCCTTCTCTTTTAACACTAGAGGTCACTCTGCAACCGCAAATGCGAAATAGCACCCTGGGGCTCCAGAAGGTCAGCACAGCTAATCTGTATAAATTGCTGAACCATGAGCCAAATTTGTACCTAATTACGGGTTGCTTTGATGCAGCCCCACTCCTATTAAAAGTTTCTCTCTTTCCTGCAGAATTGTGGATGTTGTGACTTATATGTTTCTACTGAGCCCTAATATTTCTCAGCTAAGCAGGGGCATTCCAGCCACTGTAACCAAGAACACACATCTCCCTACATTCCAGATTTTTGATGTTAATTATCCAGATGGAAAAGAGCATCTGCCACTTGGGTATCAAATGGTGATAACTTGGTCTTTATTTCTTTGTGAGACTGAGGTAGAGACAGATTTAACACAACCCTGCATGTGGGCGTGCAAAGACCACAGGCACAGCACGTTGCACAGAAACAATTGACAAATATTTTCAGAGTTTCTTTTTCCTGTTTTTGGAGCTACGTATAAAACTGACTCTGCATCCAGTGTATGGAAATAGGGTTATTTGCATCTATTGGGGATTGGAACTCACAAATGGCTTATCAATCGAAAATTAAAATCCTTGTGCAGCATCCCTAGAAGACTTCAATTTCCTTTGGTTAGCTACCCTTTCAGAGTAATTAACGTTATTTCTGATTTGGATTCCTGAGGGTTTGGATATCTGTCTATGCAGTAATTTCATATATAATTGCATGCAAAAATTTGTGCTTTATTTCTTTACTGGCTCCTAATCTTTGGTGTTTTTTTCTGTGATGGATGGGAGTTACGAGGGGTCTTCATGGTCTCCTCATTTAGGGAGAGTGGAATTCCTGAGCTGGGCAGGCATAAAAGACCTGAATATAAAACAACAAAAAATAACGGGAATGGTGGAAGCTTGTCACTCTCTGCAATATCTTCCTGCGGCATGGATGGGAATTTTGCAGCAGAGGCAGGTGATACACAGGAAATACAAAGCTCTCTTCTTGGGAAGGCAGGCTCAGCTCGCATGCTAGAAGTGCCTTGACACTGGCAGCCTCAGCTGGGGTGGAGGGCAGTCTCCTTGCCGTTCTGCTTAGCCTCCAGCACTTGCAGCAGATGGAGAGCTGGTGTTGATAAAGTGAAGCTGCTGTGCTGCTCCTGGGTCCAATTCCTCACATGAGGGGGTGGCCACATTTAGGAAGATTTTAGCCCTAGACCAGCCAGACCCCTCCCTCTCTGGATTACAGCACAATTGCATAATCACCCTGACCTCCTCTGTGTTGGATTTTCTGTTGTATTTTGCTAAGATTTAGAGCACTCAAGATGGTTGAAGTCATTACTCTCTGTAAGGAGATAACAAAAATACGCTATGGTCACTTATCTTGGCACCTAGCCGGTCCAGCCATCGATTTCCCATCTCGGTTCACAAGGTGCTGAATGGAGCCGATCAATTTAACAGCACCGATACGACTCAAATATTCTCATAATCTATATCATCAGTGGGCTTCCTTCCTGATGTCCTCATCTGACCTGGTCACCGTGGCCTCTTGATCGGAGAAATGAAAGCAGGGATTGGGAGGTCTTTATAACGCGAGTATGTGACCTTTAGCGCGGTCACTCTGGGGGACTGAGGGTTCATCATGCCCACAGCCCTGCTGCTAATGCTTTTAGTAATGTGCATGCTTGGATTTAAATTAGGAGTCCCAATTAGTCTCCTGTTTTCTAGCAGCCTGCAAAAACGCCATTTAGGGAGGAACTGTTTAGAAAGCAGGTTTTTACTTAATAAACAGTGATCAATCGAATTGATTAACCATGAACACATTCCCACAGTCTGTGGGTGGCGCTTGTTGTTGATAATTGCGGTTCATGAGTACAAGACTATTAAGTGGCTGCTCATAGACGATTTCCCAGCTCTTTCACCTAAGAGAACTGGGGGCGCACTCTGGGGATGCCAGCAACTGTTGACAGCACTTTTTGGGTTGGGGCTATGCCTGAGCCAGCCTCTGCCCCCAGCAGGCCTTTGGAGTATCTCTATCAATTGTGACCATTTACTAGACACTGGCAGACATTTCTGTAAACCTCGCATCTGTTTTTTTTACTAATTCACGCGGTAATTAGGTGTTCTCACGCTGGCTTTGTGGCTTTACATAAATGGTAAGTGTTTGGAGCTGCCTGTGCATTAGAATTAGTGCTGTGTTCTGTGCAAGGCTTATTACCACCGAGGCTCTCTCTCTGCTCGCTAGAACGGCAGCTAGAAAACTGGGAGGAGAGCTTCCTGGCAGCATTAGCAAACTAGCAGCCCCTGAAGGGCGATGAGAAAGATGCAAGTGAAGGCGGGTTCGGCGGGAGAGTCCCTGGTTGCATTGCGCGGTTGCGGCGCGCGCCTGGAGTTGCGCTTGATGAACGCAGCCCGGGGCCGTAGCGAGCACCGCCGGGCGGGTTGCCCGGGGCTCCGGGCCCAGCTCCCAGTCCAAGGGACTGACTGTTCTTTGTGGGACAGAGGGGAGAAGACGCCTGCCATTTGGAACCCCTGCTGATGCTCCAGCTCATTTTGGGCAGGTTTCTGAGCCTCTCTTGGCGTAGTTTACCCAATTACCAAAAGTACAGAATAGCAACGCGATGTGTTCTGTTACGTAGGTTAGAACGCCCTTTATGCTCTCGGTGCTGGCCCTGGGTAAATGGGAAGCCGCCAGAGGGCTGGGTGCCTTTACAGTTGTCTTGACCGAGGACTCCTCGGGGCCGAATGATCTCTTGCGCCGTCTAGCGGTGTACATACCTACTCTCCGTGGACACCAACCTAGTGGTCCTGGATCTTCACTCTGAGTCAATGGCCCCGCCCCAACCCTAGAGGTTTTCCTTGCACTGAGGAAGGGACCCAGGCCTTGGTGTTTTTTACAAGTGCCCCAGGAGATTCTAATGTGTATCCAAGCTGGAGAACTTCTGCTAGAAACCAAGGCAAGACAGAGCCACACGTGATAGGTGGTAAACCATATGTGCTTCAAAATATGTTTATTACTTATGTGTTTATTATTATTATTTTAAACATAACATTTACTCGTGGGTAGTTTTTTTCTTTGTTTTTTGGTTTTGAGACGGAGTCTCGTTCTGTTGCCTGGGCTGGAGTCCAGTGGCTCAATCTCAGCTCACTGCAACCTCTGCCTCTCGGGTTCAAGCAATTCTCCTGTCTCAGCCTCCCAAATTGCTGGGACTACAGGCGCATGCCGCCATGCCGGGCTAATTTTTGTATTTTTGGTAGAGACGGGATTTCACGATATTGGTCAGGCTGGTCTCGAACTCCTGACCTCAGGTGATTCACCCACCTCAGTCTCCCAAAGTGCTGGAATTACAGGCGTCAGCCACCCGACCCGCACTTACCTATAGGTAGTTCTAATTTGGAAATTTCCAATCCTCTGGGAAGACTCTGCAGATTGCCTGGGATAACAGTAAAATTCCAAGCCCTCCTCTTTCTTTCCACCTTCTGCTAGAGACTGAGGAAACTAAATTGGTACATGATTTCTTAGTCTCTCTTAATGCAGGGGTGGCCATATGACACAATGCTAGTCAATATGATGTAAGTGTAAGGAAAAGTCCACTCTGGGGTGTTTCTGGAAAAGCCTTTTTCATCCTTTCTTTTTTTTCCTGTTAAAAATAGATGTAGAAGATCACCACCCACTTTTCTCTTCTTGCTTTGGATGTGGATGTGATGCCTGGAACTCATGCAGCTATCTTGCAATGATGAGGATGAGGCTAAGAGAATAGGAGAGATCCTCACTCAAACAGGGTAAGCCAACCCCAGAAGCAACTTGCCTCCAGACTTTTTATTATGAGGGAAAATAAATCCCTAAACATTTAAGCCACTGGTAGGTTATATGTTACTTACAGTCAAATAATTCATAACAAATATACTTTCAGATGAAAAATCATGATGAAATGCTGCCTAGAAGAAAGATGAAAAGAAAAATAAAACTTTTTGAAGTGCGTACAATGGGCCAGGCCTTGGGCTTTCACGTGCATTATTTCATGCAGTACCAAAGACATTGGTGTCATGATTACTATTTTCATTTGTTGAGAAAACTGAGGTTGAATAATTTTCCTTTTATCAGACTGACTACCGAGTGTCTGTTTAGTATGAAGGAACAATTATGATATGCAAGAGTCAAATTTCCAGAGAGTTTTATCTGTCTTCAGAGCCCATGCCTTTTCTTGGATTTTTTTCCTCCTAGTACCTCTTGCTTGCCAAGAAGAGATGCTGCAGTCAAGCCCTACTGGGGAGGCTGAGGAGGGCTGCCAGGCTGCCTCAGCTGGAAGCAGGGACACAGGGGTGACTGCAGTGCCATCAAGCAGGATATGGCATGTCTAACACTCAGAACCTTGAACTGCCTCCCCATCCCCACAGCACACAGAACAATGTAGCTGGCCCTGGGAGGACTCAGCTGGCCAGGACCTAGAGCCAGCTTCTTACATCAGAGAGAGATGGACAGAGTGGTGCAGCATGGTAGAACCACACGCTGGAGTAGAGAACCTGGGAAGGGAGGGGAGCAAAGCTCCTGGCAACTTCTTGAGGGAATGTTTACTTTGTTTTGTTTTTTGAGACGGAGTTTCGCTCTCGCTGCCAGGGCTGGAGTGCAGTGGTGCAATCTTGGCTCGTTGCAACCTCCGCCTCCTAGGTTCAAGAGATTCTCCTGCCTCAGCCTCCCAAGTAGGTGGGATTACAGGTGTCTGCCACCACTCCTGGCTAATTTTTTGTATTTTTAGTAGAGAGGGGTTTTACTATGTTGGCCAGGCTAGTCTCGAACTCCTGACCTCAGGTGATCCAACTGCCTCGGCTTCCCAATGTGCTGGGATTACAGGCATGAGCCATGGCGCCTGACTGGGAATATTGATTTGAATGATAAGAAGACTGAAAATCTGGCAATGTGGGCTCGAAATGAGAAGTGACACCTCATCCAGGTCTGCAACAAAGGCAGAGAGCTGTGTATTTAATGGAGGGGATGGAGACCTGATATCAGAAACCCATTAGAGACTGCACATTTGAATATCTGTGTTATGAAAATGCATGTGTTATAAAAGGGTCGACACTCTTCTTAGTTGGTGGGGTCAACCATTCTTCATCAGTCTCTTATCTTCACATAGGATTGTGTTAAAGACCCTCCCCCTCCTCCAGCCACTGTTATATATGGCCAGGTGGACATGAACCCTGAATGGCTCTAACATAGAAGACTGAGGTGCCCAGACAGGGCCCACATTAGACCTCAGCCCCACAGTTAGCCATCCCTCCAACTGTGCCAACAGGTGTGGCAGCATCCCCTTTCTGAGATAGAGCTGCTGGCTTCTCCTCTAAGCTCCCCGTATCACTGATTTGCACCTTCCCTGAGTGGATAGATCATTAAAAGAATTGGTTTACAAGGCTCTTGCTGAGCTGCTGGCTGTGGGAGAGGAAGTAAACAGACGCGAGAGAGAGCTGTAACATATGATGTTATATCCAGTGCTTAATGAGGCCCGTAAAAACAGGAATGCAGGAGCAGCCGTAGATAAATGAACATGTTTCATGCAGAATCAAGAGTTGACTGTATTTTATTTGATTTAGTTCTAGAAATAGCAGATGTTGTGTCAATTATGGCAAAGTAGTTCTAACTAATCTCTTCATTGAATTCATTTCATTGACCAAAATGGATTAAAAATTATTTTGTTTCCATGATTATAGGTCAATTTTCTATAGAAAATATACAGAAGAATATACTGGAGAACTGAAATGACCCGTAATCCCACCACTAATAATAACTCATAACAATGGATTATGTTTGCAAGTGCTAACTGGTTCCCAGTCACTATCTAGAACCACTCTTCTGTTGGCATGCTAATTAAACCCCCTAGGAAGTAGGGAGAGCTAGCAACTGCATGCTCAATACAGGGAAACTGAGGCACTGGGAAGTGGGAAGTTAAATAACTTCTCCAGTGTTAATACATTTGGAGGTGGTGGAGTCAGGGTTCTACCTTGGCAGTTTGGTTCTAAAACCTGCATTTTTTTTTTTTTTTTTTTTTTTAAATGGAGTCTTGTTCTGTTGCCCAGGCTGGAATACAGTGGCGTGATCTCAGCTCACTGCAAACTCTACCTCCTGGGGTCAAATGATTCTCATGCTGCAGCCTCCCGAGTAGCTGGGACTACAGTTGCCTGTCACCACACCCGGCAAAGTTTTGTATTTTTAGTAGAAACAGGGTTTTACCATGTTGGCTAGGTTGGTCTCAAACTCCTGACCTCAGGTGATCCTCCTGCCTTGGCCTCCCAAAGTGCTAGGATTACAGGCATGAGTCACCACGCCTAGCCTAAAACCTGCATATTTATCCAGGAAACTCTATTGCCTTTGGTAGAAACCCCTATTAATGTGTTTTCTTTCTCTGAAAATGCATGCAAATATCACATATTTTTATATGTATACACACAAATTGGAGATCATATTCTATATGCTGGTTTGCAATCTGCTTTGTTATATAACTTTATATAATGTTATTGTAAATAAGTGTTTGATGGCTGCATGGTGTTCTTTCATACAGAGGTACACTGGGATATTTTTAAAATCAATCTCCTAACCTCAAGCATTTATGCTGTTTCCACGTGTTGCTAGTTCATTTTATAAATAATGCTGAGATGAAAGCCAGTTTTATGTACATATCTCAGAGTGAATCTCTGAGTGTTTTATCTAAGTAAATTCCCATAAGCAACATTACTGGGCAAAAAGTATAGTCAGTTTTAATGACCTAAATACTTACATAGATTCTTACACAGATTTAGTTTGGCAAGGAGCTTTGACCAAGATGATGAAATGAGTGGACTGGTTTCAAATTTGTAGTTGTGATTACAGCTCTATCCTGAGCCATATGACAGAGATACATTTAATGGGCTAGAAAACAAGTGACATGGTGGCACTAAGGAACCCCAAGAAGCACCTGGGTGGCTTGTCTTCCTTCATTCCCTCATGGCGCCCTGTTAGACGCCCTCATTTGTCAGTCTTCCCTGCTGGCCTGTGAGCAGGAGGAGGATCATGCATTGACCACATGTCTACCGAGTGTCTTCCCTGAGCCAGGTCCCGGAAGGAGTGAGGGCCCCTGTGCTCACCTGCATCCCAGAACTAGTGTGGAACCGGCTACTCTGGAAGCCTTGGCAGGACTGCTGAACCGAACCTCTCCCTCTGACCTGCTTTCTTCATACTCAGCCTTTAAAACGCGCTCCAGTAATCCCAGCACTGTGGGAGGCCGAGACGGGTGGATCACGAGGTCAGGAGATCGAGACCATCCTGGCTAACACAGTGAAACCCCGTCTCTACTAAAAAAAAATACAAAAAACTAGCCGGCCGTAGTGGCGGGCGCCTGTAGTCCCAGCTACTCGGGAGGCTGAGGCAGGAGAATGGCGTAAACCCGGGAGGCGGAGCTTGCAGTGAGCCGAGATCTGGCCACCGCACTCCAGCCTGGGCGACAGAGCGAGACTCCGTCTCAAAAAAAAACAAAAACAAAAACAAAAAACGCGCTCCAGTTGCCTTCTCCAGGGGTGGAAGTGGACATTATGCCAGGCAAGAGTGACAGTATATTCAAACCTTGGGAGCATCTTAAAAGGTAGATCTTGTATTATTACCCCATTCTACAGATGAGGAAGCTGAGGCACCAATAACTTAGTAACTTGTCCAGGACCACACTTCCAGTAAGTGGCTGACTTAGAATTTGAACCTGCATCTGCTTCACTCCCAAGATCTTAGTTTTTCCACTGAACCTTGAGGCTTTTAGGAGACAGGTTTAGCAATTCAGGCTAGGGTTAGGTGTAGGCTTTGGCACTTGTCCTGATTCCTACTGAGTCTGTGTGGCCCAATATTTAGACAGCAGGAACTGGAGTTTCTGCTTGTACCTCTGGATTCAGGTGATGGACTTGGAGGGCCCCCTGGAAAGGAGGAGACCCTCTGGTTGCAGTAACTGCTAGGTTGAGACAAGTGTTTACAATTATTCCTACTGGGCAGCCCTTCACCCTGTTGCACCTGGTGGCAACAATCTCACTTTGCTTCTTTTAATTAAGGAAGAGACTTTTGTTGATATTACTATTTTTGGCAAAATGGCTTCCACTGCATTGTCAGTTATTTGAAGTAAGGAATCCAAGGGTTCCCTTGTTTGATCATGTATTAGTCAGTTTTCATGCTGCTGATAAAGACCTACTCAAGACTGGATAATTTACAAAGAAAAAGAGGTTTAATGGACTCACAGTTCCATGTGGCTAGGGAGGCCTCACAATCATGGTGGAAGGCAAAAGCACGTCTTACATGGTAGCAGGCAAGAGAGAATGAGAGCCAAGCCAAAAGGGAAACTCCTTACAGAATCATCAGATCTTGCAAGACCTATTCACTACCATGAGACCAATATGGGAGACACCACCCCCATGATTCAATTATCTCCCACCTGTTCCCTCCCAAAATACGTGGAAATTATGGGAACTACAATTCAAGATGAGATTTGGGTGGGGACACAGCCAAACCATATCAGATCATTTGTTCATTTGGCTGCTTTTGAGACCTTTCTACATATCAGGCCTTGCTCTGTGCCCTGAGAATCCAGAGGGAGCTCGGAGAGCCTCAAGGGTCTCCCAGTTTAGTGGGGAGACAGACTTGGACATGACTCGCTGCTATGTGAGGCGAAACATTGCGGCTCCAGGAGCGAAATGCTTTGGGCAGGACTCAGAGGGATAGTTGATCTCTGCCAGATGCAGAGTGACTGAGAAAGCTCCTGGGAGAATCTTCTTTGAAAAACAAAAAATAAGCTAGAAGTCATCAGCAGAAATGTATTACTATAGATCAAGCTAAAGGAATGACCAAATCAGGCAAAAAAAAAAAAAAAAAAATTAAAAAAACAATGAATGGCAAGAAATTTACATTACAACTGAGCAACCTTAAAGTGGACTCATTTTAGTTTCTTTTTGGCCACAAGCTAAAAACAGGGCAGGGAAAGAGGTAAATGGGAAGCAAGAAAAAGAATTGAGTTTTCTTTCTCTCTGCCAGCAACATTTGCAAAGCTTGACATAATTTGTACCGACATTTTCTTGTGAAGTACATGGGGATAACATTTCTTAAAATAATTATGCTCTTAACAGTCCCGCTCAGACTAGAAGCTGGGAAGCTGTACAGGAATCAGAGAATGAGCTTCTGAGCCTCTAAATTCCGATGGTCCCAAAGGACCCATAGGTTCCCACTCAGGTCCAGAGGAGCAGTGGCTTTGGCAGAGGCTGGGGGCAGAGGAGAAGAGGTGGGAGGCTGCCGACATGTGGCTCTGTGAGCTTAGCAGTGTTCTTGGAGGCTATGTTTGGTCGGGGGAGGAGTAGAAAGCCCCTGGCGAACACCAGCCTGGATGTCCCTGGACCAGCCACCACTTATGTCTGATATCAGGAACCCCACAGTCCTGGGACATAGCCACAGTGCCTTGGTCTTGCACAGAAAAACAGGAGAGTTCAATGTTGCAGATGTTTTGTTCTCCTTCTTCTGCCTTCTTTTTTTTTTTCTTTTCTTTTCTCTTTTATTTGAGGCGGAGTCTCCCTCTGTCACCTAGGCTGGAGTGCAATGGCATGATCTCAGCTTATGGCAAGCTCCGCCTCGCGGGTTCACGCCATTCTCCTGCCTCAGCCTCCTGAGTAGCTGGGAGTACAGGTGCCCGCCACCATGCTCGGCTAATTTTTTGTATTTTTTTAAAGTAGAGACGGAGTTTCACCGTGTTAGCCACGATGGTCTCGATCTCCTGACCTCGTCATCTGCCTGCCTCAGCCTCCCAAAGTGCTGGGCTTACAGACATGAGCCACCGGACCTGGCCTCTTCTGACTTCTATATTGCAGATTCCTTTTTTTCCACTAGACCGTGTTGTGAAACAGGATTCTACTACCCTGCAGTTGAGTGGAAAGACATTAAGTGGCAATTGTTCTGAGTGCAATGGCTACTGTTCGCATGGAGCCACACTATTTCATAAGAAAAACACGTAAGAATGCCCTCAGCTTAGAGATGTTAAGGGAGGCCTTTTCCCTGTTGGGATCCTGGACCCAGGAGAGCTTATACGCAGGATTGTCTCCCTCGGAGGGTCCTGCAGCTGTGTACCTGTACAATGGACTCTCTGTGAGAGCTGCTGGGCTCTAGGGTCATTCATGTTCAGATTAAGTATTTACACCATAAGTTGTAATTGTATTCATTTCAAAAGGAGATGGTGGAGTCTTTCAAATCAAAAAAGACTTTTTAAAGTGCCAGCCATTTCATACTACCTGCTTCATGGGATTGGACACAATAACTCAAGCTTCAAAAATTCCATGCCTATGTTGTATGCTTGAATATTACAGATCTCTGTCTGAAATCACCTCCCTCCTGTGACAACCTTCTCCATCAATGAGAAACCCTGATTATTAAACTTTTAAGGAAAGTTTATGAGACTTTTTGATTATAAGAAATAATGCTCCTTGTAGATATTTTTAATAATAAAGATATAGTACATTTGTTCTATAGCTCAAAAGCAGTCCAACCATTAATTCAGCTTCTTTGAAACAAAACAGGCCAGGCGCGGTGGCTCACACCTATAACCCCAGCACTTTGGGAGGCTGAGGGGGTGGATCACGAGGTCAGGAGATCGAGACCATCCTGGCTAATATGATGAAGCTCCGTCTCTACTAAAAGTACAAAAAATTAGCCGACATGGTAGTGGGGACCTGTACCTCCCAAGTCCCAGCTACTTGGGAGGCTGAGGCAGGAGAATGGCGTGAACCTGGGAGGTGGAGCTTACAGTGAGCTGAGATGGCATCACTGCACTCCAGCCTGGGCAACAGAGCAAGACTCTGTCTCAAAAACAAACAAACAAACAAACAAAATCTGGCTGCCATTGACAGTTGTGTTAAGAATGCATCCTCTCTTGTCCTGAAGGTCAACCTCCTGATGGGCATGGACTCTGTTATGTGGGCTGCAATACCATTCAGAACAGGTCCTGCAGGAAAAAGCAAGCAACTTTCCTTAGTAGGTGACATTCCAGTTATGGAACTCCAGGCCACTGGTTCTCTACTGGGCGCTATTTTGCCTCCAAGGGCAATTGACAATGTCTGGTGACCTTTTTGGGATTATCATCTGGTGACTTCTAGTGGGGAGAGGTCAGGGATGCTGCTAAACATCCTCCAATCTACAGAACAGCCCCTGACAACAAGGAACGATCAGGCCCAATATGTCAACAGTGCTGGGGCTGGAAAACCCTGCTCTAGGCATTCTCTGTTTTCAGGAAGAAAAACAAGGACAACGTAGGAAGGGAAGCAAAGAGAACTGACTTATACTGATCACCCAGGCTTCTGACTCTGTGTTAGATACTTCATAGATCAGAGCATGTAGTATTCAGTCTTCACAATGAAACTTTGATGTGCGTATTATCATCCCCATTGTACAGATGACAAACTGAGGCTCAGAGAGGTTAAGTGACTTGCCCGAAGTCAACCAGGTAGGACCTTTAAACACACATCTGCCTTGTTTCAAGTCCCACACTTTTTCTACTAGACTTCTTGAGTCCTGCAAGTAATGAGATGTTGGTAACTTCCTCAGGAAGTATATTGGATGAGAAAGAATGTCTTCAGGAAGGATGTAATGAATCTTTTGCATTAAAATACCTTCTTAATTTGGAATCTGAAAATTCTACCAGGCTGAGGTTGAAGTGTCCCTTCGTAGCACTTACAAAGAAAAGATCTGCACTATGTAAACGAAACCATAGGTCGGGCACAGAAAACTCTTTAAGAGGAATGAGCTTTCTAAGACAATGATTGTTAGTTCAAGCATTGCAGGATTCCAGACGGTAACCACATCACCACATCACCGTTCCTTATTAATGAGACATGGAAAGTAATAACGTTCCTAGCACTCTGCATTCAGGAAGAGATAACTTCCTGGTCTTTGTCATCCATTAACACCTTCCACAAACATTTACAGAGCACTGGCATTGTGGTTGCTGCTGTCTCAGGGGACACCAGATAAGACACACTGGCCTGACAAAAGGTTTACTGTCTATTTAAGGATAGACCTAAAAGGAAAAGTTTCCACACCCTGTTTGAAGAGCTACAAGTCAGATGTAGATAAAGGGATAGAAGACTGTAGAGGGAGCAGTAAAATTCCTGCTTGAACGGAGAGAGTGTCCCTGGGGAGTAAAGCTTGATCTGGGTTTTGAAGGATGAATAGAAGTCTCTTGAGTGGGCATGGGAAATAACAGCAGGCCAGACAGAGAAAGCCACAGGGGCAGAGGCCTTGTGACTGAAGAGCATGTAATTTTCAGAGGACAGTGATAGATAAACATGTGAGCCCCTACTGTGTGCTAAGCATTGGAAATAGTGAGGAATAATAGAGACAAATAACTAAGATAATATCAGAGCAAAACGAGTGCCATACAGAACAGGACAGGGCCATGTGACAGGAAAGTGAGGATTGGAAGAGGGTGACATTTGAATGAAGACCTAAGTGGCTAGGATGAGCTAGCTCTATGACCTGAGCATTCCAGGCCTAGATGATTCTCCTCTCCCACCCCAGACTGCAGTCCCAGCATTGCAGGCAGTGAAGCCCACCTGCATGGCTGAGGCACCCTGGCCAAGGTACCCAGGGCACAGGAAAGGTTACAGAGAAGGGCTATGCCTCCTGCTTCTTCATTTTCTGTGCTGGTCATCTGGGGGAACATAGGGTCTCTCCCGGCATTGAGAAGCCCCCTGACAACTCCCAGGAGTGCTTCCCTGAAGGTGGGAGCCGCTGAGCACCCCCAGACTCAAGCTGCCTCTCTCACTGAGCCAACTGTATTAGTCCATTTTTTTTTTTTTGCTGCTGATAAAGACATACCAGAGACTGGGTAATTTATAAAGAAAAGGAGGTTTAATGGACTCACAGTTCCATGTGGCTGGGGAGGCCTCACAATCATGGTGGAAGGCAAAAGGCACGTCTTACGTGGCAGCAGACAAGAGAGAGAGCGTGTGCAGGGGAACTCCCCTTTGTAAATCCATTATATCTCATGAGACTTACTCACTATCCCAAGAGCAGCGTGGGAAAGACTTGTCCCTGTGATTCAATTACCTCCCACTTGGTCCTTCCCACAAAATGTGGGAACTACAATTCAAGATGAGATTTGGGTGGAGACGCAGCCAAACCATATCAGCAACACTCAGAAGATTCCACTACTGGGGAATGTGATGCATCTCCAGGGTCACAGAAATTGCATCATCATTGAAAAAGCACAGACCTACTCTGCACTGAACCGGGTACTCACTAAAGGTCAAGGCTGGGAGTTTATGGGAAAGTGTCCTAGGCTGAGGAGGGATGGGGGCTCTGTGCCCAGTTGTAGCTCTGTGCAAGATGAATAGTTGGGTTTTGTTGGGAGAAAGGGCCCTCAGGGTCATTATGGCATTGCCTCCAATACCCAGGATGGCCTTGTCATTGGTGGAGGCCAATGGCAAGTGGGTCAGACTGATGAGAGCTGAGCAGGTTGAGGGCTTCAGCCTCTGGAGTCCCCAAGGACCATCCCAGTGCATGTGGGGGAGGGCTGAGAGGTGAGAAGGCTGGGAAGGGGCTGAAGCTTTTTGAGGAGTCATGACACAGACCTTGGAGTCCCCTGCACATGGTGAGGAGGCAGCCAATGGTATTGGGCAGGGAATGGCACACCCAGTTTGTACTGATTTGTGCTTTAGATGGTTCTCTCTGGAGGCTGTTGAGAGAATATCTGGATTGATGAGGGGCAGACAACCTCTGATCCATCAGGCA
>NW_012112253.1:3482669-3483024 GCF_000951035.1 Colobus angolensis palliatus
AAACAGGGGAGGAAATAAACACTGGTGAGAGCCCCATGCACTGCCTTTGCGTGTTCCAGAGCTCTTCAGAAAACTGATCACTGTAGACTATACCTATTGAATTCTTGAGGGACTAACTTATTGGACTGCCTGAGGATCCCGCTGCATTCAACAGTTGAATTCTTTTTTCTTTTTTTTTTTTTGAGAAGGAGTCTCATGCTGTCACCCAGACTGGAGTGCAGTGGCGCGATCTCGGCTCACTGCAATCTCTGCTTCCTGGGTTCTAGTGATTCTCTTGCCTCAGCCTACCAAGTAGCTGGGATTTCCAGGCACTTGCCGCCATGCCTGGATAATTTTTTTGTATTTTCAATAGAGA
>NW_012112253.1:3487379-3496531 GCF_000951035.1 Colobus angolensis palliatus
AAAAGTACACTAATTGAGACATCTCGAGGGAGAAATATAAGAAAACTGAAACGGTAATTAGAATGAGAGGATTTCAAGCTGGGTAAGGAAAATCGAATGGAGGTGCATATTAGGGGCTGTTACAAATGGGGAGGAAAGTACTTGGTGGGGGGGGGACAGAAATGGATCTCAGAGTAGAGGGTACCCTTTTAACACTTCAGGGAGAGAGAGGAGACAGCAAGAAAACATCCAGGGTCAGGTGTGTGGACTTTCAGGAAGGGTGGCCTTGCACGCAGGCTGCAAGGCAAAGCTAATAGGGAGTCTGGCCAGCAAATTGCCAGGCTTTCGATGCAGGCTGATGTTTGGAGGAGAGAAATAGCTTGGATTTCTGGTAGGGAATGTGATTCTAAAATTCAAATGTGATTTTTAACACTCCCAACCTTTTACACAAAACTGGCGAGAGAAACCGTAGAGAGATTTCAGGGGATTTGAAAACGAGAGTGTTCCTCAGCTTCTGCTTTCAGTCCTCTGACTTCTAAGCCCTGGAAGCTGTGCCTGAACAGGGTCCTGAGGATAGTGCCATGAGTCCAAACCCTCATAGGCCAAAAGGTAACAGAGATAGAGCCATTTTCCTGCAACATCATGCCATGTGCATGGATACATTTTTTGATTAGTAATTTGGATTTCAATTGTTCATTTTCTTTCGGAGATATCAATTCCCAGACACCAGATACAAATGGGCCATTTTAAAAAAATGTTCCTTTAAGTGTGAGAATGATTTTGAGTGACCAGTTGCTTAAAATAGCTTAGTAGATTATAGATATGCACCTACCAAGTGCATAAGCTCTGAGAATGTTGCAGAGGAATTAGGTCCCATATTATCATCCAGCCAATGAGGCCAAGAGCAATAGCATGGAGATGCATGGGTCGAAAGAGAAAGAAAAGGTCTTATGGTCCAACCAACACTGGGACCCTTGTCAAATGGCTGGAAAAAGGCAGGTTGAACATTTTCAGTGACAGGGGACCTGAGCAGGTGTCGTGCTACTAACTTCTGTCTGCAGATCAGACATCTCCCTTGTCACAGAAGAGCTCTGCAGATACTTGCATCCACAGTCGTACTTTCCCTGTCTTGTTTCCAGCCTAAGTGTGCTCAGTTCCTTTAACTGGGTTTCTGGGAATGGGGGGGCATGGTTTTAGTTCTTTCCTACCTTAGCCATCATCCTGGTGTAGCACTCAATATGAGCCCTGCTATGTGATCTGACTGGCATGCAAAGGAAATGTCTGTCATCTCTTTTGTCATATAGTATATGCTTCTATTAATGCATCTCAAGACCATTTTTATTTCTTTGGCAGCTACGTCACACTAACCATCAGTGTTCATTTCTATTCACTATTAATTGGGTTCTGTGAAGTGCTGGGCACTAGGGATAGCACGGTGGGCAAGACAGATGTGGCCCTTACCTGCACAGAGTTCATGGTGTGGTAGGGAAGATCCATTTGGATGGAGGAATCATGGATGGAGGTGTTAGGAAAGGTGAGGCCAGGCAGTGATGGGATTATATTAATACATAGGCTATGGGCTATGGGCTCATATCTAGTTCTGTTGTGGGGAGAAGCCCCTGAGGAAGAAGCATTGAAGTCGAGCCCTACAGGCTGCACAGGTGCTCACCAGGTAGAGCAGGAGTGGGAAGGGGGCGTGGCAAGTGCACCTAGAGAGGGAACAGCACATCCAAAACCCAGAGGCAAGGAAGGGTGTGGTGTGCCAGTGAATGGCTGAATGTCCTGGATAGGAGGGACTGGATGAGAGAATAAGGCCAGAGGAGGTTATGAGGAGGCCAGAGACTGGAGCCGGCCTGGTCTTGAGAGGGCCTGTGAATCGAGGTCAGGGTTTTGCCTTTCACTGTTGCCAAGCCCTTTTAAGTAGGAAATGGCATGATGAGGTTTTCAGCTCACTTCAGAACCTAAGTCTTTTTCGTGCACCCTCTTTGTAAGAAATCCCATTCCTCCTCCAATTCCCTTCCTAGGATTGAGTCCTGACTTTTACATGCAAGTGAAGAGCTGTGTGTTTATCCACATTTTAGACTTCATTGTGTGCAATGTTGACAATCTCTATGGACACTCACATTTGGATTCTGAATCTATCCCCTGATATATTTATCTCTTTCCCAGCTCCACTCAGTTTTGCTAAGTCTCCTTAGGCTCGTTCCAGGTTGATGGGGGTTTAGAGCTGGATACAACCCGATGGCACTTCCCTACAAACTGTCCTCCTGGCTGCTGTAGAGCCATTCATGGACTCACATGGGTTCCTGTTTTGACCTCCCTTGCCTCCACCTAATTGTAGCGACCTCAGCCTGCCTGTCTTCTTCTTGCCACCATCTGGGAGGCTGCAGAGGCAGCCATATCCATCGGCCATGGGGCCATTCCAGAGCTTGGCTTGGCAGTGTGCTGTGCTGCTCCTGGAGATGGTGCCTTGTCTCTCCACTCTAGAACTGCCTATGTCTCATCTGAGTCAGGCTGCCAAAAATAGAGTGCCATAGACTGGGTGACTTGCAAACAACAAATATTTATTTCTCCCAGTTCTGGAAGCTGGAAGTCTGAGATCAGGGTGCCGCTGGCTTAGTCAGGTTCTGGGGAGGGTTCTCCGTCTTCCAGGATGCAGATTGCTGTCTTCTTGTTGTATCCTTACATGGTGGCAAAAGTGAGAGAGCTCCCTGGTGTCCCTTTTGTAAGGGCACTAACCCATCGTGATGGCTGTACTGTTGTGATCTAATCCCCACTCAACGGCCCCACCTTCTAGTACTATCACCTTGGGGGTTAGGGTTTCAGCATATGAATTTGGGAGTGGGCACAAACGTTCAACCCATTGCAGGTCCCCTGAATAGTCCTTTTTTGAGGCACTTAACAGAAAGATGATTTTCCATAATTTCCTATCTGACTCTTGGCTGAGGATGAAATAGGCCCAGATGACGGCACGGTTGCTACCGTTAGGAACGTGGAGGAAACTTTTAGTGTGAATGCCTGTGAAACTTACGAAACCTCCCAAGAGGACTCAGCCTGAGTTTGGAAACCCTTCTAAAGGGCGTTTTGCTTTGTAAAACGCTGACTCAGTTGACAGATGGCCCAAATGCTTATTTTGGTCAACACCTGAAAGCAATTTGGGGCTTTCTAATTATTACTCCAGAAAATAGACTAAATCCCACTCAACAAATGTGGAGCTGGCCAGTATGGGGCCCCCACGTGCTAATGCACTGGAGGCTGGTTCTGTTATCAACTGTGAGTCCCTCTTGAGTTCCAGTCCCGGTGGGGCTCCAGGTCTGTCCTGATTCCATTCAGAACTGCAGCTTTCATCAGCCTATCTGATGTGTCCACTGAGCCTCTTTCAGTCTCCTGTGTTGTCACCTCTAGTGCAACTCTGGGTTTGCTTTTGGGGCTCTGCCACGGCAGTAGGAGGGCTTTTGGACAGACTGAACCTGGGTCCCTCCCAGGCAGGACACAGCTCCCTTGGCAAGTACAGCAGAAGCATCTGCTCCAGTTAAGACACTCACCTTCCTTCGCTGCCTCATCACATTTTGTTCTGGTTACATCAGGACTGTGGCTCTTCCATCCTTCAGTGCCTAGTTTAAGCCAGCTACAAATTTCTGGATTGCAACCACCAATTAGCATGCTTTATTGTTAATAACCATAGTAATGGCACAACTAATTTCATGGATTACACAGAAATAGTTATCAAGGCAGCCTATTTGAGTGAAAATGGGTAATTGTATAAAGCCATGAAGACATGGCCTTATGAAGGTTGAAAATTCAAAGCAAGCACCATTTGGATGGTGTGGTGTTGAATCAGCTAATTATAGTGGTTTTATATCTATGTTTGATCATTTAAAAAAAAGTTTCTCTACACGCACACACACAGACACACACACATACAGACACGCGTGCGCGTGCATGAGCAAAACCCTATCAAATAAGTTTCTCTTTGAATTTACAATTACTCTTGGGGGCAGGGAGGTTTCTGAATCACAAATGAAAATTTGAACATCAAAGAGATTTTCTCCCCTTCTTCTAAGGGAAGAAGAGCTTTTTCTTTCCAGCTATGTAAGAAGGGAAAAAATACATAGATTGAAAATTAAAATTTCACCAGGGCAGTAAGAAAGTAGAAAACACCAAATTCCTATGTGTGGGTAAGTTTGAATGTTGTTCTGATGAGATAAAATGCAACCTTAAGAAAGAGACATAAAGAGAGAGAGCACTCCTAAGAGAGAGAGCACTCCTAGTTTTAAAGTCCAGGTCCAGGACTACGGCACCATTTCTTTCTGAGAAGACCACACTCAGAGGCTAATGTATCATCAACTGTCTGATAAAGAGAAAGGGTATTGGATATCCCAAAACCAATGAACTCTGAGCTTGCCTAAAAGTTTATCCTTTAGAGGGGGATTGATAAAAAGTGACTTTTAAGAATGACAACAGTCTTTGATAAACAAAAGTATATTTAGTTTATGTAAAAGCATTTGGCTTTGAATGGATCATCAATTTCGAAAAGGATAGTATCATCACAAATGGAGGAAATATGTCCACTTTATTAATTAGTAAAAACAATAACTGTATTCTCAATGTGTATCTTTGAAATGTGTCATTTTGGCAATCCTTTTTCACAGACTGTGCTGTACTTTTCTTTTTTGTTTTGTTCCTTTGTTTTTTTGTGATTCAATGAATGCCAATAGCTGACATAGAATAATCTATAGCTTATAAACTTCTCTCACACATTGTTTTGTTTGGATCTTACAACAGTCTTGTAAGATAGTGAGATATTAGCTTCCACATTGTCAAAGAAGAATCTAGCTAACTAAGAAAAACCTGCAACTGACATCATGGTTAAAACTGGAACAAAGCAAGGTGTTTGTTCTCATCCCTCCTATTTATGACAAAGAGGAGTCATTAATAACTATGTATGGAGTTTCTGCAGAATGCCAGGAACTGTGCTCATGCTTTTTATTATGGTGTTTTGTTTAATCCTCCCTACAATGCCTCTTGTAGGGACTCTTTCCACTGCTTTACAGATGAGGAAACAACAGCTCAGAGATGTTGTGACTTTGTCCAGAGTTGCACAGTGACTTTGGATGATGGCTGGAGCATCCAAAAGAGAAATGCTGTTCACTGACTTGCACAAAGTGCTCTCTGCTTGTGTTAGAAATTCAGATACTGACACAACACTAATCACAATAGCAAATACATGGAACCAACCTGGGTGTCCATCAATGGTGGATTGGATAAAGAAAAGGTGGTACATATGCACCATAGAATACTATGCAGCCATGAAAAAGAATGATATCATGTCCTGAGGAGCAACATGAATGCAACTGGAGGCCATTATCCTAAGTGAATTAACATGGACACAAAGAACCAAATATTGCATGTTCTCATTTGTAAGTGGGAGCTAACCATTGGGTACACATGGACATAAAGATGGGAACAATAGACACCGGGGTCTCCAAAAGGGGGAAGAAAGGGATGTAGGGATTGAAAAACCACCTATTGGGTACTATGTTCACAATTTGGGTGATGAGTTTAATAGAAGCCCAAACCTCAGCATTATGCAATATATCCATGTAACAAACCTGTCTGTGTATCCCCTGAATCTAAAATAAAACAAAGAAATACATTTAAAAAAAAGAAAACAAATTCAGATACGGAGAGGACCATAACCAACCTGTATCTGAAGGTGGTGGGCCGGAATGTGACTCCAAGCACGCTGGGTCTCCTTGGTTCCTTTCCACTTATCAGTAGCAGACCAGACTGTTGATAGGTCTTTCAAGTTTTCATAAATTTTGAGTCCTGCATGCTAAAAAGCTATTTGTTTTATAGAAACAAATAATAAAAATACAAGAAAAAAAAAAGAAGAAATAAAAGAAAAGAGAATTTCTTCCCTTTCCAGCAAAAGACAAATTCCAATTGGAAAGTTAAAAAAAAATCAAATGCAGGCCAGGCGGGGTGGCTCACGCCTGTAATCCCAGCACTTTGTGAGGCCAAGGCGGGTGGATCACGAGGTCAGGAGATCAAGACCATTCTGGCTAACACAGTGAAACCCCGTCTCTACTAAAAAACAAAAAATTTGCTGGGCATGGTGGCGGGCGCCTGTAGTTCCAGCTACTCAGGAGGCTGAGGCAGGAGAAGGGTGTGAAACTGGGAGGCGGAGCTCGCGGTGAGCCGAGATCCCGCGACTGCACTCCAGCCTGGGTGACAGAGCGAGATTCTGTCTCAAAAACAACAACAACAACAACAACAAATCAGATGCAGCATAGGTGTTTTAATGCCCTTTAATGCCCTTTAAATCTCTACGGTCACTTTAATAGATTGTCTGCTGTTTCTCATGAAAATATGTTGCCCATTAAGCTAAATAGACTGGGAGAGTTTAGTCAAGTGAGGTTTCACATTTAATGATTGATTTTCATTTTCTGAGGTTGTAAATTAAATTTACAACACTGGCATAAAGTTGAGAGCAGAAGACTCCATCCAAAGTTGGACTAAAACAAAGGTACTGCAATATATTTGCAGGGCTGGGTGTGTTCCTGTGTGTGCCACTGTTTTATCATGAGTCAGGAAATCCCACGGGGATGCCCCCACCAGCCAGTCTAACTTCACTCTCCATCTACCTGGGTTGCTCTTCTCTGCCCACCCCAAGATGGCTGGAGTAGTGGGGGAAGAAGAGAGAAGACAGGGTATGTGAGGAAGGTTTCTACCTGCTGTCAGCACCGTTTCCATATGTACCTGCCTGTGGCCACAAGGGGGTCAGGTGTGGAGAAAAGAAGAGTATCCTACCCAGAATGTTCAGGTAGAATTGTCCCTGCATAAATAAGCTCAATGGTTACAGATTTTCAACTAGGTCAGGCCAAGGGAGCACATACTGTATGTGAATAATATTCACTTATGTAATTCCAGTCGACTGGAAAGGTTTGTACTAGGAGAAAGTGAGTCTCTTTGATGTACATGAAATTTTGCAACTCCCAACACCTTCTAGGAATTAATATTTCTGAGGTTTTTTTGGTAAATTAACTGGCTACTTATTCTTTCGTTTTATTATCTGCCCTTGTTAGCAAAAAATACACTAGCATCTGTCAAATGCTTAACAACATTTTGTAGAGACCAGTATTAAGTCTAAAAAATTATTAATGTTTTGGAGGTGGCAAAAAGAATCAGGCAATAAAGCTGTTCACAGTCTCGTGTGTGTATGTGTGTATTTCCCTCTTTCCTTTCAATTTCTGGTTATATTATTATTATTATTATTATTATTTTTTTTTTTGGGAGTCTTGCTCTGTCGCCCGGGCTGGAGTGCAGTGGTGGCCGGATCTCAGCTCACTACAAGCTCCGCCTCCCAGGTTTACGCCATTCTCCTGCCTCAGCCTCCCGAGTAGCTGGGACTACAGGCGCCCGCCACCTCGCCCGGCTAGTTTTTCGTATTTTTTAGTAGAGACGGGGTTTCACAGTGTTAGCCAGGATGGTCTCGATCTCCTGACCTCGTGATCCGCCCGTCTCGGCCTCCCAAAGTGCTGGGATTACAGGCTTGAGCCACCGCGCCCGGCCAGTTATATTATTATTATATAATAAACTGTAACAGTCTAGCATGATAACAATTATAAAATAGTCATATGAAAAATGCAGAGATCATTCTATTGGAAAGAGGGTGTCCTTCTACAATGATGAACACCTAGTTATTATTATTATGACAATCTCTAGAGATGATTGAACTGTTTCTTGTCCCTCTGATCCAGCCCATTAGTGATTGCTCACTTCAAAATGAAGGTGTTCAGAAACATTTCAGTCTGTGAAATTAAGTGATCGAAAGATTTAGGGCATTGCTCTTTCACTTTTTCTTTGGATGTGGAAGAATATGTTAAGGGGTATATACTTGGACATTTCATCAAACTTCAAAAATGAATACTTTGATTTTAGTAAGAAAACAAAAAGTTGCTATTTATCTATGAAATATATTCTGCTCGCTTTTCCAGAAAACCAGATCACTTGATCTCATCTAGTCTTGCTCTGATAAACGTCATGGAGAAAAGGTCTGTTCCCTGGTGGAGGTGCGGTGTGTGTTGTCTCACTCACACATGCTAAGCCAGAGACGAGTCAGGGAGCTGTGAGGGAACCAAAGTGTGTTGTTTTACACACGGAGCTGACCACAGAGCAATATTTTTCAACTGAATATATGATATTAATATTCTTCCTAACAGCAGCACTTATGCCATCCCGTCAATGCCAGTTCTGCTTTTTTAATGAACTCATGCTCCTATAATTGCTAATGATAACAGCATTATCTAGTACTGTTTACTGGGTATTTTCTTCTGAGCATTTAATATGTGCTAAAGACTTTACACACATCATGTCATCTTATCCTCACAATTCTCCAAACTATATACAGTTCACAAATCAGGAAAAGAGGTAAAAGGTGAAAATAACTTGCTCAATTTAACACAGTTAGTGGCAGACCCAAATTCAGGCCTCTCTGCCTCTAATGCTTTACACTTAATCATACTTTACTACCCATGGCAAAGTGTCTCTCCCTTTTCTATAATGAAAAATGGTTAGTCAATTCATCCTTTTAAAATTTATTTTTATATTTATTTTTTAAAAAATATCAAAGGTGGGGTCGTTACTCTCCTAACACAGCTGCTGAAATGGAAGGACCTGGTTGAAGCCCAGGATCCCTTTAGGCTTTTCTAGGGATGAGGAAATGTCAGCCTTCCCTCAGTTTCATGTCTCTAAGCCCCAAGGGCAGGGCCTCCTCTCTCAGAGTCCTGGGTGCTGTCCCAGAGTGCTCCTGCCTCCCTCCTGCTATTCTGTCTCTCCACAAGAGTCTCTAGTAGACACCATTCTGGAAGGCCTGGTGGCTGTGTATTGCCTGCACATTCCTCCTGTTTGCTCATTACCTGCTGCAGTACCACATGGAATATCTCCCAGCCAACTGGTATACACCAAATTTCTGTAAAGTTTTTATTGAGAAAAACTTCAAACATACAGAACAGTATAATAAATCTCTGTGTATCCATCATTCAGCTTTCAACAATGATTACTCATGGTCAATTTTCCTTCGCCTGCACTTGTTACTTCTCTTCCCCCCTCCCAGTGATCATTTTGAAGCCAATCTAAGACAGTATATCATTTCACATAAATTTTGGCAT
>NW_012112253.1:3498286-3506299 GCF_000951035.1 Colobus angolensis palliatus
CTGGGATTACAGGCATGAGCCACCTCACCCGGCCAGAAAAATAGCTTTTATGAGTAACTTAACTTTTATTATTACCAGTGCTATTTATTTCTTATGTAAATACAAGTTTTTATGTGATATCATATTTCTTTTCCTGAAAGAACTTTTTTAAACATTTTGTGCAGTGCATATCTCCTGTAAATTAATCATCAGCTTTTGTGTATATGACAAAGTTTTTATATTGTGTACATTTAAGAAAGACATTTCTGCTCCTGTCCCTCCCCAAGCTGGACCGGAGAGCAGCAGCTGGAGGTGGGTGGCAGAGAGGGCTGCGATAAGGGTAAGGGAATCAGAAGGGGGACCACCCCATGCTATGGTCCGCTCAGGACCTCGTGTGTCAGGACGAGAAGCTCCAGCTGTTTCTGGCGGCCCTGCCCCACGGAGCAGCGGGGCCATCTTGGAGCCATCTCCAAGCCGTCCCTCCTCCGTTCCGGGATTGCCCTAATTTCTCAGTTCCAGCCGCACAGTTCAGCCTTGGCTGCAGGAAGATGGTGTAGCATAAAGGACGACCTCAGTGTTTACAGACACCGCGTCACAGCGCTCTTCACTGTAGGGATGAGGACATCATATTCAACGTGCCAGAGCGTCCTGCAGATCTTGGTGTCAAACAGCAGGGCCACTGCCATGAGGATGACTGCGGCCAGAGTGGACTTGTGGGTGTAGCAGAAGAGTGAGGTCAGGCAGTGCAGTGACAGCAGCACCAGCGCTCCTGCAGGAGCGCGGGCACATGGGGTGACCTCGCGGGGCATAGGGCCCCCCTAGCAAGCAGGGTAGCCTCCCGCTCAGGGGAGCCCCACCTGGGACAGGGTTGGGGTAGGGTAAGGAGAGTCAAGGGCCCCAGCCCCTGCTTGGTCTCCCGTCGCCATCCCAGCCTCTGTGCAACCTCAGGGCACATGGCCTGTGAACCAAAGCAGACTTGACGTCCTGTTAAGTAGGAACATCTCTGTGGGCCCCCTCCTCCCTTTTTCCCACTCTGGGCAGTGGGCACAAGGGGAAGACCAGGGGGGCTCACCCATCACCAGCCCCCTTCCTGGGGTGCACACCCCCGACTGAGTGTTCACAGCTGTCCTGGAAGGCAACACAGAAGAGTAGT
The DNA here is from genome assembly GCF_000951035.1 of Colobus angolensis palliatus. Lineage (NCBI taxonomy): Eukaryota > Metazoa > Chordata > Mammalia > Primates > Cercopithecidae > Colobus > Colobus angolensis. Next base: position 3,499,419 of record NW_012112253.1, read on the forward strand.
CACCAGGGACTGGGAAAGGAGAGACATTAGTCCATGCTGCTGTGGCTGATCTTCTGAGGGAAGGTCAGCTCCCAACATGCCTTAGGAAGCAGGGGGAAGGGGACAGGGGGACTGAGGTCCCGGGGGTTGTGGCAAAGAGATTTAGGGTGCAGTGACTGAGCTGTGCTCAGGCCACTCTGACTATAAGAAAAGTCAAGAAGCACAAGGCCTTTCAGATTCTAGCCGCTTTGTTTCTTTCCCCCATCCAGGTGGGGGCCCCATAACCAGCAGGGTGCTGGTCAGCTGCTGGGGGACCAGGCACTGCCAGGTGACGTCTCCTTCTCTCCCTTAAGCCACAGATCACCTCCATCCTGTTGTCCTGACTTAGGAAAGGCCACAGGGTGGCGGGGTTGGGGTTCTGGGCAAAACCTCATGCTGGACTTCTTCAGGGGAGAGCCACAGTCCTTCCTGTCCCCATGTCCTTTTAGGAGTTAACTCTGGTACCAAGAGCTAGGAAGGCTTCAATGTGCTGGGAACTTTCTAGCTTTTTTTTTTTTTTTTCAGACAGGGTCTTCCTCTGTTGCCCGGACTGGAGTGCAGTAGAGTAGTCATAACTCACTGCAGCCTCAAACTCCTGGGCTCAAGTGATCCTCCTGCCTCTGCCTCCTGGGTAAATGGAATAACAGGTGTATACCACTATGCCCAGTGGGACTTTTTTTTTTTTTTTTTTTTTTTAGATGGAGTCTTGCTCTGTGACCCAGATCTCTGTGCAATCTCGGCTCACTGCAACCTCTGTCTCCTGGGTTCAAGCAATTCACCTGCCTCAGCCTCCTGGGATAACGGGCTTGTGCCACCATGTCCGGCTATTTTGTTTTGTTTTGTTTTGTTTTGTATTTTTAGTAGAGACGGGGTTTCACCATGTTGGTCAGGCTGGTCTTGAACTCCTGATCTCAAGTGATCCTCCCACCTCAGCCTTCCAAAGTGCTTGGATTATAGGTGTGAGCCACCGTGCCCGGGGTACTTTTGAGTATTAAACTGCAGTACTGTCTATGAGTGCAAAGAAACCAGAGGACACCCTGCAGGACAGCAGTGTGACCCCAGTCCCGCCTCTCCATGGACAGTTCACAGCTGAGGACGGGATGCGGGGTCAGGACAGACAGACTTCTAGTCCGGACAAAAATGAAAAGGACATATCTTCCTCACGTGTAACAGAGGGGAGCATCTCACTTCCCAGAAGCGGGTGATGGCTGAGAAGGAAGTGCCTGTAAGACAAACCCAACGTGCTTGGGAGGTCAGTGGCCACTCACAGTTCTCCACCCAGTTCCTTTCAAACCCACCACTCCTTCTCACAAGATGACACCCAAGGTGAGGCCATAGGTCATGGCTGGTAAGCTGTCTTCCCAGGTGACGCTGGCTGCCTACACCCACAGCACGGTTGGGGCCCAATAACTGAGATTACTGTTCAGGTTGACCACAAGATCCTGCCAGCATCCATCTCATGCGGGCTGTCACAAAAACCAGAGTTTCGCCTGCTCTCTAAGACTGGCGGTGGGTTCTTAAGACCCACAGGTGCAGGGCCTGCTCTCAAGATGACTTGGACTGGGGCCAACTCAGTACCAGGCCATCCTGGGTCACGCGGCCCAGCTCATGGCCTTGAGAGAGAGGGGCTGGGGCAAGGAAATGCAAACATGGGAGGGCTCAGCAGAGGCCTGAGGTGACGGCATGCTGCATGTGATCATCCTCACTCTGCAACAGCTTGGATCTGGGACTCAACTCTGTGAGCTGCTGCTGACTGGGGTGACCCCTCCATGCTTGGCCTTCATGGGCCCATGTCAGCCTCTTGCTGTGTAGCTGCTAAAGACTGCCTGGCCTATCAAGGAATTCTGTAGCTGCCTTAGTAACATTGATCTTCGCTCTGTTTGGGTTGTATGCCTGGAACTCACTGAGTCATCAGAACAGTTCTGTGCTAGTTTTGAAGTAATGGGAATGAGATGCTCTGGGAAATCACATTTGGAAGATTTACTGGTGAGGGCTGGGGGAGACCGTGGATTTTCTTGGCCTCAGGGTGAGTGAGTCCTAGGAAGCCCAAGCTCCACTACTCAACTGGGAAATGCCCAGTTCTCTACTGCTCAGGAGGAGCCCTGGCAATGTGCCTTTGTGACCTGACCTGGGTCACACACTTTGCTGTCTGGAAGCCAAGTGGCTCTCATGAAATTGTTGGGGTGGACACCCCTTGGGAAGAAACCCACAGTGCTGCCCAGGTTAGCCCACATCTTTGTCCGTGCCCTCATGGATGAAAAGACATACTGTCCTTCTGTGGCTTAAAGTTTTTGATTCATAGGAGGAAAGGGTATGGGAATGAAAGTGAGGTTTTCTGTAGGTGTTTTTGCTTCCATTGATCACCTCCTGATGCTTGCATACCTGTGTCACCACAGTAGCCTTATCTCAAACTACTGCCCAATCCCCAGTGTTTCTCATGAGATGCTAGTGGAGGCCTTTGGAGAAGAGCTTGTGAGCAACTGCAGACTTCCCTTATGTCGGAGTCCCCAGCTACTCCACACTGACATGCTAGCCCACACTTGGGCTTTAAGAATTCATTAAAATTTATCTGAGTTTTTCTTACAGGCATATATGGTGACCACCTCACCCTACCAGGCTCTGCCAAATGTGAACAGTCCATATATCTAATATCTCCTTGGAAGGACTGTCACTCATGGAAAATGGTTCACTTGGTTGCAAGGTGACCAAAGCTTTATGATGGGTTCATGAAAATCTATATGTTTAATAGATTATTCAGTTTTTTCTGTTAATGTGGGAATGAGATTCTTTACTGATTTCTACATCCTAAGCACATAAAAACCTCCTCATTTTTGTTTTAAGTTTCTTGACTATATTTTATGTACAATAAACTGCACATATTGAAAGAATACAATTTGATGAGTTTGTCATATGTACACTCTTGTGAGATTATCCCCACAATCAACATCATGACCGTATCTACCACACACAGAAGTTTCCTCGTAGCACCCGTAAGTTATCACTCCCTATTCCCACCCTCATCCCTATACCCTGGCAATAACTGATAAGTTTTATGACTCTAAATTATCTTTTGATGAAAAAATAGATTCCAGATTTTATATAATTTTGGGTTACAGTTGACAAATAATACTTAAACTAACATACATTGTAACATGGTCCTATTACTTTAAATTAATAAATATTTCACAGCACATCTGACTCATCTCAGGAGTTAGACATGAGTTGGGGTGGCCTAAACAGGCTCATACTCTGTTCACTGAGATGAGTGCACTGACCAAAGTCTTGAATATCAGATTACAATGTTACATTGCTGTCCATATTTGCAAATGCTTGTAATTTGTGTGTGTTTATTAATCTCAATTTCTATACTTACCTCATGGTGGGCCAGTAATAAGCAGTTTGTGAACTGCATTGGTCAATGGATCACACTATGAGTAGCACTGCCATATAATTTCCTAATGTAGATTTGTGGATTACATTATTAGAGTGTCAGTTAGTGTGTTCTGTTTTTGAGATGGAGTCTCGCTCTGTTGCCCAGGTTGGAGTGCAGTGGCGTGATCTTGGCTCACTGCAACCTCTGCCTCCCAGGTTCAAGCGATTCTCCTGCCTCAGCTGCCTAAGTAGCTGGGATTACAGGCATGCACCACTACACTCAGCTAATTTTTGTATTTTTAGTAGAGATGGGGTTTCACCATGTTGGTCAGGCTGGTCTCGACCTGCTGACTTCATGATCCACCTACTTTGGCCTCCCAAAGTGCTAGGATTACAAGTGTGAGCCACTGCATAAAAACATTTTTTTAAGAGAAGGGGTCTTGCTACATTGCTCAGGTTGGTCTTGAACTCCTGGCCTCAGGTGATTCTCCTGCCTCAGCCTGCTGAGTAGCTATGATTATAGATATGAACCACCATGCAGGGATAACATATTCTAATGAATCCAATTTTTTTTTTTTTTAATGGATGGTTCTAGAAGCTTGGTCTGATTCATATTCTTTTTTTTTTTCCCAAAATTATTTAGTCAGTGGGATTGTATATTTCCATTAGGTGGCATATGATCTCTGATTGCCTCTCTTTTTGTGATTTTAACAGCCTGTTGATGATGGTTGTCTAGACCCATTAGTTCATCAGGAGTTGCAAAATGATATTCTAATTTTATTATTAATTTCCTTTAGTAGCTCAAATGCTTCTGAAAAAAGATACTTCTATTCAACAACTATTGGATTGTCTTGAGGTAGAGCTTAGAAGGAAAGGGTGGATAAATGCTTGATTCTTCTCTTTTATTTCACATTTTTCTAAACAAGGAGTTAGTGACCCAACATCCTCTGAAGATGATCAATGAGTTTTTTAAAAACACATGTAACTATCAGCTCATAGAAATATATTTGATAGGTTTAAATCCATAGCAGTCATTCTTATGCTAAAATTGTGCCTTCTCTGGCCAGTGGGAGATCCTTTAAGCTAGCTTCTGTGTTTTCTCAATCCTATCGGTGTTTGAGTGCTTTTTCATTTTCTCATACAAATGTTACAGATTTATCTTGTCCATTTCCTGCTCCAGACTTGGAATTAGAAACCCTGGTTTTTTTTTTTTAATGGGAAATGATATTTAGAGACCATAATCTGCATGCTAGGGGATCTAAATAATTTTAATGACTGAATGATACTCAAATTTATGTCAAATTTAGTCAGTCACTTTCCAACTGATGGACAGTGACTACTTTCAAGTTTTCATCATGAGTCTTTACACATAACACTTAGCTACTGAGTGTCTGCTTTCAGGTCTGGTGTTAGGCATTCAGCAGAAGAGAGAAGCTGGCAAAGTAACAGGTTATGCTTGTTTTAGTATTGAGATACTCACAAGCCTTCAGATAATGTTAATTGTTTAATTTGTAGGGGTAGATATGTGGTGGGAACTCAAGTCAGGATAATTTTCATTCAATCTCCAAACATAAATCTGAAAAGGGAGGACAAGAATGGATTCTTCACTATGAATTAATCATTGGAGGACTTACACGTTTTTCTTTTCCAGCTGTAAGATGAAATGTCATCTGCAGAAGACCTTAGTTTTCTGCAGCCAAATCCTAAGGCCTTTCCAGACTCCATAAATTTTCCTGATCTTAGGAAGCAAGCTAGAATCTGTTACTAACTTAAGCGAACATTGCTGATGAGCAGACATTATTCATCAATCATGGAGTCGATGAAATCTCTATGTATGAGAAGAAAAGTAAAAAAATTCCTTTGATAATGTTTTTCTGATCACAGTGAAGTGCACAAACAGGTCATAATACCAAACTACAAAAACAAGATGGTATAATTAAAATTCCACAGAAGAAATTATGTTGTTTTTTGGGAATGGGAGAGTGAATACAGTCGTAGGCAAAGTAGTGGTTTGATAATGAATATTCACAGGTGGCTCTAGAAAATCATACAACTGCCTATTCCTGTCTATGAATTTAGCATATTTGCATAAAGAAAGATGCTTTTGTGGCTAAACTATAACAATAATTTAGAAAAATGATATTTACTTACTGGAATCAAAGCATTTTTCCTTTTCTCTGCAAAACATGTTGTGAAAACCACTGTTAATTGTAATTCAGGAAGAAAGTGTTAAATAAATAAGAATAAAAATGAATAAAGAATACAAATTTAAAGAATACAAAGTATATCTCCAGACCAGATAAATTTGATATATTTTGTTTACTGAATGCTTCATCTGTCTGAATATGTCGCTCATACTGATATCCTCCTTCTTTAACCAGGTAGGAATTTCCCAGGAGCAGTTCTTGGTTCTCATCTTTTTCTACTGCATTGTTTCTTTATTGGTGATTTTATGCAGTCTCCGGTTTAAATGCTTTCTACATGCGGTGACTTTTAAATTCATAGTTTCAAACTTGACCTTACTAGTGTGGAGTGCAGACTCCCTTACTAGAATAGCCAACAGTCTACTCAAAATCTCCATTTGAGAGTCTATGGGTATTTCAGTCTTAATCAGTCTTAATCTGTTTCAAATTAAGCTCTTGATCTTGTCCTTTAAATTTGCTCCCCTTCTGGTCTTCCCCATAGCAAGAAATAGTACCACCATCAATCCATTTGTTAGGAAAGGAGTCTTGGAGGCATAATTGACTATTATCTTTTCTTTGCATCACATAGGACCTGCTATTTCTCCAGCCTCCATGACCATGGTAGTGGTATGTGACTAAGGAATATTTGCACTGTGTCCCCAAAGAAAAGTACAAATTTTCTAAGTAGATAAGTGGTGCAAACCTAGTCTAGGCAGATTGAATGGCAAATATGAAAACTCTAAAGACACTTGATATCTATAAATGTGTATGGGCATACCCCCGGTAGATGTGGTTGTCTAGGAAGTTCACATATATGGAGAGTTTTAAGAATCCAATTCCAAATCTTCAACTTCCAGCTTTCCTAAAATGATTCTGCTTGTGAAGGAGTCAATATCCTTAACAGCCCTTCACTTTCCAAGGCACATGTCTCAGCCCTTCCAAATCTCATTTGGATGCATTACTTGGATGGGATTCTCCTGCCTCAGCCTCCCAAGTAGAGTATAAACCCCTATGGTGTTAAGTAAAAGGGTAAATTAAAATAATCAGGTTATTGTAACCCACAGTGCTCTCAGGTTTCTCCTGTTTTATACATATTTCTGTTGAGGGTATTAGAAAGAGGATATTTTTGCCTTTGTCAGGATGTTTTAAATTCAGAAGGATAGACTTTGGATAAAATAGTGATGGTCTTGCTGGGTGTGGTGGCTCACACCTGTAACCCTAGCACTTTGGGAGGCTGAAGTGGGCGGATTGTCTGAGCTCAGGAGTTCGAGACCAGCCTGGGCAACACAAAACTCTGTCTTTACTAAA
>NW_012112253.1:3506444-3518266 GCF_000951035.1 Colobus angolensis palliatus
GGACACTTTAAAGAATAAAAAAGTGGCCGGGCAAGGGTGGCTCACGCCTGTAATCCCAGCACTTTGGGAGGTCGAGGCCGGTGGATCACGAGGTCAGGAGATCGAGACCATCCTGGCCAACATGGTGAAACCCCATCTTTACTAAAATACAAAAAGTTAGCTGGGTGTGGTGGCCTGCACCTGTAGTCCCAGCTACCTGGGAGGCTGAGGCAGGAGAATTGCTTGAACCCAGGAGGCAGAGGTTACAGTTAGCTGAGATCGGGCCACTGCACTCCAGTGGGCCACTGTACTGCAGCCTGGGCAACAGAGTGAGATTCCATCTAAAAAAAATAGTGATGGTCTTTTAAATGTAACAGAAATGTTATGTGAATTACCAAAATTTTCAAGATGCATTGGATAAAACTAATGGGTATAAAATTTTCTTGATTACATTTAAATTTAATGGCCTTTTTTCAATAAGGTAATTAAAGCTTTTATTTAGTCATGTAATGAAATAGGTATTCCAATTCCAGTTCTTTCCCTATGAGCTATGTATGAGATGTCTACATGCAGAAATTAAGACTTGGCTAGAAAATGAGGGGCTGGAATTGGAATCAAGACCCATTACATCATAAAGGCCCCATTCCTTTTTTTTTTGAGTTGAAGTCTTGCTCTGTTGCCCAGGCTGGAGTGCAATGGCAGGATCTCATATCTCAGCTGACTGCAACCTCTGCCTCCCAGATTCAAGCAATTCTCCTGCCTCAGCCTCCCAAGTAGCTGGGATTACAGGTGCCTGCCACCACGCCCAGCTATTTTTTGTGTTTTTAGTAGAGACGGGGTTTCACCATGTTGCCCAGGCTGGTCTTGAACCCCTGACCTCAAGTGATCCACCTACCTCAGCCTCTCAAAGTGCTGGGATTACAGGCATGAGCCAGCACTTTGAGAGCCTAAAGGCCCTATTCTTGACTATGTGAATGTGACTTCTGACAGGTTTGTGAGTTATTTTATTAACTGTGGAATGTGCTTATGACCAACAGCCATCCAGGGTACTAAAATGAGAAAGTGTTTGGCCGATATTGATTCTGCCTCTGCTCAAGAAGGCTGGTGAATCCATTGTCTCTAGTCTGTAATTTTGGGAGTTGACGAGATTTTGTCTAGAAGTAAATAGCTCTCAGATAATAATGATGATTTCATTGCTTGGAAATGATAGTTTGTCCAAACTTTTCCCATGGACTCTCCTGTTTGGTCAGTCTTTCCACATTTCAAGGAACATTTGAAGCATGACTGTTAAATGCTAAGTCATTTGGAAACTCAAATCTACACTCCTGATTTCTTTTTCTTTCTATTTTGACAGCTGAACTCGAGTATTTCAGGCCCTAAGAAGGAAGGACAAAGATTCCTGGAGAACTCTCCTGTAGTGTTATTGTTTTGAGTAGCAATGGACGTAAGGGCTTGTTTTGTTAGAGCTGGTTTCATGGTGCTGTACTTACCCCACCTCAAATTCAGAAGGGAAATGGAAGACAAACAGGCAAGTCTTGGGGTGAAGAATAAGTTCCAATTGATGTACCCCCCCGACCCCCAGTTACTGGCACAAAAGCCTAGTGGTGGTTGCTAGTCTTTCCTTTTACCTACCTTTTGTCTTGTCCTGCTGAGGATGAAGCTTGTTCTGTTTGCTGCATAAAGTTTCCTCTAAGGAAAGTGTTACGACTCCAGCTGTGAAAGTGATTGATGTCCTTCTAGACTCCAGGGGCTTTCGCAAACATCCACTGTCATTTTGAAGCAGAAAAAAAGTGCAAGTGTGTGTCAAGGATTGTGTGAAAAAACCATTATTGTTTATTTTATCGAAATGGGGGAGGGAAAGGAAAAAAATATAAGAGTGAATACTGGGCTTCTGTGATAAATAGACTGCTTAGGTTTTAACAATGAAGGCACCCTTTCTTAGGAATGAATTTTTGGCCATTCATTCATTCATTCATCTAGCAGATATTGAGACCCTATTATGTGCTGTACCTCGTGTTGACTTTGGGATAAGCAAAGATGAATAAAAGTGAGTGTCTATCCATGTGGTTCATAATCTTGTGGCAAATACATATGTTCAAATAAATTATATTATAATGCCATTTGAGATGTAACGAAGAGGAGGTGAGAATACTGCAGGAATAAATGATTCCTCCCTCAGCTGTCTAAAGGAGAAAGTGTGGGCTATTATAGAGGCAGTGACGTTTGAGTCTTCAAAGAGGCATTTAGCAACAGGATAAAGAGCTCAGTCTGGACTCTTGCTCTGCCATCTCCTAGCTCTAGGGCCTGGAGCCATGACCACACCTATAAATGAGCATAATAGTGCCGTAGGGTCATTGTGAGTTTAAATGAGATAACGTCCACAAACAAAGTGCTGAACGCAAAGCTGTGCACAGTGAATTATCTATCAAAGTGTGATCTAGCATCAGGGTCCTGGCTATTGTTTACTGTTGTGGTTAAAAGACAAGTAGGAGTTTTTCAATCAGAGAGAAGGTGGAGTACAGATAAGAAACAGCATCTAATAAGCTGAATTGAAAAACTATAGATAAGCCCTGGGGGGAATAACTCCCTCTATGAATAAATGGGGCTCAAGTCTCTTTGATTTTGGTCTGTATTTTGTGGGGTGGCGGTGTAGGGAGGTGTTGAAAACCCTTGAGGACACTTTAAAGAATAAAAAAGTGGCCGGGCAAGGGTGGCTCACGCCTGTAATCCCAGCACTTTGGGAGGTCGAGGCCGGTGGATCACGAGGTCTGGAGATCAAGACCATCCTGGCTAACACGGTGAAACCCCATCTCTACTAAAAATACGGAAAATTAGCTGGATGTGGTGTTGGGCGCCTGTAGTCCCAGCTACTGGGGACGCTGAGGAAGGAGAATGGCCCGGGAGGCGGAACTTGCAGTGAATCAAGATCGCGCTGCTGCACTCCAGCCTGGGCGACAGAGTGAGACTCTGTCTCAAAAAAAAGAGAGTATTTTAGTACCCATTCTCAGGAGGGGTGTGCTGAAGTACACATTAATTGTGGGTGTTCAGAATGGATTTGATTTCACAAATGCACTTTATTTCTCTGATGAAAAACAGGAGGGCTGGATGACAGTTGAGTCAAAATGTTTCAGGCGTGTACCAGGCTGGCAATGGGGTGGCAGCAAGGTTGGTGTGCTAATTACTTGCATCAGAGCCCCCAAGACTCTGCTTCACTTGGCCTGAGATGGGATCCTTGGTCCTAGTACTTTTCAAAAGTCCCCCAGGTGCTCTTAATGAACAGCCAGGATTTATGGTTACTGTCCTGGGGAGTCTAAAGCTCACCCGTGTTATGGTTTAGAAGGTCCTTGGCCATCCTTAGTGACACTGTGCCTTTTTTGTAGAGGTAAGGTTGTCTTTGTGATAATGTGTTAAGTCCCTTTCTTCCTGGAAAGCATCTTTCATAGTGAAAAGGATGCTCTTAGTAGATATGTGGTATAGTGAAGATAATTCTTGTTCCTCTGGGTTAATTCTCTGCTTTCATCCAATCTACTCCTTTGCACTCAAATTTGGCTATCAGTAAGAAGAATTTCTGTGCCTTTGAGTCTTGCCTTTGGAGGTGACATAGGACCCTCTCTTTTACTCTTGGTCTTACTCTCTTCTGTATACCTGCTTTGACTGGATTTTGAACTTTTTGAGTCTTGAGCATGAATGGCCTTGAGCAGTCCAGGACTCACCTTCCTCTGTTCTCACATTCTGGGCTCTTTGAGCGGGATCCCTGGACTTTACAGCACTGTCCACAGAAATCCATTCTATCTATGGGGTCAGCCCACAGCCCACTCCCAGGCTAATCATTGCCATCCAAAGAGCATTGTTTCTTTAGAAAATGCCTAAGACAAGTCAGTCATTGAATTGGTTGGAATAAGTTCCTTTGAGAAGTATTAAATAATGTCTGCTCTCCAATAAAAAGTTAAATTGATATGAATTACTTTTTTTTTCTTTTTTTTGCCAAAAATAAGATTATTGGAATCACAGAGGGGAGGCTAGACCTTTTGATCCTCTGCTGAATACCCCTTGGCAATTCTGACTTTTGGAGTGAATTCTGGTCAGGTTTAGTCAGACTGTTTGAGTACAACGCCAAGGGCCTGAAGGTTACAAGTGGTGTTCCTGCATTCTGCCTGCCAATCCTCAGAAACTGGCATTCAACCAGATGGAAATGTTTGAATGGCTCAATGCACAGTGATCATAGGGAATATAAGATAAAAAATAATAAGAGAGAGGATCCCAGTGTTAGAGAACTGCAGAAGTCTTCAAGTCTATCCATCTATCACTTGGAAAGTGTATATAAAGGATCTTACATATTTATTTTTGATATTCCAGTAAAATTTCTTAGTTCTTTGACTGTCTATTGTGGAAAAAACCTGTAAAAATGTATGTTCTGATAACCACAATAGTTACAGATTATCATCCTCTGCCTGGTAGAGCATTTAAGTATTAAAAAATCTAAGCATGACTGAAATAGAAATTTTTAAAAGTTACATAAAAAGCCCATGCACAGGGTTGGTAATTAGATATGTAATAGAGGTTACTATTAAAGAGGAGACATGATTAATTTCAGTAAGTAAAATGTGGTGGTGAGCCCTGCCTTCCTCCAGCAAGTGTTGGCTGCAAGTGAAAGTTCACACATTCAGTGCCTCAGTAGAAAAGGTGTTGTACCTGTGGCCCCTTCCACCAGTATCTGTTTAATAATGCAAGCCCATTAATCGTGGAGGAAGATGGAATGGTGTTCCCTGCTCCCCACAGCAAAACCACACATGGTGTTGCTTCAAAAAGTGGGCAAAAATGTTGTCCCATTGCAAAAGAATTGGGAACATGAAACATTTTGTTTCCTTTTTCTCTCTTTTGGAAACATGTATTCTTTGGAAGTGTTAGGATGGTTCAAAAGTGGTTAAATAAACAGCACCGGCTGGCCATTGTCAGCAGACTGTCTTGGAGTATTAGCTGTTTATTTCACTGACATATTCTGAAGGGTCTATAGGGGGCTCTTTCAGAAGTCAGGACCTCAATGTAATATACAAGCATTGATTCTGATATTTCCCTTGATAACAGTGCTCGACCATATCGGGGTCGTAAGTCAGTCAGGTTCATTGGCTCCTGTAATGCTCACTGTCACCAGTAATAAGTACAAAGGACTTGCTCTAAAAGCTGGCTTATAAAACTTTAAGGAAACTTGGATTGCTTAAGTGAACTTGCAAGGCTCTAGGGGGGCCAAGCAGGCCTTAGTTGTCTACTTATATTAATTTCACAGAGTTTAAAGGGTCAAGAAAGGCGGTCGGTGATGCTTATTAATTTATGAAAGACAGGCTCTTGTCTGTCTCGCTTTCTCACTTTGACCATTCTGCCCTTCCTTTTAGAAAATTTAATATAAATTAAACCTTACCGGAGAAGAGTGCCCTAAAAGATTAAGTCTAAAGTTCACTGCTGGACTAAAAGGATCCAAAGATGCTACGTTTTTTTTTCTGGCACAATTTCATTTGAAGTGATGTTTGAACAATAGAACCACACAGTGGACATAAAACATGAGAAGCAAAAGCAATTAGAGGCATACTACAGTTAGTCAAGGATTAGGATATTTAAAAAATATGAGACATACTTGCTTCTAGGGATTTTTTGTCTTCTTCATCCAAGTAATAATGGCTTGTAACAAGAACATTTTCTTGGCCTTAAGTGGAGGTATGGTTCTTGTTAAGATGGAAATGTTTGTATGTCACAGCAATGTCTCAAAATATATCTGACTGCTGGAGCCAAACCCTGCTGAGAAGGAGTGAGAAAAGGGACATGGCATATTGCCATAGAAATAAAGCCAGTCTTCCTAATGGGAATGCTCCTTTTTGACTGATTTTCTTTTGGATAAAGAGGGAAGGCCACAATCATGTAAAGGCAGATATTTTAAAATGCAGTACCTATTTTAGTCCTCAGAAAAAAACGTTGAATTATTTCCTCAATTTACAGATGCAGGTATTGAGACTCAGATTAATACATTTTCTGAGGTTTGTGCATCTAGTAATTGCCTGAGGAGTACTAGGAAATAAAGAAGTCTCCCCACCCTTACCCAAAACCAAGGGATCAGCAAATGAGTAATTCTAGAACTAACTAACACAATATCAGTAACAGAGATTTGGACATAAGAGTAAGCAGAATTAGTGAGCTAGCCAAAAAGTCAACTGACTATTTCTGTGCTTATGCACAGAGAGCAAAGAATAAGTAATACAGAAAGGAGCATTGAGACCTGTGAGACTCGGTCAATAGATCTAACATATAAATGGAATTCCAGAAGGAAATAATGGTGAATGAAGCAGAAACAATATTTAAAGAGATAATTCCTGAATATTTTCCTTAACTGATGAATGATATTAATTTACAGGTTTATGGAAGCTCTGTGATGTCAAGAAGTGTAAAGATGATATCACCATATTTTATTACAAGTAGATATTGAGTACAACTGCAAATAACGACAGACAAAAATAATGCACATTATCACCATCCTGGCTAACATGGTGAAACCCCGTCTCTACTAAAAATACAAAAATATTAGCTGGGCGTGGTGGCTGGCATAGTCCCAGCTACTTGGGAGGCTGAGGCAGGAGAATGGTGTGAACCCAGGAGGCAGAGCTTGCAGTGAGCAGAGATCACGCCACTGCACTCCAGCCTGGGAGACAGAGTGAGACTCTGTGAAAAAACAAACAACAACATCCCCCCCAAACAAACAAACAAACAAACAAAAAAGAAAGTGGGAATGGAGTCTGACAGAGCCTTTCTCTCTGCAACTGCCCTCCCAGTTCCAGGTCCTGTCTCCATTAGTCTGTCTCCTCTACTCCTAGAGGCCCTAGCTGGCTCTGTGGCAGCCTCTGTGCCTCTGTGACCTGTAGGTACTGGAAGATTTGTAGGGAGGATGCCAGGACATGGAGACAGATGGGAGGACCAGAATACTGAAGATCAGTTCAAAAATTCTGGAAGTAATCTGAGAAAGCTTAATTTAAAATGTGGCTGTTGGAAAACCCTGCCTACCCACTGGAGCACTTTTGCAGATGGATGCCTGCCAGTCCTTCCGCCAGCATGCATACAACAGGGACCCACTGTCACCCTGCTGGAGCACTTTTGCTGCTGGCAACCCCTGTCAGAGTGTTGTTGCCAGCAGACTGGGAACACCTAGGCCCCCAGCTTAGTAGGTGGTTAACCTTGAGGGGCCAGAGAACGTATCTGTGAGCCTAGTCCCAGTCCCCTAGGGTTAGAACATGCAGTCCAAGAGTGCTGAGCTTAGCCTTGGCCCCCTGGAAGCATGCAGAAGCAAAGCCATTCAAGTTAACCCAACTTTTACCATAGTAGAGGTGTCAAGGACATCAAAGAATATGAAAGCAAAAAACCCCATACAAAAGATGGCAACTTCAAACATTAAAAGAGCATCAGTCAACACAGATGAGAAAGAACTAGTGCAAGAAATCCGGCAATTTTAAAAGCCAGAATGTCTTCTTATCTCCAAACAACAGCACTAGCTTCCCAGCAATGGTTCTTAACCATTAAATGGCTGAAATGACAGGTATGGAATTCAGAATCTGAATGGAAAAGAACTCATTGAGATACAGGAAAATGTTGAAACCCAATGCAAGGAACACAGCAAAATGGTCCAAGAGCTGAAAGACAATGTAGCCATTTTAAGAAAGAAACAAACCAAACTTCTGGAAATGAAAAATTCACTTCAGGAATTTCCGAATGCAATGGGAAGCATTAATAAGAGCAGAGACAAAGCTGAGGAAAGAATATCAGAGCTCAAATACTGTTCCTTCACATCAATGCAGGCAGACAAAAATAAAGGAAAAAGAATAAAAAATGAACAAAACCTCTGAGAAATACGGGATGATGTAAAGAGACCAAACCTATGGCACATTGGTATTCCTTAAAGAGATGGAGAGAGAGCAAACAACCTGGAAAACATATTTGAGGATATCGTGAATGAGTATTTCCCCAGCCTTGCTAGAGAGATTGACATACAAATTTCGGAAATTTGAAAAACCCCTGTAAGGTGCTATACAAGACAACCATTGCCAAGACACATAGTCATCAGATTCTCCAAAGTCAATGTGAAAGAAAAATTCTTAAAGGCAGCTAGAGAGAAGGGGTAGGTCACATACAAAGGGAACCCCATCAGGCTAACAGTGAAACTTTCAGCAGAAACTTTACAAGCCAGAAGAGATTGGGGGCCTATCTTCAACATCTTTTAAAAATAGAAATTTCAACTAAGAATTTTATATCTAGCCAAACTAAGCTTCATAAACAAAGGAGAAATAAAATCTTTTTTTTCAGATAAGCAAATGCTAAGGGAGTTCATCACCACCAGACGTGCCTTACGAGAAGTCCTTAAGGAAATGCTAAACACGCAAACAAAAGACCACTACCTGCCTCTCCAAAAACACATGTATGTACATATCCCACTGAAACTCTAAAACAACCCCATAATCAGGTGTACATAACAATGAGCTATTAATAACAACATGATGACAGAATCAAATCCTCACATATCCATATTAACCTTGAATGTAAATGGGCTGAATGCCCCACTTAAAAGACACAAAATGGAAAGTTGGATAAAGAAGCAAAATCCAACTGTATGCTGTCTTCAAGAGGCCCATCTTACATGCAAGAACACCCATAGGCTCAAAGTAAAGGGATGGAAAAAGATATAGCAAGCAAACAGAAAACAAAAAAGGGCAGGGGTTGCTATTGTTATTTCAGACAAAATTGACTTTAAACCATCAATGATCAAAGAGGACAAAGAAGGGTATTACATGAGATAAAGGTTCAATTCAATTCAACAAAACTTAACTATCATATATGTGTGTGTGTATATATATGTATACTATCATATATTTGATAGTTAAATGTTATTGAATTGAATTGAACCCCTCAACATATATATACATACCTATAAATGTATATGTATATATGCATGTATATGTATATACATATGCATGTACATGTACATACACATGCATGTATATACATGCATATATACATATGTATGCGCATGTACATACACACATGTATGCACATGCATATACACATGCATGTATGCATATGTATATATACATGTTATGTGTATATACATACATATGTATATTTGTATACTCATATGTATGTATATGTGTATGTGTATATGTGTATATACATACATGTGTGTGTGTATATATATATAAAACACTGGAGCATCCAATTCATAAAACAAGTTTTTAGAGACACATGATGAGACTTAGATAACCACACAATAATAGTAGACTTCAATACCCTACTGACTGTTAGATCATCAAAGCAGAAAACTAACAAGGATATTTGGGAACTAGACTCAACCCTTGACCAAATGGACCAGATAGACATCTACAGAATATTCTACCCAATGACAATAGAATGTACACTCTTCTCATCTGCACACAGCATATACTCCAAGATTGACCATTCACACTCTCAGTCCTAAAACAATTCTTAAAAAATTAAAAAAATCTGAAATCATACTAACCACACCTCTCAGACCATAGGGTAGTAAAAGTAGAAATCAATGCCAAGAATATCACTCAAAACCATATAATTGCATAGAAATTAAACAACTTGCTCCTGAATGGCTTCTGGTAAAGAATGAAATTAAGGCAGAAATAAAAAAAATTATTGAAACTAATGAAAATAAAGATACAACACACCAGAATCTCTGGGACATAGCTTATGAGGTGTTAAGAAGAAAGTTTATAGTGCTAAATGCCTATCTCAAAAAGTCAGAAAGATGTCACATTAACAACCTAACATCACACCTAGAGGAACTGGAAAAACAAGAGCAAACCAACTGCAAAGCTAGTGGCAGAAGAAAAATAACCCAAATCAGAGCTGAACTCAAATAAACTGAGATGCAAAAATTCATACAAAATATTGATGAACCAAAAATTGGTTCTTGGAAAGGATAAATAACATTGCTAGACCACTAGCTAGATTAACAAAGAAAACAGGGGAAAATACCCAAATAAACACAATCAGAAACGGCAATGGTGACATTACCACTCACCCAACAGAAATACAAAGAAACTCTGAGAGCATTACAAACACCTCTATGCACGCAAACTAGAAAACCTAGAAGAAATGGATAAATTCCTGGAAACACACAATCTATTAAGGTTGAATCAGGAAGAAATTGAAATCCTGAATAGATCAATGACAAGTTCTGAGGTTGAATTAGTAATTATGAACCTACTGAAAAAACTCTCAACAAGACAGATTCACAGCTGAATTCTACCAGACATATAAAGAAGAGCTGGTATGAATCTTACTAAAATCTTTTCAAAAAATTGAGGAGGATGAACTCCTCCCTAACTCGTTCTATGAGGCCAGCATTATTCTGATACCAAAACCTGGCAGATACACAACAACAAAGGAAAACATCAGACTGATACCCCTGATGAACATAGATGCAAAAATCCTCAGCAAAGTGTTAGAAGTCAAATGTAGCAGCACATCAAGAAGTGAATCCACCACAATCAAGTAGGCTTTATTCCTGGGATGCAAGGTTGGTTCAATATACACAAATATATATATGTGATTCATTACATAAACAGAACTTAAACCACAGGATCATCTCAATTTATGCAGAAAAATCTTTTGATAAAATTCAACATCCCTTCATGTTGAAAACCCTCTACAAACTAGGCATCAAAGGGATATACCTCAAAATAAGATCCGTCTATGACGGACTTACAGCCAATATCATAATGAATGGGCAAAAGCTGGAAGCATTCCCTCTGAGAACTGGGACACAACAAGGATACCTACTGTCACCACGTCTATTCAACATAGTACTGGAAGTCCTAGTAAGAACAATCAGGCAAGATAAATAAATAAAAGGCATCCAGATAGGAAGCGAGGAATTTGAATTATCTCTCTCTACAGATGATATGATTCTATGCCTAGAAAACCCCATAGTTCCTACCCAAAGGCTCCTAAAACTGATAAATAACTTCAGTAAAGTTTTAGGATACAAAATCAATATACTAAAATCAGTAGCATTTCTATGCATCAATACTGTCCAAGTTGAGAGCCAAATCAAGAATGCAATCCCATTCACAATAGCCACAAAAAGAATGAAATACTTAGGAATACAGCTAGCCAGGGAGGTGAAAGATCCCTACAATGAGAATTGCTAAACACTGCTAAAACAAATCAGAGATAACACAAACAAATGGAAAAACCTTCTGTGCTCACTGGTTGGAAGAATCAGTATTGTTAAAATGGCCATACTACCCAAAGCAATTTACAGATTCAATGCTATTTCTGTCAAACTATCAGCATCTTTTTTTTTTTTTCACAGAATTAGAAAAAAAAAACTATTCGAAAATGAAGATGAAACAAAAAATAAAAGCCCAAATAGCCAAAGCAATCCTAAGCAAAAAGAAGAAAATCAGAGACATCACACTACCTCACTTCAAATGATAATACACTACAGTAAACAAAACAGAACGGTACTGGTACAAAAACAGACACACAGATCAGTGGAACAGGCCAGAGTACCCAGAAATAAAGCTGCATGCCTACAACCATTTGCTCTTTGACAAAGTTGACAGTAACAAGCAATGAGGAAAGGACTCCCTATTCAATAAATGGTGCTAGGATAACTGGCCAGCCATATGCAGAAGGTTGAAACTGGACTCCTTCCTCGCACCATATATAAAAATCAACTTAAGATGGGTTAAAGAGCCGGGCGCGGTGGCTCACGCCTGTAATCCCAGCACTTTGGGAGGCCGAGGCGGGCGGATCACAAGGTCAGGAGATCGAGACCA
>NW_012112253.1:3518467-3544710 GCF_000951035.1 Colobus angolensis palliatus
CATATATAAAAATCAACTTAAGATGGGTTAAAGACTTAAAAGTAAGACCTAAAACTATAAGAACCCTAGAAAGAAACAAAGAAAATATAATTTTGGACACATGTCTTGGTAAAGATTTCATGTTGACATCTCCAAATGCAATTGCAATAAAACAAATATAGACAAGTGGGACCTAATTAAACTGAAGAGCTTCTGAAAACAAAAGAAACCCCAACAGAGCAAATAGACAACCCACAGAATGGGAGAAAATATTTGCAAACTATGCACACAGGGATCTAATATCCAGCATCTATGAGAAACGTAAACAAATCGACAAGCAAAAAGCAAACAGTCCCGTTAAAAAATAGGCAGAGGCCGGGCGTGGTGGCTCAAGCCTGTAATCCCAGCACTTTGGGAGGCCGAGGCGGGCGGATCACAAGGTCAGGAGATCGAGACCACGGTGAAACCTCGTCTCTACTAAAAATACAAAAAATTAGCCGGGCGCGGTGGCGGGCGCCTGTAGTCCCAGCTACTAGGGAGGCTGAGGCAGGAGAATGGCGTGAACCCAGGAGGCGGAGCTTGCAGTGAGCCGAGATCGCGCCACTGCACTCCAGCCTGGTGGACAGAGTGAGACTCCGTCTCAAAAAAAAAAAAAAAAAAAAAAAAAAAAAAGGCAGAGACTGGGCACAGTCTCTCACGCCTTTAATCCCAGCACTTTGGGAGGCCGAGGTGGGCAGATCATGAGGTCAGGAGATCGAGACCATCTTGGTTAGCACAGTGAAACCTCATCTCTACTAAAAATACAAAAAATTAGCCGGGCATGGTGGTGGGCACCTGTAGTCCCAGCTGCTGGGGAGGCTGAGACAGGAGAATGGCGTGAATCTGGGAGGCGGAGCTTGCAGGCGGAGCTTGCAGTGAGCCGAGATCATGCCACTGCACTCCAGCCTGGGCGACAGAACAAGACTCCATCTCAAAAAAAAAAAAAAAAAAAAAAGGCAAAGAATATGAATAGACACTTCTCCAAAGAAGACATACACACAGTCAACAAGCATATGAAAAGATGCTCACTATCACTAATCATCAGAGAAATTCAAATCAGAGCCACAATGAAATATCATCTCACACCAGTAAGAATGATTATTATTAAGTGAGAAAAGGGAATGCTTGTACACTGCTGTTGGGAATGTAAATTAGTTCAGCCACTGTGGAAAGCAGGTTGGAGATTTCTCAACGATCTTAAAAGACAACCACCATTTGACCCAGCAATCTCATTACTGGTTATGTATACTCAAAGAAATATGTCATTTTACCAAAAAGATGCATGTACTCCTATGTTCATCGCGGCACTATTCACAATAGCAAAGAAAAAGAATCAACCTAAATGCCCATCAATGGTGGACTGAATAAATAAAATGTGGTACATATACACCATGGAATAACATGCAGCCATAAAAAGAAGATCATGTCCTTTGCAACAACAACAGGGATGCAACTGGAGGCCATTATGCTAAGTGAATTAACACAGGAACAGAAAACCAAGTGGGCATGCTCACTCATAGTGGGCTAAACTTTAAGTATCCATGGATACAAAGAGAGGAAAAAGAGACAGTGAGGCTTACTTGAGGGTAGAGAGTGAGAGAAGGATGAGGGTATAAAAACTACCTATCAGGTACTATTCTACTACCTGGGTGATTAAATCATTTGTACACCAAACCCCAGTGATACATGATTTACCTACATAATGAACCTGTATGTATATCATCTGAGTCTAAAATAAAAGTTTAAAAAGGGACTTTGGTGATTATATAACGTATTAACAATTTCCAGGGATTAGGATGTAGGCAACTTTGGGTGCTAATTTTTAAGCTTACTACAGTTTGATTTTTTTATTGGGGCAAAATATACGTAGATGTAAAATTTACCATTTTAACCATTTTAAGTGTACAGTTCTGTGACATTAAGTACCTTCACATTGCTGTGCAACTATCACCATTACCCATCTCTGGAACTTTTTCTTCTTCCCCAACTGAAACTCAGTACATGTTTAACACTGACTCCTTATTCCGCCCTCTGACCCTGTCCACCCCTGACCCTGATGCTGTCCACTATTCTACTTTCTGTTTCTATGAATTTGACTACTCCAGGTATCTCATATAGGTGAAATCTGTAGTATTTGCCCTTTTATGACTGACTTATTTTATTTAAAACAATGTCCTCAAGGTTCATTTACGTTGTAAGCTTGTGTCAGAATTCCTTCTTCCATTGTAGTATATACCACATTTTTGTTTCGTAATTCATCTGTTGGTGGACATTTGTGTTGTTTCTACATTTGGCTATTGTCAATAATGGTGCTATAAACATGAATACACAAATATCTGTTGGAATTCTTATTTTTCTTACTTTTTTTCAATGCCCTCACTTTAACAGTATCTTTACTTTTGAGTGTATGTCTGGAAGTGGAATTGCTGGATCATAAAATAATTTTACCTAACTTTTTAAGAATTGCCGTACTGTTTCCAATAGTGGCTCTACTATTTTACATTACTACCAGCGATGTAACATGTCTCCACTTTCTCCCATCCTTTCTGCTGTGGTTTCAATGTTTGTCCTTTCTGAAACTCATATTGAAACTTAATCTCCAATGTAGCAGTATTGAGAGATGGGGACTTCAAGAACGATTGGTTCATGAGGGCTCTGCCCTCACGATTGGATTAATCCACCTGTGGACTAACAGATTAATGGATTAATGGGTTATCAGAAAGTGGGACTGGTAGCTTTAAAAGAAGAGGGAGAAAGACCTGAGCTAGTACATTCTGTCCCCTCATCATGTCCTGCCTTGTGGTACCTTGAAACCCTTCAGAGTCCCACCAGCAAGAAGGTCCTCATAAGATGCAACTGCTTGACCTTGAACTTCCCAGTTCCAGAACGGTAAGAAATATATATATATAATATGTATATATATTTTAGAAGTAAATTACCTAATTTCATGTATTCATTTATAGCAACAGAAAATGAACTAAGATACTCTCCAGAAACTTATTTTCTGTTTTTTGATAAAAACCATTCTAATGGGTATGATGTGTTATCCTACTGTGGTTTTGATTTGCATTTCCCTATTGATTACTGATATTGAGTATCTTGTCCTGTGTTCCATGTGTATGTTTTCTTAGGAGACAAATCTCCTTTTCTCATTTTAGCATCAGGCTACTGTGGGTGTTTTGTTTTGAATTGTAAGAATTCTTTAAATAATATGGATATTAATTCCTTATTCCATTATTTGCAAATATTTTCTTCCATTTTGTGGGTAGCCTTTTCATTCTGCTGATAGTGGTTGAAGCAGAAAAGTTTTAAACTTTGATGAAGTTCCATCTATCTATTTTTTTTTCTTTTGTTGTCTGTGCTTTTGGTGTCATACTTGTGAAATCATCACTAAGTCCAATGTCATGAAGCTTTTCCCCTATTTCCCCTATGCTCTCTTCTGAGAGTTTTATAGTTTTAGCCTTTTTTTTTTTTTTTTTTTTTGAGATGGAGTCTCACTCTGTTGCCCAGGCTGGAGTGCAGTGGTATGATCTCGGATCATTGCAACCTCTGCCTCTGCCATTTAATAGAAAATAGAAGAACGTTAGAAGTTTATTTATAACTTCTAATATAATAGAAAATAAGAGAAAGTTAGAAGTTTATTTCATGTAATGAAGTTCAGAAATAGGCAATCCAGGAATTGTGTGTTACCACTGGGATTTTCAGGCACCCCGGTGACTTCCAGCTCTTTATTCTACATTCCCTGGATTGGAGCCTTCATCCTTCTGTTCTAAGATGGAAGCTGGATTTTCATTTATCGCATCATATGACCTCATGTCATATCACGTTATCATCTAATTACATCGTATTAATGTCACATTACAGCAGTAGGAGGAAATAAACCTCAAATCCCTCCTTTTAAGTGAAACTCCTTGGAAGAATCACACAACACTTCCACTTACTACTCAGTTGCCAGATGTTGGTCACATGACCACACCTCTCTGCAGGAGAGGCTGGGAAATGTAGTCTTTTACTGAGTTAACCCTGTGCAGCTGTGTAGGTAAAGGGGAGAGAGAAAATTCATCATTGGAAGTCAACCTGAAGTTTCTTTCACACTTTTGAGTACCTTCAACTTAAAACTCTGTATACATGAACTCTTTTGAATTCTATGGCCATACTGTTGGATAATGATGCATGCAAAAATAATAAAGAAACACATGTTGGACACTCATTACTGCTACAGAACAGTATATACATCCTCAGGAGACTTGCTGGAACGGGTGCAAATGACTCCAGTGAAGTCTGAGCTTTTTAACTCAACTCCAGTCCAATCCCTTTGGGGTGTCCAAACCTTTCATTGGTAAGTGGTTGGGTAATCTTTTATTTCTACATGCTAGCTTGCCTTTGAAGACACATTGCTTTGTTAGGCATTTGTATGTGATCTCATGGCACATGACCCACTAAAAGGGAGCAGGCTTGGGCGAAACATAAGATGGAAATTCATGCAGCTTATCTGGCCTACCCATCTGGTCAGCAGAATCCGAACTGCAGTGTCTCCTTGGAATTCTCCAGGCCCAGAGATCTAACTACAGAAAAATCCGAAAGGAATATTTAACATGGATCTAAAAGATTGAAAAAAAAAAAAGGGTTAAAAAGTGAAAACAAATGCTGAGTTTACTACAGAGTTAAATCTAACGAAGACATAGGCATTCACATGCATTTATTATGTGCTTTATTTGAGCCCCTGGATCTCACTATACCTGAAGACAGACCTGACTTCCCAGTAAGATGAGACAAGAAGTTCTCTTTTTTCCTTAAGTTATTTTGAGTTGGATTCCTATCACTCGTAACTAAAATAAAGCGTATAATATAAGAAGTAATCCCTCTTCATGAAGACATTACTGAAATTCTTGGTCAGGTGTGGCTAAGGAAACTCTCTTTGTCCCATCCAGTTCAGGTCCTCTTCTTTATTACTCAGGTATTTCTCTTCTTTGTGTCTAGTTTGTTCACGTCCTTTGCCTTTGCTTTAGAACATTGCTTGTTTGATTAAGATTTCTCAGAATTGCTATAAGCTATGACTCATATTCTCTTTCCCCCAAAGTGATCATCGGTTATGTTTTTTAGCTCCAAGGGTGTACAGGTCCATGCAATGCTGAAATTTAGTAAGGCTTTCTCTCCTTCAAAATCAGGCTGCCATATATTAGCTTCTGGGAACATTGCCTGTTTGCTGCAGGTTCCATGCCCTCTCTTATCGCCACTGAGCCTAGTGTTGGTAACCAAAGGTTCAGTTATTAAGTAGTTATCGTGCATGTAAAACATGTTTCTACCATGGGAAGTCCATAATCTAGTTGATAATGATTCTGGAGTAATCTTGGAATTTGGTCTTCCAAAGCAGATCTAAGAACATCTTGAGGCACTTTTTTCTCAAGTTTGGGAGCTGAATGTTTTACTTTCAGAAAAAAGTTTTCTAGGTAGATGGACTTGGAGAAAAAAAAATAAATTGAGGAATACTTACATCAGACATTTGCTGACTATTGGACACCATGCATGATCAACATGTGTGTGCTCATCTACCCCAGCTTCCCTCAACATTCTCTGTTCTCTATAACTATAAAGTAAATTTATGTTATTCTTTATCTAAACAGTTCTGAGAGTATTGGGAATGATAATAATTAAAGAACAATCCAGATAGCCAAAAACAAAAAAAACTTAGGACAGAAATCCAATATTCAAGACTCAAATCTTGAAATGTGTTTGTGAAATGTGGGTAATGGTAATATACTTACCCAATTCATCTCCCAGAATTACAAGAAGAATCAACTTAGTTAATGTTAGAGTGCTTTGTAGACTATAAAATACCGTAGAAATGTCAGTTGTTACTACAACCTTCATGCCAATGTTTTCCTAGTTCTTCTTCGCTCAAAGTAATGAAAAGTTTTTAACATTTAATTTCTTACAGTTTCGTTTTTTGTCCTCAAACAGCTTTGCTTTATTTTAGTTACGAGTGATAGGAATCCAACTCAAAATAACTTAAGCAAAAAAGAGAACTTGTTGTCTCATCTTACTGGAAAGTCAGGTCTGTCTTCAGGTATAGTGAGATCCAGGGGCTCAAATAATGTTGTCAAGGCTCTCTCTCACTCTCAGTCTGCTTCCCTCTTTTTGTGGGCCAGGTCCTTTCCTTTGGGCTTAAGTTTCCTCCACAGGAAGAAGAGGTGTTGACATTGCCCTGAAACTTAACAGAAAGAGAGCTTTTTTACCCAGTGTCCACACATCAGTTCCAGGGAGATATACTTGGGACAGTCCTGTTTGGATGGCAGCTGGGAGTGACATCTATCACATGTGAGATGGGCTTCCTTGATTGGGTGATCTGTTTTCTATGCTGACTCCTGTGGTACAGGATGGAGTAAGGACAGGATCCTGTAGTTGTCTATCCAGCTGAGGTCCAGAGGTGAGAGGAGGGGATTCTCTAAAGGTAGGCTTGTTGGGCAGAAGTGAACTCCACTTGTCTTTTGCAAAAGATGAGATCAGGACTTTCAGAGAAGATGAAACATAAATAGTGAGTAAACATATGAAAACATACTCCACTTCATTAATAAGGAAATTAAAAAGCATATGGGGAATTACAGTATTTTTCCCAACTAAGTGGGAAAAATTTAAAAGTCAGATAATACAGATTTGGAGAGGATAGAACAGTGATCTCTCTGATATACTGGTTAAAGTACGATCTGTTATAACTACTTTGGAAAATAATTTGCTATTATCATGAAGGTTGAACATTCATATATGCCATGATCTAGCAATTCACCTCCTAAATATATCCTAGAAACTTTGGGCATGGTGTGCACATGGTGTGCAGGAGCTATATGCAAGGATGATCATAACCAACTTATCCCTAGTAGCAGTAACATTATAAGCAACTTAAATGTCCATCAGCAGGAAGACAAATAAATATATTTTAAAGTAATCATATACTGCAGTACCATACTCAGTGAAAACAAACAGCAGCAGAGTGAACTAATATCAATTAGGCTTAGAAATATAGTGTTAAGTGAGTAATCAAGTTTCAAAAGACTAACTACAGTATAGTACAATGTGTAGAAAGCTCAAAACAAGAAAAATGCAATAACATTGTTTTGTTGACTAACAAAAGCAAGAGGAGCATAAATATGAAATGAAAACACTATGTATTTTTAATTATTTAAAATATGAAATTAAATGCCAGGCGCGGTGGCTCAAGCCTGTAATCCCAGCACTTTGGGAGGCCAAGACAGGCAGATCACGAGGTCAGGAGATTGAGACCATCCTGGCTAACCTGGTGAAACCCCATCTCTACTAAAAAATACAAAAAACTAGCCGGGCGAGGTGGCAGGTGCCTGTAGTCCCAGCTACTCGGGAGGCTGAGGCAGGAGAATGGTGGAAACCTGGGAGGCGGAGTTTGCAGTGAGCTGAGATCCGGCTACTGCACTCCAGCCTGGGTGACAAAGCGAGACTCCGTCTCAAAAAAAAAAAAAAAAAAGAAATTAAAAAAATGAAATTAAAAATATGAAATTAAAAATACTACTCCTGGGGTAGTTCAAGTTGCTGGGTAATGGTACTGGTGTTTTCAGGTATTTTAAAATCATGCTTCATAACATACACATGTGGCATATGCATATATGTGTTACATCTATTATTTTATATTCTGAAATATTAAGTAACAGAAGCATGTAAAAAGAGAACATATGTTTCACTATGAGTTTTTCCAAACTGGTTAAATCAAAAATACTAAATTCAGTAGCCATTAATCTCATTAATCTGCATGTACCTAAGGAAATTTAAGAGTAAAAACATGATTTGTAGGCAATTATTGTTATGTATTAGGATACATGAAAAGTTTAGCTTGGTCAAGTACCTAATGGAACATTTGATAAGTTACCAAACTTTAAAAGACATGAAGAAAACAACAAAAGAAGGACATACCTTCATGCTATGCCTGACCAAACGGAAATTTGGATTATGTATACAAAACAGGGGGAGGGTGGTTTAAGAAATTTATTTTGAATATTTACAGCAATGTTTCCTTTCCACCTCATAGATATTACATTAGATCATGGAATAGTTACCCCAGTGGGGCTTCAAAAGATTCATCTTTTTTTTCAGCCATAGCTGTTTGATTGGAGAATAAAAGTCAGCATTAGGTATTGACAACATGATTTTTAACTCATATGGAAGTTTTTCACTTATATGGGAATAATTTGAATTTGTATTCCCGTTAGAATTTTAGAATTGGATTTTCGCATAGCCTGACATGTCTCTGAAAGGAATTAGAGTTAGGTAAGGAGCAAAGAGAATTACCTATAACAAATAAAGGTGATAGAAAGAAGGATGGAAAAAGAAGGCAGAGGGAAAGGGAGGGAGAGGGAAAGAAAGAGAGAATGGGATGTTGGAGAGGGTAGGTCTTGGTGATGCAAATGCTGAAGTCTAAATTCTGGCTCTGCAATTACTAGCTGTGTGACTTGGACAAGTTCCTCAACTACTCTGATGTTCCCGAGGCCCATCTCTATGTAGGGACTCCAGCCTCCACCTCCCCATGTTCTTGTGCTCACAAACTGCAGGCAGATGGAATCTGAACTGGGAAGGACCAATGATGAGATGCAGAGAAGAGCCACATTCTGAACGTTATGTAATGTTATGAATGTTTTATAGATAGCATATCAAACATACTGTCTATAAAAGAGCATGACTACCATGAATATGTCTAAGTGTGAACAAACAATTCGAAAGTAGTATTTGGAGAGTGGACGTTACCCTCTAAAAGAGGTAAGGGAGGATGGCTAAGGTGCCCTAATATAAATAAAAATAACTATTTTTTTCTGATGGCTGCCCTTTAGTTGAGCTAAGGACTGTCTCTCTCTGTGTAATGCAAGTGGTATGTGGTATGTATGGTTTGCAGATAGAATGTTAATTTCACAATATATTTGTGCTGTGCATTCTACCATGTTTGATTGTTCTTTCCCAACAATGATGCCAAGCTAAAAAGGAAGGTAAGAGAGTGTTGAGTCCATTGTTAGGGGTGGATTAAGTGTGCAAGTGTTTTGTTTTCAGACAATGGACAATTGAGGGGCACCACCTTCAGGCACTTCTCTCTGTTTTTGGAAGCAGTGGTGATGGAAAAAAGGACATAGGCACTGGTGCCAGGCACACCTGGCATTAAGTCCTGGTTCTGCTATTTAAGGCTTTGTGACCTCAGACAAGTTTCTTATCTCTCTTCAAAGTGAAACAACAGTACACATTCTTTTCACTGCCTCCTGATCTTTGCTTTTTAACCTTGCCTTTTAATATTTCCCTATAGACTTGACCGTTGCATTTGGCTTTCTTCATTTGAGATGGGGTCCAGTTTTGGCAAACAGCACATTGTGTCACCCACTCCATGCCCGCTCTCTGTTACCTTCAACCCCAGTGAAGTTCAGACCAAGGGGCCTGAGCTTCTTCACAGCAATTATGATAATCACTACTGATAAGTGTCTGTCATCTGGGGCATGTCGTGATGATTGCTTCCTCTTGAGGGGTACTAATATCAGCACAATGGCTCAGCAATTCTGTGCAATGGCAAAGATTCTTACTCCCCCCTACTCCAGGGATTTCCAGCCTAGTGCCCTGCTTCTCTTGGTCTAGGGAAGCTCACATGTTTTTCCTGAATGGGGCTCTAGTCCCTAGTCCTTGCCTCCTCTACAGCCCTGGGCTGGAAAGCATAAGACGAAGTCCCAAGGTTTTCTGTCAGTCTTTCATTTAAGCTGGAGTTGGGGCATCAGTGCTAATCATTCAGATTCTTTTCCTTTATGTTCTGCTCTGGCTTTTTTGTTTTATTGACTCTTTCAAGGACAAAGCTCTTCCTACCCAGAAAATAGCTCAACTACAAGAGTCTTGGTAGTCCAAATGCCACTACTTTCCAAAGGACCCCAAATGGCTCCCTTTACCCTTCACTCCTCTCAGCAGTATCTTCCAGCTCCAAGTCTGTGTTGTCTTCCTTGAAGAAGAGAGAGGGAGGAGTCTGGTGCATCCTCGACGCCTCCTGCCTATGTGGTTCTTTGCTGTTGGCCTCTCCCTGGGAGCTGAGCCAAATAGGGGAGGCTGAGACCAGAGTTGGGGCATCCAGGTCACATGGGCGCAAGTGCCAGCCACAGGTGCCAGAGGATGCTGTGATTTTCACAGCCTTGTTCGCAGAGCAGCCCATTCAGCGGGACTTAGTTTATTTATTTAATAATAATGCTTGGCAAAGGGAACGACCCTTGCTTGTCAAGCACTAATGCATACCAGGGATTTTTTGTGTTATCTTCCTTAGTTCTCACAAAAGCCCTCATAGGAACTACTCTGTCCTTATTTCAAGTGGTCTCCTCCAGATCACACATTGAGGCTCTGTGTTCACCTTCAAAGGCACAGGGTCTGCCTACTAGCCAGCGCTACCCTCTGTTTGACAAAATACTCACATAGGTTATCCTACTTGGATGTTGCTCTGCACCAGAACCTCAGGAGGGCATCATGCAAGGCATTTCACAGATGAGGAAGTTGTGGTTCCTCGGCTGTGAATGGGAAAACTGAACTAGGAAGGTGGGTTGAAAGACTCCAAGTCCAGCCACCAGAGTATCACATGGAGTGGAAGGGGAAAACACTTCCTTGTGTTATCCTTCAAGCAGGATAGAACCCTGAGGAAAGTGGTAAGGAGGTGGACTCCTATTAGGAATTGTTCTACAGTATCTGCCACCACCTGACCCTGAGAGACGGGATGAGGAAGATAAGTGGAGAGGCTGGGCACTGTCGAAAATGGGGGCAGTTGGCCAAGTCGAACTTTGAGGGCCCACCCAACTCTATGTGCCTATGACCCTATGGTTCCAGAAGCTTCTTGCTTTTCACTGTTATAGATCATCTTACACTAAAGCCATGACCCAGAATCCATGTCTGAGGGTTCCAAGTGCCTCACCATTGCAAGCTTGGAGGATGAGACCATAAATTATTCAAATACTACTCTCTGGTGTGAATCACCCAAGAATTCTAAGAGATTTGTCTATTGATTTTCTGCATTTGACAACAGCCTTTCTGCTCTGCACAATGCTGTTTTGACTAAAATCCTAATCACACGGAATCTACTATTGTATTTTGTTTATAAGACTTACCAATTTTCTATCCTGAAAAATACTTTTCCTGGAATGCACAACCCCAAAACTCCTAATGGCCTAAAGAGAAATAGATGTCACCATTAGCTGCTAATATGTTCCTTAATCCATCTCCTTCTCAGCTCATAAGCCTACAACTCAGTGCTCTGAGACCAGGCATGTTAATGGTACAAAATATTTACATTTATGCCCCAAATCCAAACAGCCACAAAACTTTATTTCTCCTTTTGTGGTTTCAATATTTAATTAGTGATGAAGCATCAGAAAGCTGTGGAGAAAAAACACCCCATTATTTTTTAAGTTACAGTATATTTACAACCCATTTCCACCTGCTCCCTTTGTCTCCACCTGTCTCCGCTGTACACAGATTTGTCTCAGCTATCCCCTCAGGAATACAGCTGTGTCATCACATCCTGTGGCATCCTAATATGTCATACTAAGCTTTAAACCAATTAGGAATGACTACTGACTGTGCTGACTCATGGGAAGAGAAGGGGATAATGTGTCCTTCAGGTAATGAACTTCTTTGGGGACTTGACACATATTTCATTTTTTAGCACCGTTGGTATTCCCCTGTCACATTTCTGTGGATGTGGCTTTATTTTGCTTCATTGCACTAGGAGGATTATGCAGGGATTAATATTTGTGAAGTAAGTGAGTTTGTATCTATAATAATGAGATTTGGACAGAGGCACAGTGAAATTATTGGGCCAGCCTCTGAGGCCTCAGGGACAGGCTGGAGAGTTCAAGGGTAGATCTGTCCCAAGTGACACATGTCCTTGGAAGGGCATGCTGGGAGCTTTGCGTGCTTTAGTTTCCTTCTACTCCAGTAGTTCTCAAGCCCTGACATGTATCAGAATGATCTGGTGGGCTTGTTAGAACATACAGCTGGGCTCTCACCTCCAGAGTTACTGCTTCGGTAGGGCAGGGATGGGGCCTGTCCAATTCTAGGTGAAGTTAATGCTGGTGCTCTGGGGACCATACTTTGAGAACCACTACTTTCAAGCTAGGATACCAATTTAACCCTTTTGCCAGATGAGTGAGGATTCCTTGAATGAAAGTACAAGCCAAGGTCAAATATAACTTTGTGTGATTAAATAACTGGTTACAATCCCAGAGCTTTCAAGGCAAGATGGGTATTGTAAATCATCCAAGGGAATGATGTGGGTCAGAAGGCACAGGCAGTCAGTCATGTCAGGACAGTGGGGACTAGGAGAGCTCAGGTTGCATCTGAAGGGCAGCCTCACCTGGGCTCCAGGAGGTTGTTGGTGTGCAGGAACTAGAACTTCTAGGTATACAGGATGAGGCCCAAATCCAGATTTTTAAAATGTGAAATTTCCCTATTTCAAAATGAAGGCTCTAAGCAAACGGGGCAAACCACTGTGGGGGTGAGAGCTGCATTTGGCCCTCAGCTTGCCAGTTTGCAATCTTCAGTTTAAACTAACCTACCCACCATTTTTTTTCCCCCAGAGGGTACACAGTCTTATTGCCCATGCATAGACTTTCTTCAGCGTTTCTTCCAACTTTGCCATTTGTCCATTCCCATCTAATGGGGGTCTTGGGCCTTGAGACCTGTTTGGGTCTGTGTGGTGAAAGTTAAAACAGGGGCTCGCCCACTGGGGACACGCTGGGTCAACACCCTAGTGGTCCATGTTGCAACTACATTTGGTAGATCTGACTCTTTTGGACTAGAGACAAGGATTCTGGCCCAAGGTAGTGGATGGGCCTGGAGCAATGTCTGTGTTTATGTTGGGGCAGCAGTGGTTTCTATGAAGCAAGTGCTTCCATCCAAGGCAGAAGAGGAGCAAGGCCTGGGAAGCCTGATTGGATCCCCTTCGAGGAGGACACTCATCTTAGGAGGTTTTACATACGGTATCTCATTTCATCCATAGGGAAACACAATGAGCTTATTATTGCCATTTTGCTGAAAAGGAAACTGAAGGTCTGAGGGTTTTTGCTGTTAGTAAGTAGTTGAGCTGTGACCTGAACAAAGGTCATCTGAAAGGAAGGCGAGGGACCCACCACCCAGGACTCTGGGTAATGTGTTCCTGCCTCCTTGCCTGGGAATGTAGCATGAAAAATGGTGAGAAAACCATAGCTTTCACTTACTTTCTATGACCCCAAATTTTATAATGGGAATTTGGCCTCACATTTGCTCATATTGCTATATAGCAAGAGCTTAATTTTTTGATTAGCATAAAAAATGACCCCAGGAGAAGTTCATTCCCAGCTCAAGGATCGTGTGTTGAAATAGGATGTTAACGAAAACCTTATAGCCCATGCCTGAGTCATTAACATCCCAGGATTTGAATGGGGCAGGTCCTAATTCTTCAATTGAGATTTCTTTGCTCCACTAAGTTCAATCCATGCTGGGACCATTAAAACGTCCTTTCAGTGCTTCATCTGAAATTACCCACTTTTACAAATTTTCCCATTACATAGACCTAGCGCCCTTTGGAAAATGAATTGCTTTTGGTGGTGGTCGTGGATGTCTGTGATTTTAATATTATTATACAATGTGTCTCGATTAATCAATGTTTGAGAGTCATCTAGCTCTAAGCTAGATTACAAGTAAATAAAAATGGACTTTGTGCCTAACTTCTACCTCTATAAAAAATCCTCTGAAATAGAGATGACAGGAACAAAAGAACGGTGGTGCCTGGGGCCAAGAAGGTTTAAGTGAGGTACTTAATATTCATCTGGTATTCATTGCAATAACATCAATCTTACCAAATTCTCCTGGTGTTAATGTAGATGTTCTGCATTTAATATATACTTCCAGTGGAATTGCATTGTAATTGAGCACTAAATGATGTCCACTTATGGTAAAGTGGTTCCAGAATTTTTTTGTAATAAATGGGTTTTAGTAGAATAGAAGATCACAGATTCATTGCTGAGTCTATATTAGACTCTTTAGGCTCTAATTGTCATTGACGGTCTTTACTGTATTATTTCCAGACAGTTCATAATTTTCCCAGCTGAACAAATGATGATTTGTGAGTGGAGTAAGACACTGACTGGATTATGTGGTGCCATTTATTTTTTTCATTGCTCTTGTTTCACAAAATATCTTTTAAAATCAATTGAATCATCTCTACTGGTGTTATTTTAATGGCTGTAGAATTATTTGTATAGTAACAGTGATAGCAAAATTTGTTGAGTGCTTACTCTACACTAAACACCCCGTTAAGGTGAATACATTCATGATCTCATTGGAACCTCATGACAACACAGTCAGTTTGGTTACCGTTTGTATTGTAGTTGGGTAAGTTGGATATCAGGGGTTTAGGAATTTGTGTGAGGTCATATAGCTAGAAAGGGGTGGAGTTGGGGTTTGAATTCATATCAACATGGCTTCAGACTTCCAAGTCTGCTTTTAGCCATGGCACCAGATGACTTGAGTGTGGCTAGTAGACATGGAATTTCCTACAAGCAGATGGAGCAAACTCTAAGTTCCCAGACTGATGAGAATTTCCTGCATTTCTTTATCACAAGCAGGAGAGATTTGTTAAGATAACCTAAGAAGTTAAGAGATAGCTTTTTTTTTTCGCTCCTTAAGCCCAGGGATGATGGGGAGCTGATGTTTAGGAAGAATATCTGTTTGAAAATGAGACACACAAAGATTCTGTGCAGTAAAACAAGCAAATTGCACAGAGTGCATTTGTTTGCATGGAAACAAACTAGACATGCAATTGTGACTAGTTAACCCTGTGGTTAGAGCATGTGGCTGAGAGCTCTGTATGGCTTACACTCCTCATGCTGCCCATGCTGAAATTCTGGGAGGCTATGCAGGAAGACCTGTCCCAGTGCTGACACTAACCAGCTGATGACTCCACTGATACATCTTGCCTTCTCTTATCTGCAAAATGAAGGGATTGAGTTGAATTCAAGACTTTCAAACCTATATAGATTGGCATTGTGAGTCTTTCTTCCAAAGAAAGAGAAAGGAGAATTCTAATATGTGGAACATCTGAAAGCAGAAAATTTCTGGTTGAATTACACACTGCCCCCCTTTCCATCCTAGGCTGGAAATCTTGAGCCTCTTTGCCCTGGCCCAGATCCCCTGATACCCTGTTAGATGTGTGAGGGCAAGTCTAGAAAACTTCTGATCTAGCTGCCTTCTCAGTTTCCTGGTAACTCACACTTCCATACTCACTATATTCCGATATAGATTGTTTTTAATTTTGTGAGCACTGGAAATTGAGTCATTGATCAGATTTCCCTTGCCATGGGTCTCTGAAACTGATGGTTTACTTAGAGCAAAGGTGTAAGACGCTAAAGAGTGGGTTTTGGGTTGACCACATCTTATGTTCCCACCAATTAATCTTGCTTTCTCCCTTATTTCTAATGAATGCAATTGTGTGTTTTACATAATTCTGCAAGCCACTTTAAGTCTTTTTTTTTTTTAGCAAAGTAGATTAGGAAACCAATCAACTAATAAAATGTCCCCCAAATCTCTTCTGATTCCACATACTAAATGTGTGGTTAATTTCAACAAAATTTGAAGCTTGGATCTCAAATGTCACGTTCTCAGGGAAGCTGCTCTAGGGCGCTTATCTTTACACACATCAGCACCCCTGTAGCCATCCTCACTGAACTTCTACTCTCTCTTTATTGCTCTTGGTATAGCTTATTATTGTGAACATGTATGATTATTTCATTCAACTCTCAGCTGAATTTTTACGAAAGGGAGGTAAAAAATTTGAGTGGGGGCCAGTTGGGTTGGGACCATGCAAAGGTATTTGGACTTTACCCTTTTAAGTGACAGAGTTCCATAGACACACAGTAGGTCCCCAGCTAACCATGAATGGATGCAGTAAACAAATGAATCCTTAAAGACTTAGCAGGAGGCTGCTACTGCTACTTAAGTCTTCACGATGGGAAAAAGCAGCTCTTTATTGTTAATGCCAA
The DNA here is from genome assembly GCF_000951035.1 of Colobus angolensis palliatus. Classification (NCBI taxonomy): domain Eukaryota; kingdom Metazoa; phylum Chordata; class Mammalia; order Primates; family Cercopithecidae; genus Colobus; species Colobus angolensis. The sequence continues at coordinate 3,534,526 of NW_012112253.1, forward strand.
CACCTCGGATAATATACTTTTTATCTCTGCTCATAATGGTAATGTAGATAAATTCCATAAATCAAATCTCAGCAGTAAAAAGGTTAATAAGTTTATGCTGTATAATTGAAAGCCATATTGGTGATTAAAAGGATTTTTATATATCAGTTTTCTGGGTCACCAACTAATTATTTTCAATGGCCGGTAATAAAACACAGCACCATGCCTGGCTAGACACTGCAAACTGTCAGATGCTAAATCGTGTAGAAAGTACTTGAGCAGGTTACCTTAAGTTGGTTGGTCTTTCCCTTGGGATGTGAAGTCATTGAAATCCCTGCTGTTTGTTTTGTGCCAAGCTTATGTGATGCTTGGGGTCCCCTTCCACTGAAAGTATGGAAGCTAGGCAATTCCCCCAAATGGAAAAGACATGTCAAGCTCCAGGGACCCCATGATAGCTGTAATCATTCATGTTCAATGCAGTTGGCAATAGTAACACCGAGCAGTTGCCTTTACATCTAGATCATGGCTGCAGTATGGCACATATTTGGCCATCCTTATTCAGAATAGAGGATTTGCAAAAGAAGGGAAAAGTGTATGACCTGGAGCAGATTAATATTTTTTGACCCCCTAAAATATTCCAAGAATAGTCTTTGTGATTTATATGCACTAGAGGCCACTAAAGTATGTATTGTTAACTCAAGGTTAGCTATGGGAAAACTGAAGCTTAGAAAGTGTTGGAATTACCCAAGGTCATGGCTTTAAGCAGGACAGCCAGCATTCAAGCTTGAATCTGTCTGACTCCACACTCAAGTGATTCCACTACATATATTTATATTTATGTAAAATGTGTGACTTGACTTATATATACACATACATTTTACTTCTGGTTTGTGGTGTACCATCTTAAGAAACAGTGACAACAAAGATAAAATGTTTATGAGTTGGTTCTGAGCTTAATTTGGGATATTAGAAGTTTGTGTAGCTGGGGTGGTGAAAATAAGGTTGCTGCATTGAATGAAACACGTGTTATATTCTAAGCACACAGTGTCTCCCGGAATAGTGCTGGAAGTGCTTAGAAGGTCCGTCTTCCAGTCTTGGAGGTTGCGTAAAGGTAGATGGAAATGAGGCAGGGAGGAGGCATTTGGGAGGGACATTTGTTTCAACTCCTGCCATTATTTCTTATGGGTGGGCCTGATGTGTCACTTAGCCAGCATGCTATCACCTCTAGCGTTTGTTCAAGAGAAATATGTTTATAGGGTTTCTATCAGGAAAGAAATACAGCCATTGTATACTGAAGTAAAACATAGTGGGCTTAAACCCAGAAAAATCACTAGATACAGTGATACATCCTTTATTTAACATTTCAATGTGTCTGACTTTACCCCATTACGAAGGAGATGAATTGAGGTTGGAAACTTTCTGTGGTTGTAGTCTTTTTTTTGTTTCTCTAGTTCTTTTACAAAGTTCTGGAATTATCTTGTAAACTAGGCACTGTGTTCAGTTGTGCGTGTGTAGGAGGGAGGGTTTGGGAGGATTTGTAGAATCATTCTACCGGGGCTCTCCAAAGTCTGCGAATAACAGATGAATCAGAAATGTTGAACTCCTCAGTTACTTTCTTCAAAGGCAAATTATTTGCAGATGAAATATAGAATACAAATTGGAAGGTGAATGCTATTGTCTTGGCTGCAGAGTTTATGCTTCAAAAGAATAGCCAAGAGCATCCGGGACTGCGATGACTGGTTTAAAAAATGTATTTGACAGATATGTTAATCAAACCACCAAATAAAGGAGACTGTCTGAGGATGGCACTGAGACAGGGCACTCTCAAAACTCTCCATGGGCTTGGTAATTAAACACAGGTGCTTTCTTTTCTTGGCATCTCATCCTAGGAAGGACTGACCTATCAGTGACTTAGTGTTCCCATCTGCCATCAGGTGATACGTGAAATGTAAGAGCAGCCTCAGTTCCTTCCTAGAGGAAGAAGGAGATGTGATTAACCCAATAACCCAGGAGGAAGACTCAGAAATGTGCACAGAGAAAAGGCAAATGAATCTCCTTGGGGTCAGTGTGGAGTGGTTCATGTTGCAGGGAAAAATTGGGCTTCTCACGTTACAGGGATTCTTCATGCCTATTTGTGACAAGAGCATTCTAAAGATGAAAACTCCCTTAGCTGCTCAGCCATATTTTAGAAAGAAATATTGGGGTCAGCATGGGGGGTGGGGGCGAGGAAAGGTAGAGGTGGAGAAGAGTGGAGGAGTAGACTGGAAAGGGCAGATGGAAAAAGGGAGAGAACGACAAATATACTTCCATTAATAGGAAAACAAATGTGCTTCAGATGGCTTGAGGCACAAGTGACACTTACCTTTAGTGGGCAGCATATTTTGAATAAAATCAAGTCAGCATTATCCATCATCTGTCCTCCTGACATGCACATGCCTTGACAACATGCATTAGGGCATCCGTGACTCATGTGGGGATTGTGAGTGAAAGTTAAGTCAGGAGGCAGGGCTTGTCTGAGCTCTGGGAACAAAGAGCCGTAACACAGTGTCAGCATGGCCAATGGTGCAGTCAAGGCAATGCTGCAACGCACCACCAATGGTCTCTGTGGTGGACTACTGCTTCCAGGGACAATCCATCTCTATCAGATTCATGCCTATTGCTGATAAATCGTTTTCACCCTAACAGGGAGCTGGTACAAAGGAAGGCAGAAGAAGAGCAGGGACTTGACATTTCCTTCCAAAGGCTTTAAAAGTGATGTACATATGCCCTGGCCCATTCTCTCCCTCCAGGGCCCAGAGCTTTTCCTACCTCTGTCCTCTCCCTTATCAAAAGCATTATGCCTTGTTTCTCACTCTCAGCTCATCTGATGACCACAACCACTCTGGCATGAGAATGCCTACCAGTGGGTTTGCCTGTGCTCACCAGACAAGAGACTAAGACTTTAACAGAGCCTATTGGGAAGCAGTACCCTGATCAAGGGATGGAGCCATTTCTACCACCATTGTAGGCAAGGCAGGAATGACAGGGAGGTGAGTGAGTCACAAAAGTTAAGAGGGAGTAGAAATGAACACCTCAATGATTGAGGTAAATAATATTTTATTGTGGTATTTTAAGAAATAAAAATTAGGCCAGGCGCAGTAGCTCATGCCTGTAATCCCAGCACTTTGGGAGGCTGAGGTGGGCGGATCATGAGGTCAAGAAATCAAGACCAGGCCAGGCGCGGTGGCTCAAGCCTGTAATCCCAGCACTTTGGGAGGCCGAGACGGGCGGATCACGAGGTCAGGAGCTCGAGACCATCCTGGCTAACCGGGTGAAACCCCGTCTCTACTAAAAAATACAAAAAGCTAGCCGGGTGAGGTGGCGGGCGCCTGTAGTCCCAGCTAATCGGGAGGCTGAGGCAGGAGAAAGGCGTGAACCCGGGAGGCAGAGCTTGCAGTGAGCTGAGATCCGGCCACTGCACTCCAGCCTGGGCGACAGAGCGAGACTCCGTCTCAAAAAAAAAAAAAAAAAATTTTGATTTATTTATGAGATTGTTCATTTTCAAAATTGAGCCACAGATAGATTATTTTCTTTTCACTTGTAATAGAGCCCTATGGTTACACCAACTATGTTTTCTCTCTGCAGTTTATTTTGCAAACTAGAGGTACAATTATATTTTACGATTTTTTTTAACCAAGAAAATATTTTTGGCACTTCTGATGATAACCCAATAGTCATATAAGTTGCCAATTTAAATTGGAGCCCAGTATATACATAGCAAGTATTTGACACTAAAACATTATTTTTTATAAAATAAATATCATACCTCTAAGAAAGAACTACAATCTTCTGTTCTAATCATGGATATGTCTAACAGTGCACAGCACCTTCTAGACCACTCAGGAATTAAGCAGATGCAAATGAAAATTTAAAACCATATTTCACATTTCTGTGATGCATTTTCATTGAGACATTTAAGGCCATCTTTAAACAAATGGTAATGACAAAAGAAGGACCGGAGGCCCCAAAAGGCTTCATTTTCCCAAATTGAGTCAATGACCGAACTAGTGATTAAATAGACGTTTCTTATACATGGGTCATTGTCTCTGAATAAAAGCATTCTATCAACGTTTTCCCCCAAACCAACATTTTGAAACATGAAACTCACTCTCAATCTAGATAAATAAAATTGAGGTAAAAAGCCAAAATGTGACCATTGGGAGGTAAACATCTTAAAAGCAAATTTTATTCTGATTATGTTCATTAGCAGAAATCCTTTCATCTAACACAGCATTAGGTCAACAACTCTAAACTCCAAACCATCTTTTTTTTTTTTTGAGATGGAATCTCCTGTGACAGGCTGGAGTGCAGTGGCGCAATCTTGGCTCACTGCAACCTCCGCCTCCTGGGCTCAAGCCACTTTTGTTCCTCAGCCAGCTGAGTAGCTGGGATTACAGGTGCCCGGCTGAGTTTTTGTATTTTAATAGAGACCGGGTTTCATCATGTTGCCCAGGGTGGTCTCGAACTCCTGAGCTCAGGCGATCTGTCCACCTCAGCCTCCCAAAGTGCTGGGATTACAGGTGTGAGCCACTGCGTCAAGCCCCAAACTACCTTTTAAAAGAAGGATTTTCTGGGGGTAGACATGGAAACAGGAAGCAAATGAAAAGAAGGCATTTGGTGCATCACAGAGGTTAAGTCTCAACTAGCTGGAAGACTGGGGGAATCTAACTCCTAAAAAAAGGTAACACTGGAGATGAACAGTACCTTGAGATGAATCTATAAAATAACCCCTTTATCTTACAGATAAAGAATCCAAGGCTCCACGGCTGGTCCAAAATGAAATGGATAAATCGTCCTGGCACCAGGACTATAATTCAGCTTTTTTGAATACAATGTGCCATTACTTCATCTCACTGCCACATCGCTGACAATTGTGGTCTTCCTGGTGGCAGCCTCTGTCCTTGTCCCTCTTTGTCCTGTGTTACCCATGACCTGTTTCTGGGAACCAGCTGAAGGAGTCCCCATTCAGGGCAGCACCAAGCATATGAGCTACTAATACTGACCAGCATGGTAGGACTGCTCTCAAATTATCTTCCTGTGTCCTATCAAGATTGGACCCCTACCTTCACTCATCCACTCACTCTCTGTTCCTCTAAGCTCATATACTCCAGAAAATATTTAGTGGGCTCTGTACAACCACTAGATATTTTTTTTTAGTGGCTGTATGAAGCCCACTATATGTATCTTTTCCCTTTTGATTTGTATGCTGGTCCTTTTCAAAGGAGTTGAAGAGTAATTCCAAAGAAGGGGCAGTTGTCTAGATAGCGGGCATCACTGATCATCACTTTTGTGCCCTGTGTTTTGAAACACACAGCATCCTGGCAGGAAACAGTATTGGGTTAGATGTTTCCATGAAGAGACTGCCAAGAAAGAACTACCTGCAGGGGAATGAGGGTGTTAAGGGACCAGACAAGGAATGTTGAGGCATCCTGAGACCAGCAACAATGGGGAGCTGTTGCCATTTGGGGCTGAGACAGACAATGGCGTAACATACTTTCATCTCTAAACAAGGGGTAAAGAAAAAAGAAGGACCAGAGGCCCCAAAAGCCTTCATTTTCCTAAATTGAGTCAATGACTGAATTAGTAATTAAACAAACATTCCTTATATATGGGTCATTGTCTTTCTATAAAATAATTCCATTAGCATTTCCCTCCAAACTAACATTTTGAAACATGAAACTCATTCTCAACCTAGATAAGTTAAATGGAAGCAAAAAGCCAAACTGTGACCATTGGGAGGTCAACATCTTAAAAGCAAATCTTAGCTATTAGAGCCTTGTGGAGCCGGAACCCTGACTGGGGGTGGGGGAGTTGACAACGCTCTATCCAGGGAGGATGCTGCCAGTGCTAGGGATGCTGTGCTGAATGAAGCAAGGAGGGCAAGAGAAAGAAGAAACACCCCGCCTTTCTCTCTTACCATTCTCCATTTCCTGTTAGCCTCCCACTGAAGGAAAGCCAACCAAGGAGCTGGCTGTGGTTTGTGAAGCTCAGCCTCCTTGGGCAACAGAGCAGAAAAGGGCATGGATTGGCGAGCAAAGGAGAAATATCAGTAATGATTTTCCTGCATGTCTTCTTGTCTAATGTTCAAAACAGTCCCATTTTATTGTTGAGAAAACCGAGGTAACGTCACAACCTGCTTTGAATCCTTTCCAAAATAAGGCAGCTTATTGGTCAATGGACTTGCTCATGGTCACGGTGCTAGTGTGTAACTGGGATCTGAACACGTCTGTTTGGTCCCACAGGGAACGATAGTCCTTCTCACTATGTGGTGCGGAAGCTGTTCAGGCGCTGTGGTGAGACATCCACAATCATCACCTCATTTAATCCTCACAGCAGCTCTGGAGAACGAGTAGCATTGTCCTCTTAATTTTTCTTATGAGGAATGGAGTCTTAAGGAAGCTAAATATTGCATTCCAGTTAATACCATAATGGGGCCAGAATTCAAATCCAAGAGTCTGAGATCTTAACCATGTCACCATTCTATGCCTTTTCCCAGTGAATACCTCACTGTTCCCTGAAGTTGTCTGTGGAGAGCAGAGTGACACTGTCTCATGTAGGTGTCTAGTCCCTGACCTGCAATCCAGTTTTCCTGGAAGGTGCCAAGTGTGGGGTGCCTGGTCCATCTTTAGGAGCCTCCTGGTGGGTACTAACAGTCATGAGAGGTCTTCTTCTGTGGAATAATAATGACTACGCTTGGCATGTTCCCCAATCTGTAGAATGAGCCCACCAGGTGGGTGCTGCTCCTCGTTTACAGATGGCACAATTCAGGTTGTGACAGACATGTGGATCATGCAAGTTGGTGTGAACTGGCAGCCATGTTGGACTGACCATAACACCTACCCTCTTCTCTTTAATTCATTTCTCACCTTCTAATCCACCTCAAATCAGTTAAACCCTTGAAAAGAAGCCTAGCAAGTTGATCCATGAATCATCACGGATCCAGAATGTTACCTCTTTGGCCATTCCTGTCTCCTCATGCATGCAGGAAGATTCAAAGCCTCCCACCTCTTTCTGCATTCTGTCAGAACTGGATGAGTGGCAAAAGTGAATGTACCAGTGAATGAACAAATGAAAGAATAAGTAAATAAGTAAGCATATACATGCTCATTCTGACTTTGAAATCCATCATTTAAATTTTTTTATCATGTCATTAAAGTCCTGGAGTCAGTGGTTGCCCTTATTTTACTGAAAATAAGGTTGTTGGAAGATAAAAGCTGCATGATTTCAATTTAGTTTTCCTCGTGTTTTGGACGTTGCCTCCAAGAGCCTTTTAGATGGTGGGGCTGAAAAAACCTGCAGCAAATATTTAATAAAACCTCTTGTTTTTTTTTTTTTTTTTTTTGAGACAGGGTTTCTCTCGTGTTGCCTAGGCTGGAGTGCAATGGCGTGATTTCAGCTCACTGGAACCTCCGCCTCCTGGGTGCAAGTGATTCTCCTGCCTAAACCTCCCGAGTAGCTGGGATTACAGGCACCTGCCACCAAGCCTGGCTAATTTTTTTTGTATTTTTAGTAGAAACGGGGTTTCACCATTTTGGCCAGGCTGGCCTCAAACTCCTGACCTCAGGTGATCCACCTACCTCGGCCTCCCAAAGTGCTGGGATTACAGGTATGAGCCACTGCACCTGGCCTAATAGACATTTTTATTTGGTGTGCTGGACAGATTCTTTTGAGGATTCATAATCTGAAAAATAGACATTAAATTCTGTAAATTAATGGAGCCATTCAACTCATCCATGACCAAGGAGCCAGTGAATGGCACTTGAGCCAATGAATGACAGCTTTGTTCCTGACAAAAGACTGGTCCACATTCGGCAGGGAGGCCGTCCCCTTAAATGAGCATTCAGATTTAGGAGGGAGCTGTGAGGGATGAACGGGAGACCTGCTCAGCCAACCACACCTGCTGAGCCAGTCTTGGTGGACAGGAGGAAGACTAACGGGCATCTTTGTTTGCCAGGTAGATGTTATTACCAGCGTAGTAGTGCTTCTTGAACTTAATGTGCATATAAATCACCTGGAGATCTTGTAAAAATGCAGATATTGATGAACTAAGTTGAGGATGGGGTTTGAAATTCTTCATTTGTAACAAGTTTCCAGGTGCTGCTGATATTGCTGGTCCAAGGACCACATCTTCAGTAGCAAGGTCCTAGCGTTTATCTTATTGTTGTAGTGATATCCTGATTAGGTCAGTGATTTATCACTAACTTTATCTGGGGGTAGTGCTGATCTTACACAAGAGCATTTGATGTCACAGAAGTCATTGTCATTGTCACTGGAGTCATCTTGGAGTCATCATTGTTATTGCTACTCTTTGTTGAGAATCTCAACCAGAGCAACATATTGGCAAGCATCAGAAACTCAATCAAAGAGGCACTGATGAAAAACAAAATTTATAAGATATAAACAAAACCCTTAAAACTTAATTACAGCCCCATAGGGACTGGACCTAGAAAAAGCAATTCCTCTCCCTTTGCTCCCTGCTGCACATGTTCTCATTCAACTGCTTGCACACAGTCCCTCAAGGCTGCCAACCAGTGGTGGCCTTAGCAACCTGTCTACATTACCTAGAAGTTCATTTACTCACAGCTAATGGACTGAAGTCTCAGTTCCAAATTCCCAGGTGCCCATCAGCCTAGATTCAGTCAGGGTCCAGCCTGGGTTCAATGCCAGAGAAGGGTGTAGGTAGGATGATATAACCCAGTGGCTGCCAGGACTGAGGGCCCCAAAAGTGGCCTGAGTGGGAAGGCTCAGAGATTCCTAGCGCACATAGCCAGTAAGTGGGTGAACCGGGATTCACACCCACGTCTTTCTCATGTCCCAGTCCAGGAACTCCACATTCAGTTACACGTCTCTTTGGGATATCATGGGGTCCAGGAAGAGACCCCTGCAACCTGTCTCCTCTCCACCCCTCCTCACCTCAAGAAGTCTCCCTTGTTTGAGTACTTCTGTCCTCAGGAGAATTGCAACTGGGACGGAGATGGTGGCCCCTTCTCTCAGGCTCCTCACAGCGAATACCCTGTATGTCCACCCTGCAGTTTCAGTTGGGCAGCCAGTCCTGAAGGTTAATCATTTTCGGGAGTCCAGTCCTAGGCTGGTCCACCCACGTCACAGCTTCCAAAAGGGCACCAAGCACCAGCTCTTGATGGCCTTCAGGTCACACCAGGATGTCTCCCTCTGCTCTCTCTCAGGGACTGTGATCTGCTTTGTTTTGCACCATCCCCTGGCCTGGGCCTCTCCAGGCTGAGGGCAAATCTTATGGCCACCAGTGCCACCTGGTCTGCTGCGGTGTCTAGTGTCTTCCCTGTGTTTCTGTGGGATTGGAAATCCAGGGGCAAAGTTGCCTGTCAGCCATGCCATAACAGACCTGGCATGTCTGGGGCTTCTGGATTCCCTCTGGTGCCCTGACCGAGTCCCCACTGTATGTTCCGCTCTAGAGGGTCAGTCAGGATGCCTGCCCTCCCCATTGGCTTCCTGCTGCCTGGCTAGAACATCTAGTTCTGGATATAGTTACATTTGCCTTTCAGTGACAAATTAGGGAAGCTGGGTGGGAGATTAAAAAAAAAGAAATAGTTCCAAAGCCACCCTTCCCTGCAAGGACAATGTGGCCTGAGGTCTTCCTGACCTAGGAGCATGCTGTCAGCCTCGTGGCCCTTTCATGATCCATACCTGAAAACCAAATGCTCCATCTCCAAGTCAATGGCATTTTATCTGTTGAGGGGAGCAGAACAGTGTTGCTGTCACCCGTTGGGAGAGCAGCGAGTCTTCCCTGAGGTGGGGTGTGAAGGACACAGGGAGGAGATGGGGTAGGCTGCTGATGGGAGACTGATATCCAGCCTGGGTGTGAGAGCCACAGGAGGCCACCGTTTGAGATGCGGGGTGGCTGTGACTCTGATAGGAGATAGTCAACTCAAGCCTGGGACAGGTATCATGTCATGGGCAGGCCAGATGTAGAGTCAGCCTAGCAGGGCTCACATTCGAAATCAGACACACGTGGCCATGGTGAGACAGACTTTCTTGTAGTGTTGTAGTAGCTGGAACATAGTCTTCTAAGAGATGGTCTCCTTCTCTCAGCCTGGCCCAGGGCATGGACAACAGGAACTTCTCCTAAGAGGGCTAGTCTTGGGACTTGGTCTTCCAGCCTTGGTTTCCCTACCCATGACATTTCTCTTT
>NW_012112253.1:3545010-3552224 GCF_000951035.1 Colobus angolensis palliatus
CTTCCTTCCTTCCTTCCTTCCTTCCTTCCTTCCTCTCTCTCTCTTTCTCTCTCTCTTTCTTTCCTTTTGATGGAATCTCACTGCGATGCCCAGGCTGGAGTACAGTGGCACAATCTCAGCTCATTGCAATCTCTGCCTCCCAGGTTCAAGTGATTCTCCTGCCCCAGCCTCCCAAGTAGCTGGGATTACAGGCGCCCACCAACACGCCTGGCTAATTTTTGCATTTTTAGTAGAAACGGGGCTTGGTCATATTGGCCAGGCTGGCCTCGAACTCCTGACCTCAAGTGATCCAACTGCCTTGGCCTCCCAAAGTGCTGGGATTACAGGCGGGAGCCACCGTGCCTGCTGTCATATCTTTTCTATTGGTTTACCCTGCTCTTTTCTTTCATAGAACTCATCATAGGTTTAATTTGATATTTAATTGTTGATGTGTTTACTTTTTATAAGCCCACTGAGGGCAGGCTTGGGCCTGTGGGTACTCCCAGGACCGACCGTGTGCCCTGCATACAGTAAACACTCAGTTAGTAGTCATCGAGTAAAACCCCCAGTTAATAGTCACCGAGTGTGTGGAGACCTGGGCTGAGGGGCAGCACCTCTTGGATCATGGATTGGGGCAGCTGATTGAGGAATGTGGTGCTTGGTCAGCAGGTAGGTTTTGCTCCTAGTTGGGGGAAAGTCAAGAGAGTGATGCTTGTATGTAGATTTTGACAAAAAGACAGGAAGTAAAAAGATCATGGGGAATGTGCTGTGGAAATGTGTTGCCACCTCTGACCTGAACCTGGTAGCCTCCTGGTCAAGAGGCTAGACTCTGACCTTGGGTAGACTTGGTCTCGGTCCTGCCATGTTGCTTTCCCTCTCTCAGTGTGAATGTCCCGTCTGTAACGGGAGGTAATCAGACCTGCTTGACAGAGATGCTGTGGGGATTAACCAAGATAATGCCAAGCACGGCACCTGGTGCACACAGAGCTATTTGTGTTATTTTATCACTAAACTAAAAAACTGCAAACCTGTAAAATTATTATTATGAAAAGACAGCACATTATAGTATAATGAAAAGGCCATGACATTTGGAATCTGAAAACCTTGGCTCTGGATCCCAGCTACATACCGACAGCTATAATGGCCTGGGTGTCTTGTAACTTCTCTGGATCCCATTTAAAAAATCAGTTCTTGCTACATGGTGATGGAAAGGATTATATGAGATAATGCATGATAATATGTTGATTAGAAGTGAAAAGCACTATTCCAGTTTTTTCTCTTGTGTAATGGCTGAGGAGATGGACCTAGTGTAGGCAAAAATTTCAGAGGAAAGATGATTGAAGAATCAAAAGATTGCAACCCTTCAGCAACATTATTACATTTTTAAAAACTGGAGATTTTGAAAATGAGATGAAGTAAAATTATGGTTAACAATGGTCCTAGTTTGCTCAGCGACCATCTTCATAAGCATAAATTCTGGTGCCTCCAGCGAAACATGGTACCCTTTGTTAATTGCAACTTCAGTGGTCTCCCTAGGTGCCGCTCCTCTCCTGCACCCCATAAAGCAGCATGTATGCCTGTGACTGTCTCTACGTCCTTTGAAAAAGACTGTAAAAAACACCCACAAAAGGCAAATCAAGCACCTTCCACTTTTTTCCCCTTTCTACTTTTAAAGTTTTATTGGACATTAAAAGTTTTTATGGCTATCAAGGAAAAGTATTTTGCCACTTGAAGTTAAGGTGTGATTCAAATTACAAGATGGCAGATCAATTCTCAAAATGATATTTAACAAATTTCACAGATTTTTTTTTTTTTTTTTTTTTACAGGACATTTCTATTGGTGCAGAGAGGCGGAAAAAGCCACAGACTTAGAAACTCTCTGTAACTGCCATGTGGCCCCTCTCTGCTTAAGGTGCAACCTGGGCCATTCTTTCCATTGGTTCCTTTTCTTCCATGTTTCACTGGACAACTGCAGAACACTTTTCTGTGAATGGGCTCCAAGACACCAGGGACAGGTGATGAGGACTGGTGGGTGCCCAGAATATGAGGTTTTTTTTTTTTTTTGAGACAGAGTCTTACTCTGTCACCCAGGCTAAGTTCATTGACAGATCTCGACTCACTGTAACCTCTGCCTCTGAGGTTCAAGGGATTCTCCTGCTTCAACCTCCCTAGTAGCTGGTACTACAGGTGTGCAGCACCGTGATGGGCGAATTTTTATATTTTTAGTAGAGGCCGGGTGTCACCATATTGGCCATGCTGGTCTCGAACTCCTGACCTGAAGTGATCTGCCCATCTCGCCAGAATATGATGTTTGTGTTCAACTGTCTATATGGCCACAGGTGAGATCACGTACATAATTTTAATCTAAGTATTGTTATAGCAGTTTGCAAAGTTGAGTGAAGAGGAAGCGCATGCACATTGAAACATAGACCACTGTCATTGTCATCAATGCTTGCAAAGCATTTGGTTATGAATGCTCCAGATAGCTTCTGTTTTCCAAAGGATGAGAACACACAAGAAACCAAACAAAATTGCCTTATTATTTAGCAGAATTGGTAATCAGTGTTATTGATGCACAGATTAAATAAGTTAAAAAAAATCCCACAGTTGTAAGGACTATGAACTAATTAACACCTGCAAGTCGTGAGTGAAAACCTGTGAAGTGATTCTTCCTTTCTTCTTGGATGCAATGTCTTCTTGTCCAGGGCATAACTCTTAATAATCCGGTCAATAATTCAAAAAGATTTTTTAATGTGAGGGCTGATTAATCTTGTTTGATTTTTTCACTTGTGAAATTATCTGGTTATTCATGTAATTGATACTTCCCACTTCACAAGTAGATCTAACTTGATTGTAGAACAAATTAAGACTGTCTTCCCCTGCCAGTTAGAAAACAAAGCAGTCCTTACCCATCTTCTGCTGAATCTATTACGGTCTATAAATGATGCTTTAGAAAGCAAGGAGTGCTGGACAAACTCAATGGGAAACTTTTTGTGTTCTTTTTTCTTTGAGCTTAAAACCATCTCCACAGAGGCCAAGTGGCCTGTTTGGTTCAACCAGTGTTAAAATACCTTAAAGAATTGATAATAAAATGCCCCCAAAGTCTATTTACACATATTTCCAAGTGAACTAAAGGACATGGGAGACAGATTATTTTTTAAACTCACAAGAGAAACCTTCTTTCCCTTTCCAGTCAAGCAAATCTGAGTTGACTTCTCCCATAAATTCAAGAACAAAAAGTTATAAATTGAGCATATGAAGGACATTGCCTTTTTTTAAGTGATGTTTCCTTGACTTAATGGATTTGGTTATGGCAGGGAGTCAGAGAAAAGCTGTCTTAACTAAATCTTTGACTGATTATGCATTTTTTCCTTATTCATAGAAGATAGATTCATCATCCCAATTTGTCAAGCTGGCGAAGTTCCAATTAATTACACCCGACAAACCTCGGCTTGTGTTATACCAGTGTCAGGCCTAATCTAGTGCCTCATTTGCCAGCAGCCCGATGAAGAGGTATCAGAGGTGGTGTTTCTTATGGTACTTATGGTGATGGATGCCCCCGCGGCACGGGCCGGTGGCAGAGGCAGAGCCCTGGACGTGTCTTTTCTCCAAGTCTGAGGACTCGAAGCTCCTGTACTAATTTAAGGGCTCATCTGTGTAGTGGATGTTGTTGCAAAGTCTATCCTTCATAGCTGAGCTGAAGGCTTTCCCCGTCACATGGGCTGTTTAAATATCTATGCGGGTCCTATATTTCTGTCAGTTTTGTCCTTGCAAAATGGAAAAAAACAAAGGCTACTTGTCCTGAGCTGAGTTTTTGAGCTCTTTAGAGGCTGATGTGTGTTATAGGAGAAAATCATAGGTAGTAGCGAAGTGTACCCAAGGTATTTATGAACGTATCTGTATATGCTTGTAGGTATAGGTATATGTTTTTATGTTGTTTATAGGGAGTGCCACTATCTTTTGACTGTGGTGACTTTGCTTTCATGCTTTCAGTTGATTAGGCAATGATCTGCTAACAAACGTTACTTATGAGGCAATGTGAGGCCCACCGAATTTTGATATCATTCTCTGGTGCATATATGAACTGAAAGTTTGATTGAGTGACTTAAGTCACATGCTATGCCAAGTGGTATGTTGGCATAACATCTCTGAAGACCCATTGTTATTATCCCCATTTAAGGTGGGGAAGCTTAACTTGGAGAAGTTAAGTGACTTGCTCAAAGTTGCACAACTAATGAGCTGTGGAAATGGGATTTATCTCATTATAAGTTTTGAGCTCTTTCCAGGAAGCTATTGCCATTAAAAGTAATGGCAAAAACCACTATTACTTTTGCTCCAACCTAATATTTCTCTCAGGTACCCGTTTCTTCTTCTTCCTCTGTCTACACTCCATCCTGACCTACAACCTTTACCTTTTCCTCCTCCTACCCACATGCTAGCCTGCAAACTACAGTGGGAGTGAGAGCCTGCAATACCTTGCTATGTGGACCAGGTTTGCAGGGTGGCAGAACTCTTTGATGCTGGAGGTTGCTGGCTGTGCCTGCATCTCCCCATACCATAGGACCAGCAGGCATGGGGGTGTACTGGGGCTGAAGCTGAGCCTGTTTCCAGATTGCCTTGACTGCTTCCTTTGTTCTCTATCTCTATAAGTTTCCTTCCTGTATCATCTGTCACCTATCTCTCTATCCTCAGCTGTGTTTTTTTTTTGAGACGGAGTCTTGCTCTGTTGCTCAGGCTGGAGTGCAGTGGCGTGATCTCAACTCACGGCAACCTCTGCCTCCCAGTCCAGTGATTCTCATGCCTCAGCCTCCTGAGTAGCTGGGATTACAGATGTGTGCCACCACACCTGGGTGATTTTTGTATTTGTTGTAGAGATAGGGTTTCATCATGTTGGCCAGGCTGGTCTTGAACTCCCAACCTCAGGTGATCAGCCTACCTAGGCCTCCCAAAATGCTGGGATTACAGACATGAGCCACTGCGCCGGGCACCATCCTCAGCTTTGGATGAAACACCACCACCACCTGAAGGTATGGAGTCTGGATCCCAGAGTGGCCACTGGAGGGTCAGATGCTGAACTTCAGCAATGTTGCACAGTTGGAAGACCCTGACCGATGGGAGACAGGAGACAGGAGTGTGGAGGAAACCAAGCCAATACAGACCCCCTCCCTTCCTGCATTCATGGACTGCCCTGAGCTGTGGCTTCTTGTTTCCCTGGCAGAGAGGTCCCATATGCTAAGTGAGCACATCGATTGAGCACCAGCCTGTGTCTCTGTGTCTCTCAAGAAATCAGTGGGCAGCCAGTAATATACTGCCTTGCATTGCCCTACATTTGACCCTACTTCTTTTTTAATCCACCCCACTTTCAAAACAAAATGTTGATATCTTCATCCTTGCCTCTGGGCTCCAGATGGGATACAGGGGTACTAAGGAGAAAAGCTGACTTTTCACCCTTGCAGCCTTTGCAGAAGAGATCCTGAAAGGGGTTGCTATGTTTGGGGATGAATTAAATCACACCAAAGACCAACTTTTAATTTGAATAAGGCTTTAAGTGCATTAATATTCAGCATTTACATTCCTTCCTGGTTCTTAAATATAATGTGTTTTACAGTTATCAAAAACATATGCTGCTTTTCAGCAGAATTTTATATACAACTTTTTCAACAGAAGGTGCCGGCATCCCAATATGTTTTGCTTAGTTTTGGCTTTAACTATTGTGATGAAAGAATTCAAGTGCAAGGATGTCATCTTTTTAAATGTAGATGGAGATGTTGCTGAAGGGTGCTTCTTGAACGAAGAGAAAATAAAGGAATTATTTATTCTTTCTTCCATTGAACTAGTTTTTATGATATTTCTATTATGGGGAAAATTCTGTATTAAGCTTGGTGAGACCTACATGGATAACTCAATCCCAGACCTTGTTTTCAAGGTATGTTCTGTCTGATACCTTCTTGATAAAGCTGGTTGTGGCATTCTTCTTATTAATGGGGCCAGGGATAGTTTTCTGTTGCTATACCTGTGGGATAATATTGATAATTAAAATATTGAAATACTTTCATATCTGTTGTAAATACACATTGCCCTAAGCCGCCCATACCTGGCCTATCTTGTCCCTCCCTGATGGTCCAGCCACTAAAGCAATAATGCTTGGCAAAGCAAGGGATTCTGCAACCTTCCTCCAGCACTATAGCCAGTGTCCACTCTGACTGCTCAGAGCCCATACCTCCACTGTTGATGAGGTTTGGAAGGTCTTCCCTGAATGAAATGATGCTGTGCTGATTATATTCAGATAATCTATATCTGTGATGGTGAATTTTATATGTCCACTGGACTAGGCTAAAGGGTGACCAGATAGTTGGTGAAACGTTATAGCCTGATGTGTCTGTGAGGGTGTTTCTGAAAGATAATAGCATTTGAATCAGTAGAGGGAGAAAAGAAGATTCATCCTCACCAAGATAGGTGAGCACCACTCAATCCATTGAGGGCCTGAATAGAACAGAAAGGCAAAGGAAGGGTGAATTCACTCTTTCTGTTTGAGCTAGGATAGCTGTCTTCTCCTCCAGTGTACATAGCTGATCCTGGTTCTTGGACTTAAAACATTAATTTCCTAGTGGACTTTGAGTTTGGACTGGAGTTACACCATTGGCTTTCCTGGGACTCCAACTTGCGGACAGCAGATTATGGGACTTCTCAGGCTCCTTAATTGCATTAGGCAATCCTCATAATGAATCTCTCTCTCTTTCTCTCTCTCTCTCTCTCTCTCACTTGCATTAGTTCTGTTTCTCTGGAAAATCATGACTAATATCATATCCTTGCTGTTACACTCTCCAACTAGGGTTGCGGATGTGTTTCTGACTTTCTTTAGTTCTATCAGTTTTTGCTTGATATGTTTTGAGACTCTATTATTAGGTGCATACTCATTTAGAATTATTATATCTTCCCGATGAATGGACTCATTTATCATTATGAAAGGTTCCTCTTGGTAACACTGCTTATCTTGAAGTTTATTTTATCTGATACTAGTATTGTCATACCTGCTTCCTTCTACCAAGTTTGCATGATTTTTTTTTTACATCTTCTTACCTTCATACTATCTGTATCTTATATTTAAAGTTCTTCTCTTGAAGATAGTATAGGTGACTCGATTTATTATTTTAAATCCAGTTCGACAATCTCTGCTTTTTAATAGGAACTGTTAGTCTGTATGTATTTAATGTAATTTTTTTATATGGTTGAGT
>NW_012112253.1:3552349-3571540 GCF_000951035.1 Colobus angolensis palliatus
TCTCTCTCTCTCTCTCTCTCTCTCTCTTTCTTTCTCTGTATTTTTAGTAGAGATAGGGTTTCTCCATGTTGGTCAGGCTGATCTCAAACTCCCAACCCCCAGGAGGTGATCTGCCCTCCTTGGCCTCCCAAAGTGCTAGGATTACAGGTGTGAGTCACCGTGCCCAGCCCTACATCTGTTTTTCATTCCTTGTTCCTTCTTTTTCTCCTTCTTCAGGTTATCAATGATTTCTTAGTATTTTATTTTAATTCCTGTATTGGATTATAGCTATGCCTGTTATTATTATTATTTAGTTGTTGCTCTAGGGATTATAATAGGGATCATCATTAGCTCATCACAATCTATTTAGTGTTATTATTGTACCACTTTATCTAAAATATAAGAGCCTTGAAATAGTATGACTTTTTTTTTTTTTTTTTTTTTTTCTCAAATGGAGTCTTGCTCTGTCACAGGCTGGAGTGCCATGGTGCAATTTTGACTGCCTCTGCCTCCTGGGTTCAAGGGATTCTCCTGCCTCAGCTTCCTAAGTACCTGGGATTACAGGCATGTGCCACCGTGCCCAGCTACTTTTTGTATTTTTAGTAGAGACAGAGTTTCACCATGTTAGCCAGGATGGTCTCGATCTCCTGACCTTGTGATCTGCTCGCTTTGGCCTCCCAAAGTATCACTTTATTTATCTTTCTCCCTCACCATATGTGCTACTGTTACCATATCTTTCTACATCTACATACATTATGTTTATATTCTGTACTAACATAGAAATAAATATATAACATATTTAAATATAAGCATGTATTTTAAATACACATTAATATGTTTAAAAATACATAAGATATAAATTATGTTTGAATTAATATTTCATATATTAAACATATACACATATATATTGGCTTCAAAAGGTCAGTTGCCTTTTAAAGAAATTAATAAGAGACAACTGTGGTCTTTGGTGCTTTTCTGCACTTACCGTTTCTGTGCTCTTCATTCTTCTTTGTGGATCTGTGTTTTCACCTGGTGTCATTTCATCCTGGCCTGAAGAACTTCTCTGGCATTTCTCATAAAGAAACTTGCATATGTGTGGATCTCACTCGGTGTGACTGTAGTTTTCACCTGCTTTTCTCTCTCTCTAGTGCCTTCTAATAGAAACAAATTGTGGATTAAAAATACTAGTGAAACTGCACTTGTACAGCCGATGACTAGTCATTTGTAGGAGCTCGACCTTTCTGCCAGAGCAATGGGCATGACATCATTAGATGAGGAGCCTGGCGGTTGGCTTCTGCCTGAAGACATATTTTCTGACTTACACCACAGGGTCTAGTGTATTTTAAACTTATTTTTGGATTTGGAATATGTCACATAAAATTATTGATTTCTGGTTTCTCTTGAAAATTTAGAAACTGTAAATTTGAGGTTAGATGGGAGGTTCAGAATGCCTTATGTTTGTGTCTCTTTAAGGCCAATTTGAATGTTCTCTGAAGAGACTATGAATATGGAGAACTCTGTCATAGTGAAAAACACCAAAAAGTATCTCGAATTTTTAGATGGAGACTCCAAGACAGAATCAATGGCATAAAGGGATGGCTCAAGAACACAATCTTTTCAGAGAGGGCAGGGCTCCAGATTGTCCTGGAAAAGACACAGATGAAATGCAAATGAATCATGCAGTAAGAGTGGTCAAACATGCTGGGAAATGCTTTTGTCTTTTTGCCTTCTTGGAATCACTCTGTTTTGGGATCGTTACTTTGAAGTTCAGTGACTCCAGGATGACTTTAGACTCAAACGCTTAACCTCTGCAGGCTGAATTCCATGGCCCTATCCAGATACCAGCCCTGTTGTGCTGGGGGAAAGTGTAGGAATGAAAAGAACACATGGAGAAGGTGAATGTATCCCCAAGAAGGAATATGTTGGTGGTTAACGTTGAAGGGTGGGATTCACAACCTAGTGTGAGGAGACGGTGAACTTGTGCTATGCACTTTGCAGGAAGAATTTAAGAAGAAACTTCAGATCCAGCTGGAGTGGCACAAATAGCAATCTGCCAATGTGGACAGACATCCAAACACTTTTTGGCTCATTTTATTCACTTTGGAGCTTCATAGTGGAAAAAAACATAAAGTTTCTCTGATGATAGAAAATTACAGAAGACAAGAGGAATGGGATCTCTGCCCCAAATCCATCCTTTTAGATTAATGCTCACTAATGGATATTAAAACAAGGTAGATTAATGAAAGCCCAATAGACCACGCAGCTGAAAAAACACACTTTCTTCTGACAGCCAGGCAGTCAAGAGATGTCCAGGGATTAAAGAGCAATTCAGATTAAATTACCCTCTCCATTAGGATGTCCTTTCCTTGATAATTTGTGAGCCGGAAAAGGGGGATGAAGAGTTGCCATGATTACCAGAGGTCATTCGTTCAAAGTGAACTTTGTGACCATAGAAATAAGGGCCACATTCAGCTTTTATATGCTGGCAGGTTAATTGAACACAGGTCAACAGGAGACAGGAGTAAGGACGTTGGATTTGGAATAAGCAGCTGTTTGAAATCATGAGGAGTATGGATGGAGAGAAATGAAGGAACCTGCCAGGTGTCAGCTGGCCAGTGTACTAGTGAAGGGTATTTTCATCATTAAATTCTGTTATTTGCACTCTGTGGTGGTTTTGCACCATGTGCATTTAGCTAAGCTGGAACTACATTTCCCAGAATTCCCTGCAGTATCTGGTCTCAGGTTAGGGTTGGCCATGGGAGAAATTTGTGCAAGACTTAGAACCTGAAAGTAAAGCAGCAGCCAAGTTTATGTTCCTACAGTTTCAATAGGTGGGATACCAAGCAATGTGGCAGTCCAGGCAGATTGTCATTGATGTGCTGGCTCACCTTCCTCGCATGACAGCACCTGCACCCACAGTAACTCAGGCTTCCACAGGTTTTCTCCTGTGTGCAACTCTGGCAGAGGACGTCAGCTCTTTCGTGTCATCATGTATTTTAGGTTACAGGGGTGAAAGACAAATGTAAGGTCCAGGTTGTGTTTGTGGGTTCTAGTTTATGCCTGTGGGGTCCAGTTCATCATTGCTCTCCCTGACCTCACATCCAGCTTTCCTTCCTGACTGCCCATTCAGATGATCTAATAGTAGTGACCGCCTGCACAACACTTGGTGCAGAGGCAGTGGCCTTGCATAGACTTTCCCAGTTTCCAGGTCTAATCTGGGAAACACATCTCTTATCCCAAATCGCTCATAGTGGTTCTGCTTCTTGGGTAAAATCCCGACTGATGACCCTGCAGGTGATAACATGGTGGATGGACTCCTGGAGACATTTCTGCAAAGTTGCTGTTGGGGGTCTGTGTCTTCGTAAGTGCTGGCTTCCTTTTAGTTTCAGGCTCTAGGAAAATCTGAGTTTATGTAAGGTGAGCTATGTTTATCCCCTGTACAGTGATGAAGGCTGCTGAAATGGAAAGATTCCAGTAAAGTTGCCCTACAGAAATGGAATACAATCTGCCTGTTATGTCTCTTCTGTTACTGCATTCGGCATACATCCTTTGGAGCAAACACAATTACAGCTTCTTTAATCCCATAGTGTTGACATTTGGTGGGTTTCATTTTTGTTTTTTTCTCCTCTGCCATTAAGAGTTAATGGAGTAACACCTTTGCTTATCCAGGAAAACGGAAGTTACTTTTACAATTTTATTAAGAATTAGCTATAATTCCTAGATTGAAATCAATAAGCACAAAGCTTGAAGCATTTTTTGATTTTATTTTTGAAAATTGACAAAATCGTATATATTTATTGTGGACAACATGATGTTTTGAAGTATCTATACATTGTGGAATGGCTCAATTGGGCTAATGAACATCTATTACCTCACATACTTATTTTTGTGAGACAACATTTAAAATCTACTCTGTTATCTTTCTCAAAATACAATATATTCTTATTATATTATCACATAGTCACCATATTGTACAATAGATCTCTTGAATATCTCTTGTGTATATATGCCACATTTTCCTTATTCATTCATCCACTGATGGACATTTAGAGTGATTCCAGATCTTGGCTTTTATAAATCATACTGCAGTGAATATGGGGTGTGATTTCTTTTTGACATACAGATTTCATTTCCTTTGAATACATCTGCAGGAGTAGCATTGCTAGGTCCCATGGTGATTCTATTTTTAATTTGAGGAACTTCCATACTGTCTTCCATAAGTTGTACCATTGGCTGTACATTCCCAATAGTGCACAAGGTTTCTCTTTTCTCCAATCTTCACCAACACTTGTTATCTTTCATCTTTTTGATCATAGCCATTCTGAGAGATATGAGATGGTATCACATGATGATTTTTATTTGCATGTCTCTGATGATTAGTGACATTGAACTTTTTTTCGTATATATATATTGGCCATTTATAAGTCCTGTATTGAGAAATGTCTGTTCAGGCCCTTTGCCACTTAAAAAATGGGTTTGTATTAGGCTGTTTTTGCTTTGCTATAAATAAATACCTCAGGCTGAGTAATTTATAAAGAAAAGAGATTCAATTGGCTCATGGTTCTGCAGGCTGCACAGGAAGTATGGCACTGTCATCTGCTTGGCTTCTGGTGGAGCCTCAGGGAGCTTCTACTCATGGTGGAAGACAAAGGCAGAGCAGGCAGTCCCATGGCAAACAAGGAGGCAAGAAAGAGAGGCAGAGGTCCCAGGCTCTTTTAAATAACCAGATCTTGTGTGTGCTCAGAGTGAGAATTCCTTTATTATTGCAAGGGGGGGCACTCAGCCATTCATGAGGGATCTGTCCCCAGGACCCCAATACTTCTCACCAGGTCCCACCACCAACATTGGAGGTCACATTTCAACATGAGATTTGGAGGGAATACACATCCAAATTATATCAAGATTGTTGCCTTGCACTCAAATTGTTTGAGTTCTTTATATAGTTTAGGTATTAACTGCTTGTCAGATGTATGGTTTGCAAATATTTTCTCACATCTGTAGGTTGTCTCTTCACTCTGTTGATTGTTTTCTTTGCTATGCAGAAGATTTTTATTTTGCTGTAATCCCATTTGTCAATTTTTGCTTGTGTTACCTGTGTTTTGGGGGTCATATCCAAAAAATTATTTTTCAGACCAATGCCATAGAGCTTCCTTCTACGGTGTTTCTAGTTGTTTTACAGTTTTGAGTCCCACATTTAAGTCTTTGAATTGATTCACTTTAAATTGATTTTGTATGTGGTATAAGGGTCTAATTTCATTCTTGAGAATATCCAGTTTCCCCAACACCATTTATTGAAGAGATTGTCCTTTTTCAATTGTGTGTTCTTGGCACCTTGGTCAAAAATCAATTGACTGTAAATGTGTGGAGTTATTTCCAGGCTCTTGATTCTTTTGCATTGGCCCATGTGTCTGTTTTTATGTCAGTTCTATGTTGTTTTTATTACCATAGCTTTGTATTATATTTTTAGGTCAGGTAGTGTGATGCCTCCAGCTTTCTTCTCTTTGCTCAAAATTTCTTTGGCTCTTCAGGGTCTTTCATGGTTCCATATTAATTTTAGGGTTTTTTTTTCTATTTCTGTGAAAAATGTCATTGGAATTTTGATAGTGACTGCATTGAATCTGTACATTGCTTTGGGCAGGATGGACATTTTAACAATACTTTTTTTTTTTTTGTAATCCATAAAACAGGATTTCTTTCCATTTATTTGTACCTTCTTGAAATTATTTTTTAATAAGTGTTTTTGAATTGTGGGACTGACAGCCATATGTCATTGCATGAGAGATCTTATGGGTCAAAGGAAAGGAACTAGCATCTGTTGAGTACTTGTTACGTACCCTGTGCATTAAGTACATTATTTGCATTATCCTATTTAATCCTCAAATGATGAAGTAAAGGGGCATCATTATTCCCACCTCACAGATGAGAATATGGACCCTTTGGGAGAGGTTAAATGTCTTGTTTAGGTTCAGGTGTTATATAAGTAGTTGAGATTTGAATCCAAATCTTTCTAGTTCAAAAGCTTTTGATTTCATAATAATGACTCGTAGGGAATTTTGGTTTGCTTGTTTCTTCCAGAAATATTTATTGAGCATGTAAAGTAAACACATTTTTCTTTAAATAATCTGAAGTGTGTCTGTATGCAACTCAAGTAGAGCTAGTGAGATGATGAAATTTCCAGTGGAAATTTCCATGGGAAATGCACCCACAGCTGCTCCCCGCTTCCTCTTTTATCAGGGGCTTCCTGCTAACTCCTGGCTCCATGGAGGAAAATGTTGCTCCATCTCATAAGTGGTTTTGTGGTTCCCTTGTATAGGTTGCTACCATCTTTTTTTAGCAAGAGCCAGAGACAGTTGTCACTACCATGCAATTACTTTTCCAGAATTGTGTGTTATCTAATCCCTTGGCCACTAAGTTTGGAAGAAACTTGACTTAGATGCTTATTTTACACTTTCAAATATCTGCATGACATCAACAATTCTGATCAAATATGGATAAAAAATGAAGATATGCTAATGTAGACTCATCGCTCTTATCTAATTGGGCTTGATAAGCGCCTCTCCTTGTTAATTTACATAATGAAGAGCTAAGTTAGATAAGAAGTCCACAACACTGAGACTACTTATTCCACAATAAGCTAGTTTTGTAATGCACTTCTCAAATATTGTGTTATTAGCATATTCTTTTCAGTTCACATTCAACTCAATTGTCTCACTATTACTGTCATTCTCACTATCACCACCAAAAGTACTTAACAAGTGTCTGTGAGTAATTGTGAGGCATATCTATGTGATATGAGACATTGAAAGTGAGACAATGTGGGTCACTGGAAAGAGAAATGGACAAGAGTGAGGGAATCCAACTTCCCAACTCTGCCGGGTCTGTGTCCTGGAGCACCCACAAACTGGAGATAAGGATGCTTTCCTCTTTCTCATTGCTAAAGATGAACAAAAGCAAACTTTGCACTCAGTGAGTATGGAATCATTTTGGACAACTGAAAAATAAAATTAAAGCTTTACTTTGATCTGATCCCTGCTCTTTCATGGCCTCTCTTAGAACAGTGGTTTTAAAAGTGTGTGTATAGGGTATCTTCAGGTGGCAGCATGGTGATGGGGGGCTCAGCCCCACTCTCACCAGAAGAGCTCTATATTTATCCATTTTTTCACAATGATATTTTTATATTGGCGTGATAGTAATAGTAAGTTTGATTGGGGATAAAAAACAAAAATGAGCTTCCGGTACTAAGCCTTGAAGGTCACTGATGTTAGATAAGGTTCTTGATGGCGTTATGTTGATTAGAACAGACACCACGTGGACAGAAAGATATCTGTGTCAGGTACAAAAGTTAGTGAAGCTGGAGTAGAAGGCAATCATATTGATATATTTTAGGGTATAGGTTAGGAAAGGTAGTGATAGGGATTCCAAATTCCGATTTTGGGTATTTGGCAGGGGGCTGTAAATGAATATGCAGCTCTTATCCGGCTTTAGGAGACAGGCCTAGGAGTGGCTCAGCTAACTGAGAATCGAAATGCAAGTGATATGTGTCCTAGAAAGGAGTCATGGGTGAGAAGACGTGAGACAGAGTCTAGTGCAATAATTGCACCCATAGGTGGTTATTAATGGGCCACTTCCCTGACAGGGTATTTATCTGAGCATTCACACACACACACACACACACACACACACACACACACACACACACATATTATATATATATTAAGTGTCTTCCTTGTATAGGTACTGAGGTCAGTGTAATGGTATCTCAGGTCTCTGAAATTACCCTAATATTTTATGCTCAGTTGTTGGGGAGAGCAGAGTGAAGAAAGTGTGTAGTTGGTAAAGGGACTAATGCCTGATGTTTCCTCTCCTACTGCTGCTTTTGCTCATCTTTCCCCAATGATCAGATAGATAGTGAGGATTCTGGTGAGGTCCCTTGTTTGAGAGGATTCACCAAATCCATGGTCTAAACATCCAAAGGGATCCATCCTTCACTTCAAATGATTCCAGAAGCCAGTGAAAACCGTCAGCAGAATCTAAGTATTCCGATGCAATTATGTCTTTTCAGAAGAGGGAAATGGGACCTTTGGTTTTGCCAACAAAGAGTATCAGAGCTGGCCAGTTTACTTGTGGACATTTTTGGCTGCAATCTTAAAGACAGCAGTCTTGGAGAGATTTTTATGAGGATGTAGGGCATCTATAGACATAAAAAGCAGAAGAAATGCTTGTTAGTTATGGGGAAGGTGAAAGGCTTAGAAAACTGATTAGCGTAGCAGTGTGGTCAGATGGAAATGAAAGCTCAGAAGCATAATCGTTAATTGGGTGCTTACCTACTAATTTGAGCTTGGATGTCAGCAGTACTGCACTTCATTTCAAACCCAGGGTCAGACTTTAATGCTACATCATAAATTACGTAAAGGCACAACACTAACAATTAGATAATTACGGAGACCCATGCTGTTGCAATTTAACTGGGCAAGTTCACGGCAAACATGACAGGAATACTGCTTAACCCTCAGACTGCCGGCAGGATTTTTTCCAGAGAGACAAATGAATACATAAGATGATGTCGTTGGCTGATTTTCAAAGCCTATGGGTTAAATAATTTCTTTCCAGTAGCTGGATTCATCAGATGACCTCTGCAAACTGAGAAGAAGTATTAGAGGAGTGTTAATTATATTCAAGAAAAATCCAGTCTTTAAATCTACACCAACTAAAGCACCTGGGGGTGGGCTAGATTCCAGCTAAACTTCAAGATAAATTTTAAAGTTAAAGCTAATTTTTACAATTATGAGATTCTCTGTGTATGAGATGTGTGAGATGTGTAGTTGTTCAATCCCTGTTTTCCACCATTAACATATGAATCAAAATAGAAGATTCAAGGTGAATATTTCATTCTCATTGCATTCTTCCTGGCAAACTAGTGGCTGACTCAATTGATGAAGGCGTTTTCATGATCATTGCGAGCTGTCAAGACTGTGCTGGTGTTTTGCAATATGCTTCTTTCATTCGTTCATTGACTCATTTACCAACATATCTTGAACGCCTCTGCGTGCTGGGTGTCATGGATGCAGATGTCACTAGCTAGGTGTTTAAACAACATTCTAATTCCCAGGTAGGGAGAGAAAACTTGTGGGGCCTCAGCTCATGCACTTGTAATATGAAGGCAATTTTTGGAAGAGTTTTGTCCTCATTGTCAGAATGTAAGCTTGAGAAAGTCTAGAGCTGTACCTCATTTTCCTTCTATCCCCACATCCTCAGCACAGGGAGAGGTACATTTGAAGAAATAGACAAGTCTAAGAGGCTAACTGAAGAAAGGAATAGTTTTGGACTGGAGAAAAAAGAAAAATGATGGATAGTTTAACCAAAGGTCAGATTTTGGAAACTCAGATTGTCTGACAAATGAAGTCATATTGTAAAGTCCCATAAGTAATATTTGAAAACTAAATTCTAGTA
Organism: Colobus angolensis palliatus; assembly: GCF_000951035.1. Taxonomy (NCBI): domain Eukaryota; kingdom Metazoa; phylum Chordata; class Mammalia; order Primates; family Cercopithecidae; genus Colobus; species Colobus angolensis. Next base: position 3,561,779 of record NW_012112253.1, read on the forward strand.
TGTAAATAGTTGCTTGTCAGTTTTGTTTGTCTCCTCTTATTCTTATAATGACACGTTATAACGTTTGAGGTTACAAAGATAATAAAATAAGGGACCATAGCATTTAAGATTGTTGGATTCATGGAGAACTCAATATTGAATCTCTTTTTTTTATGTGTAAGAGGATGGATTTGCCCCTGGGACCTTGGTGTATTGAGATCCAGATTAGGAGCAATGTGACTCAGGGGTGCAACACAAAGATGGAAAAATAAGAGGGCTGAGAGTGTAAAACTCTCTAACCTCACCTACCTGGCAGCAAGGACATGCCATGGGAAACTTTTGTGTGTGTGTGTGTGTCTGTATGTGTGTGTGCACAAACAGTGTTGCATAATTGCAGAGCTGTACAAGGGTAGAGCAAATTAGAACCAAGATTACTCCTGGGGAAGAGAGCTGTTTTCTTCTATCCTGATTTCACCTCTTGCTAGTGAATAATGGTGTTCATGGTCCCCCACATGGTCTCTCCAAGTCATAGGGAGCACCCACAGAGTTTGGTGGTGGCACAAAGCAGGTCAGCACAGAGTCTCCAGAGAGCAGTGCCCTCCAGAGAGAACAAGAGGCCTTATAGTCCGAGCTCTCTCTTCTGAAGGAATGTAGCTAGAACTGACCTTGCAAACCAAGAAAACATTTCTGGATTTTTGAGATTTAACAAAGGAGGGAGATTCTGGGAAGTGGAGAAAGACAATATTTTCCTGCTAGGTGGTGGGGTCTGGGGGTCAATTAATTTGAATATTAAAAGGATCCCTTTAGGAACACTTATACACTGTTGGTGGGAGTGTAAAATTAGTTCAACCATTGTGGAAAGCAGCCTGGCGATTCTTCAAAGAGCTAAAAGCAGAATTATCGTATGACCATTACTGGGTACATACCCAGAGGAATATAAATCATTCTACTCTAAAGATACATGCACATGAATGTTCACTGCAGCATATTCATAATAGTAAAGACATGGAATCAATCTAAATGCCTATCAATGACAGGTGGGATAAAGAAAATGTGGTACATATACACCACGGAATACTACGCAGTCATGAAAAGAATGAGATCATGTCTTTGTGGGAACATGGATGGAGCTGGAGACCATTATCCTTAGCAAACTAATGCAGGAATGGAAAACCAAATGCTGCATGTTCTCACTTGTAAGTGGGAGCTAAATGGTAAGAACTGATAAACACATGAAAGCAAACAACACACACTGGGTCTACTTGAAGGGGAGGGTGGGAGGAGGGAGTGGAGCGGAAAAGATAACTACTGGGCTTAATACCTGGATGATCAAATAATCTGTACAACAAACCCCTGTGACACATGTTTACCAATGTAACAAACCTTCATATGTGTCTCCAAACCTAAAATCAAAGGTTTTTTTTTTTTTTTTAAAGGATCTCTTTATTTTATTACTTAAACTACTTAAGTGGGAATATTAGTTACATGCAGACAAAGAACTGAGACCTGGAGTGGATAGAGAGAACAAGGATATTTCAGACTGTAAAAGCTAAAATGAACCACCTTTTCAACAAATGGTGGTATTTTGTGTGTGTGTGGCTGTAGGTAGTAATAAACTAAATGAAAAAAAAAAACAGCAAAAACAATTCTTATACAGAAAAAAATGACATCTCACAGAATCTCATCATTTACCTTGGGCAAAGTCCTTTTCAACACCTCACCTCTTTGTCTTTTTAAGTTCCCCAAATGTATGGGCCCAGGTAGGGTCAAAATTCAATAAGCTCAACACATTTCAGGAACTATCTTCAGCTTCAGATGCCTTTGATGTCTTTCCCCTGAGTATTAATGCTGATAGATGTGCCTTGATGTCAATTCGTCTTTCCAAATATGAACTGTTGGGAATTCTGCTAATGGTTGGAATTTGGTATAATTTTTCTGCTGTACACAAAGGTATCTGGTGGTCCAAATTTGAAAATATCTGTAACCAAAGTTACTTAATATATGAATTAATAGCAATAAGTCACATTCTGAGACTCAAAATCCATCTGAATTCTCATTATGATTTCTTGGGCAGCGAGTTCGGCTTTTGTCAGTGTTGCTTTTGCTGCAAGGATAATATTTAAAGTTTAGGTAACGGTCCATTTTCAAAGGTAAGTTGGTGTTAGGAAACTTGCATTTCTAGCCAATGCTATGTAGAAATAAATAATAATAATTCACAGAATATTCACTTAATTGTTAAAAACCTTACAAAGAAACTAGTGAAAATTAGCAGAGTTTGACTTTTCTGGATCACCTAAGAAAGAGACTTATGAGCAGTCAACTGAATAGAAGTTTTGATTTTCTGTGAATTGGTGGTTGGCTCTTAATCAGTTGTAATTATCTTTGGCAAGGAAACTCATGGGAAGGATTGATACTTTTTCTCCTCTCCGTTTGTCTTCTTACCTTAGGATGTATAACAAGGCAGGTCATTCTGAACTTGGGTTTTGCATGTAATGACATGTCTTATAGCCTGTGTGCCTTCAACATATTGAGGGTCACCTCATTCTTTCTGGTGGTGGCCTGGCTTTCTATTGTGTAGATGGGCCATCGCTTATGATCTTGTCCTCCAAAGATGGTTACTCAAGAACATTTCAATCTTTTGCCTTTGAAAATAGTGCCATGGGCCTGGCGCAGTGGCTCACGCCTGTAATCCCAGCACTTTGGGAGGCTGAGATGGGCAGATCACGAGGTCAGGAGATCGAGACCATCCTGGCTAACACAGTGAAACCCTGTCTCTACTAAAAATAGTAGATGTATATGTACCCACGTGGTGGCAGGCGCCTGTAGTCCCAGCTACTCAGGAGGCTGAGGCAGGAAAATGGTGTGAACCCAGGAGGCAGAGCTTGTAGTGAAGAGATCACGCCACTGCACTCCAGCCTGGGCAACAGAGCGAGACTCTGTTTAAAAAAAAAAAAATTGTTTTTGGAAATGTTCATTATTGAGCCAAAGGCCATGTGCATTGTAAATTTGGGTGAATATTGCCACGTTACTCCTTACAGATTTGGTGGTAATTTGGGAGACTAATTAGCCATGGGATGCTAACAACTGTCCCAAAGTTATCTTGAAGACAGAACTTGACTAGATGGAGCTGGTTCAGACAAGAAAGAGAGAAACACTGGGCAAAAGACTATAGGAGGGGAAGGAACAAGAGCAGCTGAAGGTCTGTAAAGTAGAAGAGAGAGGGGTTTGACTTATCCTGAAACATTAAAAGTGCTGGAACTAATGAGTGGAGTTAACACACAAGGGAGACACATGAAGGTTCAGTATTAATAAATAGTTTCTAGAAGTTTTACCAAATATGGAACTGATTATTTCAAAGCAGGTGAGTCCCTTGTCACTAGGAGTGTTGGTTGTCACAGGCTCTGCGGGTATGTGCATGTGTGTTTGTGTGTGCTCCTGATGGTGCTTGTATGCATATGCATGTGCACACATGTGCATGTGTCCTGTGTGTATGTGTGTGCATGTGTATGTGAACATGTACAGGACAGTTATATAAAGAAGGCATGAGCATCAGAGGGGAAGTCACAGTAGATAACCTTAAAGCCCTTTCCAAGTATATGAGACAACAATTTAATGAATAAGTCAAAATTTGTTTAAGATACGAGATTTTGTTTAAATGAATCACCCAAATCTAAATACTTCAGAGATCACCTCTTGTGTAATAAGGTATTGTGTATTCATTATTTCTGTGAACATGCCTCAAGTGCCTTCACAAGATACAACCACAGACAGACAAGCTCCCCTGACACAGGGAGCACACATGAGGCTCAATGGTAAGCTGCAGTCAAGGCGAGGGACAGTACAAAGACCTGTACTATGGGAGGGTCTAGACCACACTCCAAAAAAGAGATTAGGCTAGGCTGAAATCTGAAGGTGAATGAGTGAACTCCTTGGTGAGTATGGGCAGAGAATTTCAGGCAAAGACCTAAGAAGTTCAAGGAAGTGAAAGGATCTTGGGGTGGACATTTAGAGTGTGGAGCCTGTGGAGAAGGCTGGTGAGAGCAATACCAGAGTAGGATGAGAAGGCAGGGTGGGCACAGATGGTGAAGGCCTTGGGGAGTATGCCAAAGATTGGGGGCTTTATTGTAAGAGCAATAATATTTGAAGGATTTTGAGTAGCAGTTACATGTCAAGATTTGCATTTTATTAAACTTGCCCTGGCACCTTGACAGGGAGATGTCTTAGGTCAAGGTTTCTTAACCTTGGTGCTACTGACATTTTTGAGTCACAGTTCTTTGTTGTGGGGGCTGTTCTGTGCATTGCAGGATTTTTGGCAGCATCCAGTCCTCTAATTCTTAGTTGACAGTAGCACCTCCTCATCACCCAGTTGTGACATCCAAAAATGTCCTCAGACATTGTCACATGTCCCCTGATAGGGTAAAGAGTGTGTGAAATTGTCCTTGATTTAGAATCTTTGTTTTAGGGAATGAGATAAAATGATAATCTGAACTGGATGGAGGATAATGGCAGAAGTATGAGTCAGAGGGTAACCAGTAGAATGGATAGATTTGGGGTATAGGTAGAGTATGAAGAAGGAGGGTGAAATCAACGATAAAGCTGAGGTGCTGGAATTTAGCAAAGTGAGCTGTGGGGCACAAGGGTGGTTTCCCGATAACATGATACATTCCGTTTTGGAAATGTTGAGTTTAAAGTGCCTGGTGGGGGTGGGGGGCATCCAGGTGATGATATTCACTGGGAATGAATCTAGGGTTCAGGTGAGTCTCCCACAGATTTGGAGTCAGTGGTTGGCATTTGAGGGCTGCTGTCTGATAACTGGCAGTTGAAATAGTGCCCCTTCTGACCCCACTAGTAGCATTATGGAATTGTGTGTCTTGGATGCCCAAATGCTTGTGGCACTATGCAGAGTAATATGTGGTGGATTCTAAATGCTCAAAGTTCCTTGGCCATTCACCGGGGCCATCCCACTGGAAAAAAGATGCACATGGTTTCCCGACTAAGCAGTAACAGCCCCTGCAAGGTTGACCTTTCCTGCTCTAGGCAGCTGAAGTGTTTCTTAAGTGACGGCTGAATAGTCGAAGCTATTACTCTAACTGTAATTTGTAATGGCTCTCTAACGCTTTAGAGAGAGCTGGGCTTCTTTGGGATGAAAGGTGACTTTTAAAAGTCAGTAATTATACTTCCAGTGAAAATGTGTCTCTGGCACAGTGCATAACTATAGTACGCAGGGCATACAGGAATTCAGTCCTGGACAGAGCTTATATTAATCATAGTTTCAATACCCAGAGAACATGTTCTCAGTAGTTAACTATCCTCTTCCCCCCTCCTTAAAATGTGGACCTTGTAATCAAAAGAAAGACACACCCTCGACTATAGCAGGGCTGCTATGCTAAATAAAAAATTATAGTTATTATACACGGACTTCATACCAAGCAGGGTCAAGTTATAACACATCTGGTAACATCCATTAAAGAGCTGAGTTATGTTCAGCTTGTGTTTTAATTAGCCTGTGATAAACAAAGAATCAAAGGCCATTCCGCTCTGGTGGCTTTTATATTTACGACTGCCTTCACCTACACTTACATACAGGTTTATGAAGTGTAAAAAAGTGAAGAGTTCTAGTTGCACTGTCTAGACCATTTACTGTAATAGCTCAGTTAGGAGGCTGTATTTCTGAACCAGCCAGATGTTCACAACAGCCTGCAGAGCTGGTGGGCTGCTTGGCTTACGGAAATGTTGGGACAAACACAGTCTGATCTCCCGAGAAAAGATTTGGTCTCCACACTTCTGGAGTGCTCTGGTGTCTTTGTAGTTTGTAAAAATGTATCTGAACAATGGGATTTAGAAAAAAGAATGCATTGTCTTCTGGATCGAGACCTACATAAAGCCTTGTCTTCCTCAAAAGTGAGAAAGGTTACATGATCCAATAAGAACACATTTTTATAGGGGAGGAAGTTGAGCCAAGAAAAGGCATCTGTCTCTGGCCCACCTCACCAAGCTCCCAGCCGAGAGAAATACTGAGTTGGTTTATGTGAAAGATGCTAAGAAATTTTGTTAGAAAATCTTCTGAACTTTCATGATTTTCTAGGTATGTTCCAGCTCTACGATTCTCATATCTAAGATCATTTTAGATTATTACATTTTTAAGATGATATGACCGCCTCTCTTGCTGGGCCTATGGAATTGGCCTGGAATAAGCTTTCTGGAGTGATCCCTATTCCTCTCTGCCTCTTTGGAAAAGCTCACCACCGCTTTCCTCGCTGCTCTGAGAGGGGATTCTATACCAGCTCCTAGCATGGGGAGTTGACTCACAGATTTAGTTCCACTTCTATTTTCTTCCTTTCAACCACTTTTTTTTCTTTTGCCTTTTTAAATAAAAACAAATCTGTATTTTGAAGTATAACATACAGGAAGAAAAATGGAGAAAATATCAAAGTGAGTATACTTTGTGAACATATTCACAAGGGTTAAAACATCACAGCACCCCAGAAACTTTCTCAGTTCCCCTTCCAGTTACTTTCCTCCTGCGCTCCCCCAAAGTGACCACCCTGATCTCCAAGATGGATTAGTGTTGCTTCTCTTCGAAGTTTGTAAAAATAGAATTAAACAGAACGTACTCTTCTGTTTCTGACTTCTTTCACCCAGCATTGGTGAGATTCATTGATGTTGCTGCGTTTAGCTGTAGTTGTTCAAAAAATCTCTGTGTAATGTTCCTTTGTATACATACCCCACTTTATTTATTCTACTGTTGATAGAAATTTGATGGTAGTCAGTTTGAGCTGATCATGAATAAAGACATGGACACTTTTGCATGTGTCACTTGGTGCACACGGGCAAGCGTTTCTCTTGCACCTGTCCAGCCTGCTTGTGATTTGCCCTCTGACAAATCATTCAACTTCTTAGGATTTGTTTCCCTTTCTTTGAAAGACATTAATGGAGTCTGCTTTGATATATCTCCTAATTATTGTGTCCACTGTACTGTCTGTGGAATATTTTTTAATGAACTTGCTATCATCAGCAGCCTGACAGTTTTTTCCTCCTTGTTTCCTGTATGGAAGCATAAGTTCATAGTAGGCTCCCTGACATCAAGGGAGCCACATCAACTTCTTTCTTCAGACCAGCAGCTCTCACAGTGTGATCCTTGCATCTGCAGTATCACCTGAGAACTTGTGTGAAATGCCCATTCTCAGGCTTCCTCCCAGACCTACAGAATCAGAGATGGGGTTTGCAACACAGCACTCTGTGTTTTAGCAAATTCTCCAGGGAATTTTGATGTCCACTCAAGTCTGAGAACCAGTGCCTTAGCATCATCTCCACCTCCATCACCTCTCAGCATGCACACAGCAGGAGGCACCTGGTAGGGAATTTATTTATTTATCATCCACTCATTCCACCAGCACTTGTTGGGCACTTTCTATGTCCTGAGCTTCACTCTGCTAAAGGGATATGGGGATATGAAGATGCATTAGAGATGGTTCTTGCTCTCAGGGGGCTCAAGGTCAGCAAATGGATATAATACAGGGTGATAGATGCCTCTCCTGGGGAAGTCAGGGAATGGTCCATTCAGGAGGTTAGCCTTGCACTCAAATAAGCATTGAACTAAATCACTGAATGACACGCCCCCTAGCAAGGACTAGCTAATGCTGGCATGTTGCTAGTAGCCTTTTGGATATAAAAGTGCACGGTGTTATCATCACTTCCGAAACCCAGGTGCCTGGAATATGGTAGACAGTCATTAAATATGTGCTGAATTTCTGAATGAATGGCTAATTTGTCTGTGGCTTTTTTTTTCCCCCTGCATTTCATTCATTCAACATGCGTTTATTGAACACCTGCTATATGACAAGAACTCTGCTATATACTAGTTAAAGGGGGGAATGAAAATAGACACAACTTCTATTTGTCCAAAGACCAGTAGATGAAGCTACTAATGTGAAGTGTGTGAACCTGGCTGTCTAGGGTAGTGCTCACTTAGCTGTCTTAACTAGTTCCCAGCAAGCTGTTTGAATGTTCTAATTGGTCAAGGAAGCCCAAATGGCTGTGCGGCTGGGGCTAGAACAGGCCTGTGTGTTTGATCTCCTTGATCTGGGAGAGGACTTTGTGAAGAGGTGGATCTACTCAGTTCTTCGGGGTGTTTTATACAATTTAAAAGGTTCTTTTGATGGTGGGAGACATCACACTGGCACTCAGAGAGTTGAAAGGTAGAACTCTTTGCCACTTACAGCTCTGAATAAGAGAAGGCTTCCAGGCAGAATTCCACAGGGGGTTGCTCTTAGGGACAGGATAACAGAGCTGGAGCTATGGGGTCTGTTTCTGTATGACAAGGGGAGGGTGGGTTAGCCGGGTCTCAAGGGCTCATCTAAATAATTTTGTGGGCTCTAGGGTAGAGTGGCTGTTGCTATTGTCTGGTACCTGACCCTGGGGTACATGGGAAAGGTGCATCATGACCCTGGAGTATGGGAGTCCCTTAAGGGGAATGGTCATGACGTGGACTTAATCAGCTGCTCTAGGAAAGAAGTTGACCAGCCCCCAGCCAGGACATGACAACTGGATCATGACAACATTTTAAGAAAAATTATATTACATAGGGAAGGTTCATGGAATGACAAATTCTGTTTTGCTGCAATGAAACATTTGTACAGTCTTTGTGTGGCTGTCCTTTTTTCCCTATCCTCAACTTCTCCAGCTATGTAGTGGGCAGTTTTTTGGTTTTCAGGTGGGAGTAGAAGTAGGAATTCTGCATCAGCACAAGTGAACATACGCTTTAATAAAAATTATATACCGTATATCTAGCCTGGTGAGGGAATGATATGTTAAAAGTAACCCCCATAGACCTCATTTAGAGGGTCATGTTGAAGTTACCTGTGAGGAATAATATCTTGGAAAATGAGGGGCGACCAGACACTCCTTGCTCATGTTTTTCGAAATCAACTCAGTGAGTAAGGGTGCCTATGTTAAAAAATGGAGCTTCTACGCAAGGCTGGCAGGCCCTTTTCAGCGAATAGATATTAGACTTTAAGGGTGAGCAATGACTTAAATGGTCTAAAAAGTTCCACTAATGTTATTGTGGCCTGCCAAGTGGTTCATTGTTTGTGGGATGAACCAGAGTAAAATCTCATGAGACGTAAGAATGGAGTAACGCCAGAAATGAACTTGTGTTGTTTTGGAGCCGATTTTACTAGAAGTTGTATGCATGGATTAAAGGAAGTGGGTAGTCGCCTTTGGAATCCCCGGCTGTGAATTTTGTCAACTCCACGCAACTTTTTTGCTTGAACTCTTCCTAGGCAGCAGCAATTTCTGACTCTGTGGCCTTCGTAGCTGGCTGTGCACTGGAACACACACAAATGAAGCAGGACTGTCGGACTAGACACTTGGAAAGATCAATTAGGTCCACCCAAGCCTCCAGACAACCTCTTTTCCCAGTGAGCGTTAGGCCCTGCTGGAACTGCCCAGAGATGCAGATCTGAAGCTCATTAAGACAGACTGAACTACATCTATATTTAAAGCATCTGCTGTCCCAGGATGCAAAAGTAAAGTGGTGGATGTTATTCTTGCTGGATCTGCTGTCTGAAAGCTCAAACATTTCCATCCCTTTCATATAATCTTGATCCTGTAATTCATTGTCTATCTTTAAAAAATTCAACCTGCCTTTACATTAAAAATAAAGCAAAAGCAAAACCATCACCACTGTGCTTATTTTAAGCAAGTTTATTTTTTAAGAAGATAAAAATCAATATTTTCCCTTGCACAGCTGATGTCCTGGGGGATGAGCTACAGGAATCATAG
>NW_012112253.1:3571735-3650090 GCF_000951035.1 Colobus angolensis palliatus
ATCCACAGAAAAAGCAAATTAACTGAAGGCCTAATAAAAGGCAACTTGGCTGGGTGCGGTGGGTTCACCCCTATAATCCCTGCACTTTGGGAGGCTGAGGCAGACAAATCACCTAAGGTCAGCAGTTGGAGACCAGCCTGGCCAATATGGTAAAACCCCATCTCCACTAAAATTACAAAAATTAGCCAGGCGTGGTGGTGGGTGCCTATAATCTCAGCTACTTGAGAGGCTGAGGCAGGAGAATTGCTTGAACTCAGAAGGCAGAGGTTGCAGTGAGCCAAGATCATGCCACTGCACTACAGCCTGGGCGACAGAATGAGATCTGCCAAAAAAAAAAAAAAAAAGAAATAAGAAAAAGAAAGAAAGGGTTTCATTTGGTCTGTGTCACTAGCTTAACCTTACAGAACTGCTCAGCAAGGACTGACTGCCTTACCTGCTAAACTCAAGAATGTAGGAAGTCAGATCTAGGGGTTGTCTCTGAAGAATTCAGATCTAAAATGCCACTGTATCAGTCAGGATAAGCTGGCCTCTGCTGAGGTAACAAAAACCTCCAGTCTCAGCTATTTAAAACCACCGAAGTTTCATTCCTGCTCATGCTGCATGTTCACTGCTGCTCAGCAAGGGCCTCAGATCATCATTGAGATTATTCAGAGACCCAAGCAAAGGAGACCCCAACTTGACACCTGCCTCATGACCACCAAAGCAGTGGAGACAAAGCAAGATGAGTTGTGCCTCACTCTTTAAGCTTAGGTCTTAAGTGACACGCATCAATTCTGCTTACATTTCACTGGCCAAAACAAGCTGTGTGACATACCTACTTTTTGTATGCCCAGAAGGAGGGCAGAACCAGAATATTTGTGAACAGACTTAATGACAACTGTGACTGTTCATCTGACGAACTGGGAAGTTTGAAAAGACCTGAGAGGCTATTTCCTCTGGACTTCATCCTAATGAAGATATCTTTTCTTTTTTGGCGATGGAGGGGCGGGGCGTGGAGGGGGCAGAGTTTCACTCTTGTTGCCCAGACTGGAGTGTAATGGCGTGATCTCAGCTCACTGCAACCTCCACCTTCCAGGTTCAAGTGATTCTCTTGCCTCAACCTCCTGAGTAGCTGGGATTACAGGCACGCACCACCATGCCCAGCTAATTTTGTATTTTTAGTAGAGATGTGGTTTTGCCATGTTGGTCAGGCTGGTCTCAAATTCCTGACCTCAGGTGATCCGCCTGCCTCAGCCTCCCAGAGTGCTGGGATTACAGGCATGAGCCACTGCTCCCGGCAGGGAGATATATTTTCTACAATCCACTGACCACTGTCCATGCTCTACCTCTGCTAGAACATTCCTGGTGAGGGGGACCTTGACTACTTCTTAAGGTGGTCATGGTGTTTTTAGACAGTATTTGTATAGTTAAAATCTCTTAAAGCCTGCATGTTTGGAGCTTGGTCTCATCCTCTGTCCTCTGGCTATTTGACCCTGGCTATGGTGCTCACCTTGCTGAGTCTGTTTCCCTATCTGTAAAATGGAAAGAATACTCCCTTTGTTCAAAGTTAAATTGAGCATCAAATGAAATGCAATGAAGCCTATTGAGCATCTACAGGGTTGGCACATAATTGAAAACAAAGGTTTATGCCTCTGCTTTTTCTCCCACACAGGCTTCTGTAAGGTTGAATGTGAAAACGTGTATAAATGAGCACATATGTATTCAATTATTACTCTACTTGTAGATGGCAAAAATGTTTAGTGACTATGTGCACAATTAAAAAACAGGCCAATATTTGGACCAAAGTGGTTATGGAAAGTCTTGGAAATCCAGTGTCATAAATGAATATTTATAAATTATTCAATCATATCAGATATTTATCATTTGAAAATAGATGGATTTTTATTTTTTCTCTACTTCCAATTTGTTTTCTGGAATGCCTCCCCCTCCCTATCACTTGCTTACTTTGAATTATTCTTCGTGTTTCAGTTTCTCTCCAGTTTTCACTGGCAAAAATGGTCTGTGTTTACCCCAGATCGTATCATTTGTCACACAGAATTGTCTTCAACTTTAAGTACCTTGGAACGATTTTTGAATGCCACAGTATTCATCCCCACTTTTCCAAATGAATGAACCGGCAACATGTACAAAGTAGCTATCACGGTATCCAGCACTTAGTAAGTCCTCAACACTGGTGGTTCCTCTCTCCTTCCCTTGGGTAATCTTGGAGGAAAACTGGACCTCCAGTTCGCACTGTTTAAGCTCAATATGCTAAATGAGATTCAGAAACATGTTGCTTGTCATTGCCCTTCATAAAACATTACTGTCATTTTGGACAAATGGCTCAGAGGACATCTGGTTATTCTCTGTGAGTGATGATGATCTAGTAAAGCAATGGCTATTTGCAGAATGACTCCAGGCATTCAAGAACAGTGGATAAGCAGAAACAACAGCGGGGTCAAGAGAATACCAGAGATGAAGGGGGCAAATATCTCCGAACTTTTTTGTATATGTAAGTTGATTTAAATAGTGTTTGCTTTCAGAAAAATGCTTTGTTGAACGAATGCAAGGTTTTACAACTCTACTAGTTAATTGGATAATGAATCTGGAGAGCTACTCAGAATTACCACTTTGGAAAAAACAGAAGATACCAACTCAGTTCAATGATTTATCTTACTCTATACTGTTAGCACAGCATGATACCTTATGCATTGGTGAGTCCAAACCTCTCATTTCCTGCATCGGGGGACTGAAGATCAGAGAGGTCAGAGAGATTTAAATTTGGAAATAGTCATTTAGGCTTCAAATCAAATTCTCTCAATGTTTAATATTCCTTCTGAAGTGGGATGAAGACCCTGGAGTCAGCTTGGTAGGAGACTAGAGAGTGACTTTCAACGGGGGCAGACTCTGGGCTGGTCAGCCTTCCTTCCATCTGGTTGTGGGGTCAGAAATGGAGAGACTCCAAATATCCTCCCCTCAGGAGATAGTGGCACAAGAAAGACAGCACCCTCCTAAGATTACTTCCGGCCCTGCTAGGTCACCTTGGCACTTTCATTAGCTCCAGGCTGCCTTGTTCCAGTCAGATTTACAGAAATTTTAGATCTGGGATTTGGATCAAAAGGCAGAAGCAAGAACAATTCATGTTGAGTGTTTTTTGAAACCAACACTGTAACAATTGAATATATTTGATGTAGAAGTTGTTACCATCTAGACTGATGTCCTCATCGTCAAAGGGCAACAGCAAATGTCTCTAGGTTCCTGTGTTGTCCATTTGGTTCCCCCTCCCTTTTAAAAATGGCCTCATGGAAGGACACCTTCTTCTCCTTCTTGTAGGAATGGGCCATGAGCTTCATGTGAGAGCCTTCCCTGACTTCCCTCAGCCACCAAGTGGAAGCAGTGTCTTACTCTCAGAACCTACGTGGCATTTTATTCATGGCATTTATCCAGCAGGGTGTCCCTTTGGGAGCCTGTCACTTTTTATTCTGCATGATAGGCGACTGTATCCATGCTACATTTCCCATTGTAGAGGATGAACCCCTCGAGGATGCGTCTTTGATTGATTTACCCTTGAATCTCCCACAGTACACTATGTCCATGCAGCAGCGGCTTTAAAAAGTATAACTGGAAAGCATTTCATCATACAGTATTGTAGGACTGCCTGAAATAAATTGATGGGCAATACTGAAAACCACACAAATCTCAGTACCCAGCCTTTGCTTCACGGTGACAAGGATGATGCATGCACTGGAAACTTTAGCTTTGAATCCCTGCCTAGGACATTAGGCCCTTCTGTGATGATTCTGGTCAATCTGGCTGCTGCTCAGTGGAACTACATCTGGTGCACAAGGAGGCAGGTATTAAGTGCTCAGCAAACTTGGGCTGAGTGACTAACTTGGTGGATAAAATGTACAAGAAACCAGTATCTCAGAGTGAGCCTGAATGAGGCACAGCCAACTGGTTTAAGTTTTATCAGGCCACGTTAAAAATTGCCAAGTCTATGAATTTAAACCAGTAGTAGGCTGGTAAGTGTTTAATAATCAGCTTTCTGGAAGAAAAGGGCCTGATTTGTAGCATTTGCTGATTCCTGTGGTGTAAATACACCCTCTATGGTTGATATCATGCTACCAATGTGATGTCACTGGCCTTAGAGTCCGGAGGGGACACATGTGATATGGGCTGTCCTCCAGCACACCTCTGACTAATCTTTGTCTTTTCAGGGCTCATAAGGTGGTGCTGCTGAAATGATGGTGACCACAGTTGGGTGCAGTCTAGGAATTCAGATAATCTACATCCAAATTCCGTGGCTACATCAAGCCATCCTTTCAGCAGGTTGGATCAGTGTTTCTAAGTTCTTGATCCTCCCAGCCATGGAGCATTATTTTGGTAATATTTAATTCTGCTTCTGTTACCCAGACACAGCAGATATGGTGCCTCAGACCTCATAATTAACAGCTAAACACTTAGTAAGAAAAGCTTCCTAAACTCTGCACTTAAACCAGGGGTTGAAATGCAAAGAAAAAAATAAGTTAAATCAGATTTTAAAGAAAATATCAGTGGGAAACCAACAGTAGCTTTGCTGAATTTGAACAGATGTATTTAAAAAAATCAACCAAATTCCACCAGTTTGGGTACATGCTGGCAACTATATGGGTATCATTAAAACTGTGAAAATCTCCACTTAGAATTGCTGTTTGTCCTCATTCACTTTCATGCACACTGTCAGGATGGGCAAAAATGCTTGGGAGTGTTCAATGTACTAGGGGTTATCAGAGCATGCAATTTGGAGTAAGACACTCCTGAATTCAGTACCTGGCACTCTGACCATTTGCCTGACTAACCTCAATGTGCTTATTTTTAAAGTGGGTATAAGCATAGTAATCATATAATAAGCTCCCTGAGCAATTATGAAGCTTAAATGAGAGCATGTGTTCAAATCACTCAGTACACAGAAAGTCCTAATTGCTGAGTTGGCAATGATTAACAACCCTGGAATGCCTCCTAACCCTAGATGTCTCATGACATTTTCCTGGTTAGCTCTGCTTAGGTACATTGTCATTAACCTAAATATTCGTGTTTGTGAAACAAATTATATCATCCGAATTGATGCTTACAATAATCCTGTGACATAGAGAATGATCTGATTTATTTCCATCTAGTAAATCAAGGTGCTTCCTGTTTGGTATTGAAGTATGACCCTGGGATTCTTTACTTAGTCCTCTTTCTGCTGCCCCTGTTCATGTCCAGGACTTACCTGTGCTGCTCCAGAAGCTGGGACTGCCACAGAGCAGAGACTGCGTAAGCTGAACTCTTCTAGGAACCAAAGCAGAAGCTCATCAAGTGAGTTACCACATTTTTCAGACATAGATTGTCATCTGAGAGTATTGGGGAGGTAAAACAAGTACAAGTTGCCTCACAAGGTCAATTGATAGTTATTGCTGGTGGCGGAGAATCAGACAATGTTGCTTTTCCCTTGAATTGTACTTTTCTTCCAACTGTCCCACATAGTTCACAACCTACAGTTGTAGGGTGATCTTATTCATAATTCCAATACATGATTTGATTACTGTATTATTTTATCCTATATGAGAAAGTTTGTATTGTTATCTGCTGATCCACAGAAAAAGCAAATTAACTGAAGGCCTAATAAAAGGCAACTTGGCTGGGTGCGGTGGGTTCACCCCTATAATCCCTGCACTTTGGGAGGCCAAGATGGGAGGATTGCTTGAGTCCAGGAGTTTGAGACCAGCCTGGGCAACCTAGGGAGATTCTGTCTCTACAAAAATTTTTTTTAAAAAAGAAGAAGCTAGGCATGGTGTCATGTGCCTGTGATCCCAGCTACTTGAGAGGTGGGAGGATTGCTTGAGCCCAGGAGGGGAGGTCGAGGCTGCAGTGACCTATGATTGTGCGATTGAACTCCAGCTTGGGTGACAGAGTCAGACCCTGTTTCAAAAAAAAAGAAAAAAAGGCAATTCAAGCTGCATGGAGTGACTCCCTTCCAAAGAATATGTTATGAAAAGAAGGGAAAAATGAGAGTGGAGAAACCTGAAAACCCTACCACAAGGCCAACATCCATAGCGATAAGCCATGCTGATAGCGTGCACCTTTGATATGATGTGATGAGAATGGGATTTTACCTCTGTGCTCTTCTTCCACAGAACAAATAACCTCTACCTAATCATGAGGAAAATAGCAGAAACATTTCAATTGAGGGTCATTCTACAAAACCCCTGACCAGTACTCTTCAAAAGTGTCAGAGTCATAAGAAATAAGGAAAGTCTCGAGACACTGTCATAGCCCAGAGACTTAACAACTAAATGAAATGTGGTGTCCTGGATGGGATCCTGGACCAGAAAATAGACATTAGGTAAAAATGAAGGAAATCGGAATGCAGAATTGACCTTAATTGGTCATATTGTATCCATGTTAGTTAATTAATCATGACAACTATGCCCTACTAACAGAAGACGTTAACAATAGGGGTAACTGTGGATAGGGTGCATGGGAACTCTTCATACTATCTGAGGTTTTTCTATAAATTTAAAGCTATTCTATAATTAAAAATATATTTTTAAAAAGGCAACTCAGCCTAGAGGTTTGCTTTATTAATTTATTTTCAAGATTCAAATTAAAAGCCATAATTATGAATATAAAACTATTGGGAAATAAATAATTTAATATATAGCCCTTGAATACATTCTATTGACAGTCCAGGGGAAGAGATGGCAGCAAGGGGGATGTCTAAAATGAAAGGAAAGTCAGAGGTCTTATGGAGACAGCAAGAGTATGAGACTGAGACCAATTCAGGGGCATAGAGGAAAAGAGATATGCCAATCACAGATGCAAAATCTAAACAGGCATGGAACACGGGCTCAGACACCGATTCCAACGTGTAAAAGAGTAACATAAAAAACTATAGAAAATGCAATGTGCAGGCAGCATTATTTCCATTTTGTGTCTACTCTGTTCTTGCTGCCCAAGCCCAGGTTCCCACTGAATTTTTTTTTTTTTTTTTTTTTTTAAGACAGACTCTCCCTCTGTCACTCAGGCTGGAATGCAGTAGTGTGATCTCGGCTCACTGCCACCTCTACCTCCCAGGCTCAAGCGATTTTCCTGCCTCAGTCTTCTGAGTAGTTGGGATTACAGGCACATACCACCACGCCCGGCTAATTTTTGTATTTTTAGTTGAGAAGGGGTTTCCCCATGTTGGCCAGGCTGGTCTCAAACTCCTGGCCTCAAGTGGTCCACCTGCTTTGGCTTCACAAAGTACTGGGATTACAGGCTTGAGCCACTGTGCCCAGCTCCTCAATGACATTTCATAGCTGTAGTCAAAATCCTTACTGGCCATGAAGCTGAGGGTTGTTTGTTCAAGTGGCCAGAAATTTTGTAATTCTGCATTGCATAAGCCCTTTACAAATAATGCTTTATAGAATGATTTAAACATTCATTTGAATAAACATGACTGACAACAACTTTATAACGAAAACAATAGTAAAACTGGAATCTCAACTGTTGTCTAACAAAATTAAAGGGAAATAAGAAATGAGCACTCTCGTGCTACAAGAACAGACTATTGAAAACCTCAGCTTATGCACGTAGTGTTTTAAAGTTGGAAGGGACCTTAGCTGTAATATTTAGCTTGCAGTCTTGGTAGTGTCAGGAACATATGTTAAACTGGAGTGCTGGGTGCCTGAGTTTTTCAATGCCTCTGGGCTCCCTTCACCTTTCCTTTAGGAAAAAGGTAGCGCACTCTTCATTATCTGCCAGGGCCTCAGTATGACTGGAACTAGTAACAGACAAAAATGTCAACAGGCTTGCATTTGAATTTGTCTTTTTAGGCAGTGGTTTTATAGATTAATCATTGAAAATGACTCTTGCTTATCTATGACATGTGCTCTCAAAATATTTTGTATCTGAGCACTTTCTTTCACGGATCCTGTTTAGTTTCTATTTTTCTTATTTTCTGAGAAAAGAAACATATGCCCTTCCTATGACATTTCTATGAATTTTCAGCTGCTAAATCATACTGTTGAATGGAATAACTTTTTTTAAAAATGTTTTTCTAAGCACACTGTAACTTCCCTTCTCTTTGAATCAATTCCTGGCTTGTTACATAGCATTGATGCTAAGGACTTATTTTATTTTATTCTAAGTTAGTTTCTCAATGTTTTGGATTCTGTTTTCTTTCGTTCTCTCTGGGTATGTTTTATTTTCTTTGAGTATACTATATTTTCAAGTAATTTTAAAAGTTTTTGTGTTTTCTACATGCTTAAAAATTTCATTTTACTCATTCCTGACTGATAGTTTGAATAGATATAGAATTCTGGTTTAAAATAATGTTATTTAATAACTGTTAAGACATGACTTCATTATTTTATAGCAGTTAATTTTCCGATAAGTCCGATGCCAATCTGATTTGAGTGTCTTTGTAAATATATACTTCCATCTCTCTTATATATTGAAGATAGTTTCTTTATCCTGGGATTCGGAGATTTCTTTACACTTTTTCATTTATCCTGCTTAGCATTCAAAGGACTCTTCCAATTAGAAAGTTCAAGTTTCTTTGATAATTTTGCAAGTTTTGATAAATTTTTTCTCTCTAATTTTAAAAGAGGTGCCTATTAATCTTCATGGATGGATCTTCTATTTTGCTTCTTTTCCTTTTCTTTATCTTTTAGATCCATTTTATGAAGATTTCTTTGAATTTATATTCTAATCCTACATTTGTTTTGTTATATTCAGTCACAATATTTTTAATTTTCAAGAACTCACTTAATCCCTGAATGTTTCTGCTTTTGTTTTATAGATTCAAGAAGTTTGGTTATTTTTCCCTGGGGATACTAACAGCTCTCTTCTGTTTCCTGATATCTTCCCCTTGGGGTTAAATGCTGGACATTTGTTCGTCTTAGGTCTTCTCTTTCATGCTAATTGTTTTGTTTATTATACCCTCTGATTCTTGGCCATCCAGTCAAATTTATAAATAAAAAAACATGTTGGTGAGCATAGTCCACTGGTTTGGCTTTCCTGTGATACTGAACATTTCTATTTCTGTACACAGGTGTCTTTGTCCATTCAGGATGCCATAAAAAAATGCCCTAGACTGGGTAATTTATAAACAACAGGATATGTTGTTCACAGTTCTGGAGGCTGGGAAGTCCAAGATCAAAGTCAGTTGATTTGGAGTCTGGTGAAGGCTTTTTTATCATAGATGGCACCTTCTTGCTGTGTCCTTAGAGAGTGGAAGGAGTGAACAGGCTTCCTTAGCTTCTTTTATAGGACAGGGCTCTCATGGCCTAATCACCTCCCAAAGGCATTACCTCTTAATACTATTGCATTGGAGATTAGGTCTCATTATATGAACGTTGGGAGGATACAAACATTCAAGTCATAGCAACAGGCCAATATGACAAAAGACCAGCTTCTCTTGGGGTATGTGGGCTTGAAGGTGGAGACGCCTTCTTCCAAACACCCTCCATGCTGCAAAATGGGGAGCTTTGCAGCAGAGACGCATCGCCCACCCCAGGAACCTTCATTCTCTCCTGGCCACTCACTCACTTGCTGTTAGGGTACAGTCCCTTGGTATTAGCTTGGAAGTCATGAACCCTGATTGCAGTGGCCCAGAAATTGAGCAGGAAAGTCTCACTGTTTGAGTGGGGCACTGACCCACCAGCCCCTGCCCATGTGCCCCTTTTCTTTCCTGTTCCTTGAGTTTCCATTCCAGGAAAAGTGGTTCTAGTCTCTCCTCTAATTTTTCCGTGTGCCAATTAGGACAATAGCATTTTCCTCTGTAAATTTTGTTTTATCAGTATCTAATTTAATTAATTTAATTTCTGTTCTCCAGATTAAAAAAATATGTAACTTATTTATGTTATGCTGACCTCCCTATTATTCCACCATTATTTTTTTCTTTTCTTTTACTTCTGTTTTTTTTTTTTTTTTTCTTTTAGACTGAGTTTTGCTCTTGTCGCCCAGGCTGGAGTGCAATGGCCCGATCTCAGCTTACTGTAACATCTGCCTCCTGGGTTCAAACATTATCTTGCCTCAGCCTCCCAAGTAGCTGGGATTACAAGCATGTACCACCACACCTGGCTAATTTTTTGTATTTTTAGTAGAGATGGGGTTTCACCATGTGGGCCAGACTGGTATCAAACTCCTTAGCCTCCCAAAGTGCTGGGATTATAGGCATGAGCCACCACGCCTTGCCCACTCTTATTTTCTTAACAGAGTCTTGGATAAATTTGCTTTCCTACATCTATACTGTATTTTCAATGGAAGATTTCAAAGAAGAGAATGTAAATGGGTGTGTTCAATCCACCATCTGGAACCAGAAACCCTTTTAATTAATTCTTAGTCGTACAGTCAGCATTAAAGCATATGACTCTCCTTGGCCTATGACTGAGAAAATGAAACATGGGTGCACTGGATACTTTAGTTAAGAGAAAAGTCTTATTGTACAGTGGTTAAAAGAGTATGTTTAATTCCAGGTCCACCAATCCCTAAACTTAGCAGCGCAGGGGAACATTTCCTAAAAGTTTCTGCCTCCCTTTCCTTATTCATACAATCATGAATAATAACAATACCTCCCTCAAGGGATAGTGTGAGAGTTGTAAGAAGGCCTAGTGCCTGGCACAGAGCAAACCCGCAACAGATGCTCACTCTGTAAGTGTCTTCTCCAGTGGGATTCTGCTGTAGTTTTATTGAAAATGTGCAGCGTTTTCTGATAGAAAGGTTGTTTATATCCCTTTTAATAGTCTTCCAACAAATAATCATACACAGCTAATATGAAAAATGATATAATAGGCTGGACACAGTGCCTCACACTTGTAATCCCAGCACTTTGGGAGGCAGCAGTGGAAGGAATGTGTGAAGCAGGAGTTTGGGACCCGCCTGAGCAAGACAGTGAAACCTCATCTCTATAAAAAATTACAGAAAATTATCTGGGTGCAGTGGCACACTCCTGTAGTCCCAGCTAGTCAGGAGGCTGAGGTGGGAGGAAACCTTGAGCCCAGGAATAAAAGGGTGCGGTGAGTGATGGTTGTGCTACTGCACTCCAGCCTGGGCAGCAGAGTGAGACCTCATCTCTTAAAAAAAAAAAGGTATAATAAGTGACTGACATAGAGGTGAAGCAAGAACAAGGCTAGAAGGAACCTTAGAGCCTATCATATGCAACCACCTCATTTCAGCCATGGATCAAGGGCTAGTAGTTGGTGAGCAATGGAGCCCTAGTCCATATCTAGGTCTCCTGATGCTCATGGGCTCTTCCAGGGCACCTCCTGTTTGGCAGGCATTTTTCAGGTCCCTCTCGACAGAAAGATATTTCTACTATCTCTGCTTTATGGAGAGAAAGCTTAGGCTCGGGGTTGAGTGTAGTGGAGAAGCCTCCTCTGTGGGGCTGGGTTTCAAAGTTAGCATACAAAGCAAAAGCTCCATGTAGTCCAGTCAGCCGAAATTCCTTCATGGAGTTGCTGCTTTGGAGACCAACATATAGGCTGCCCATAACACAACACATTTGCTCTCTCAACTTGGAATAACTCACCATTTTTTTCAACTGAGCTCCAGATAAAGCAATTGACTACTTTCAATTAGAAGGGCATGACGTACGAAAAACCCTGAGATCTGTGCAGAGGACGACAGAGTCCCATGTTCCGTCTCCTTCTTCCTCTGGGACAATCGCTTCCTAAGTGTACTAATGGGCAGCGTTTCCTTCCATTATAAAATTCTTTCTTTCCCTTTCACAGATGCCTGGAGTTGAACTTGTGAAGTTCAGCTAGCCTAGAATGCAACCACGATGTTATTTGAAGGAACCACAGGCTGGGCGCAGTGGCTCACGCCTGTAATCCCAGCACTTTGGGAGGCCGAGGAGGGCGGATCACTTGAAGGTCAGGAGATCGAGACCAGCCTGGCCAACATGGTGAAACCCTGTCTCCACCAAAATAGAAAAACTTAGCTGGGTGTCGGGGCATGTGCCTGTAATCCCAGCTACTTGCAAGGCTGAGGCAGGAGAATCGCTTGATCCTGGGAGGCAGAGGTTGCAGTGAGCCGAGATCGCACCACTGTACTCCAGCCTGGGTGACAGAGTGAGACTCCATCTCAAAAAAAAAAAAAAAAAGAAGGAACCACATGGCTGATGTGGGGAGAGTTGGGTTGCACCCTACACCAAGGACAATGTTTTTTCATGGATTCTTTCCTACCGTCCCAACACAGCCCTCTAGTTCATCATGCCAGGCTGATTTAGTTCAGCTTGACACGGAACACACAAGACTTCTGTTTTCTGGCATAAATCTCCAGACATTTTATGAACCAATAATGTCCAAAGAGTACATGGACTCTTTTGCGGCTTGGTAATTACCACTGACCTCTTTCCTGGACCCTTCTCCATAAAGAGGCCACCTCCTTGGGGCAGCTCCGCCCTCCCCTTTTCTCCAAGGCTGTAGGTGGAACAAGCAAGTTCCTAATTAGCCAGCCTGCACAGGGAAGCTTGGTGTCAGATTTTCAGGTCAGCCTTTGATGCAGGGGTAACCAGGGGAGGTGATGCATCAACTTTGATTAAAGAGCTATGATGAACCAAGATAAAAATTGACATTTAATTTTTCTCAGACTCATCTAATCTTGCAGACCAAAATTAAAGGTGAATTGTCTTCTTTATTGGTTTGTGGGGTGAGCAATATACTCACAGAAGTGGTAAACTTGACAAAAATTTGCTATAATTTTGTTCTCAAATCATTGCTAATTAATTAATCAAGGCCTGCCATCATGAATTTGTGGAGATGCAAGGTCTCCCACTTTTTTCAACCATATCTGAAATATTCTTCCAGTGCTCAGAAACACTCAAAGTTCGTTCACCCCAGCTGCCAGCTGGGGAACTCCATCCAAGAAGGATACTGACCACTTCGTAAGCATCTCATTTACTGCCATGCTCACCTCCCTCCTAAGCCAGTGGAAAGATGATCTGTGAAGCTTAAAAAGAAAAAAAAAAAAAAAGAAAAAACCCGTTCAATAGCAACACATTTAGAATAACAATGTGCTCTGAAAACCACCACAACATGTGTGATTTTTTTTCTAATTAAACTGACACCCCACTTTGAAAAAAACAAAAGAAAGAAAAGAAAACAGCTTCAAGTGATAATTGTCTTTTCTTTGATTGTCAAAAGTGATATAAATAAAAGGAAAAAGGTAACTCAGCAGTCAGTAAACTAGAACACTGTTAATTATTCTTGGAACATACACCACATTGACCTGAAAGTTTTCAAGGTGTAGTGATTTACAACAGCAGTGAATCCTCTTGTTCTATCGAGAATGGTCCTCCGACAGAGTTCCTCTCAGCAAGAGGATTGACGAGGAGGCTTTCCCGCAGTAGCGGAAGTAGCAGGCTTTTATCAGTAGATGGGGGTAGAGCAACACAGATGGAGCCTGGGTTTGCAGCTAGTCCGGAAAGTTTGTCCCCGAAGGTATGTGCACAAGCTTCATTGGGCATTATAGCAGGGAATAATGGAAAGACAGAGGTTGAGATCACATAACATAATCTTTCAAGTCCGCGTCACACTGGAGCACATGAGATCACAGGCAAATTCAAAAAACGATTTCTTGCCAAGCTGTACATTTCATTTTGCATGCCCTTATTGAGGTAGGAAATGATACAATTATTATTTTTAGTTTTATTTTTCACTATTCTGTTATGAATCCTCTCTTTTTCCATTCTTTCTCTTGTCTTATTCTTTGCTTCTTTTCTATATTCTGCAATTCCTTTTGTAGCCATCACATCTCTTTTTTGAATGGGGTGAAGTATAACTGAATACATTTTTTAAAGCTGTAAATGTTCTTGTAGAGTGTAGGGTTATGATACCTTTTCTCTAAAGTATGGAAGGAAAGGAAATCATAGGCTTTCTTGCACAACTTGTCTATTTCCTTTGGAAGGAAATTAGATACATTGAATGGGCATGGAGGCTAAAATATATTCTAGCACTGGCTTGGTAGATAAAATACATCCTAGCATGGATATTGCATAATAGAAGTGATAACAAAATCTGTAATAAAGTCAAATGTTGAGCTTGATCATGTGCCTCAGCTCCGGGCATATTTGTGAACATTCGAGAGTTAAATGATTGATTGATTGATCGATCATTTCTTTCCAAATCCCCATTCCTCACTTCCATTGCCTCCTCCCACTCTTCCCTTATAGCAAACATGCTAAGGTATTATATATATAAAATAAATACAAATATATAATAACCTCTCTCTATATAATATATATATCTATTTATTAGCATGTATTGCTGTAAAAATGCATATGTATTGTTTGTGGGTATGCTTTCTAGTTTGCATAAACAGTATTAGGCTCTTGGTCTCATTCTGTTTCTCTTTTTTCCCCACTCAATACAGTGCCTCAAAGATCTGTTTACGTTGCTGTGTGTGCCTCCCGTCTCTTGCTTCCAGTGGCGGCAGAGCATTTTATCCCACACGTGATGCTTTCCAACTCCCCCAAGAGTGGCCACCTAGACTGTCTCTGGTTCTCCAGATCCCAGACTGTGCTGTGGGAATATTCTTACCCAGGTCTCCTTGTGCATTTGTGTGAGGTTCCTGGGGCTCTGACGGCAAGATCGCTGTGTCATAGGACATAGGTGTGGCGAATCTGATGGCTCTCCATGTTGGCCACACCACTTTATATTCCCACCGGCAGAGCCTGATCCTCTCTCCACATCCCTGACTTGGTGTTGTCTAAAGAACAAGGACTTTCTCTCCATTTGTCAGATCTTCTTTTAGATTTATTGTTAGAGTTTAAAAATATTATTTCTATTTAAAAATAGTAATTTTGTGTATTCCTTAAGTCAATTCCCAGATATTTTATAATTTTTGTAGCTATCATGACTTTCTTAAAGTTACATCCTCTAGTTGTGTATTGCTTATGTGGAAAAATGCTATTAATTTTTTTGTGTGATTTTGTATTTCACTTTCTTCCTGAACAATACTAGTGATCGTAATAGCCTATCTGTTGATTCTGTTGTATTTTATTCGTAAGGAACATGTTGCCTGCAGATAATGACAGTTCACCTTTTTGTCCTAATACCGCTTCTCATTTATGTATCATTTCTTAAAACATATGCCAGGACCTCTAGTACCATAAGCAGTAGTAGTAATAATAATTCTTGTCTTAGTTTTAATTTTAAAAAGTTCAGTTTTTCCTTTAATTATAATGTTTGCTATAGGCTTTGGTACATACTTTTTGTCAATTCAAGGAAGTTTCTTTCCTTTCTATTTATAGTGTACCAAAATGCTTGTTTTGTATCTATTGAGATGATCATGTGACTTTTCTCCTTCAGTCTATTAATGCGGTACATTACATGGATAGATTTCCCAGATGCTGACCTACTCTTACATTCTTGGGAGGGATGTTGTTTTGATGACAGCAAAGCTGAATGACTCTTAGAAGAGGCCCTCAGGGTTAAATTTCTCTGACATACTGTGCTAGCGTATTCGGCAAATTATATACACATATATCGTATACATATTTACTTATTCAATCAAGTTTTTTTCATATACTCTGTATTGTATGCTGGACCAGATATGGGGATATGTTTTCCATTTCACCAATATTCAGAGAAAAATTTGGCCTTAAAGTAGTCAGTTGTTTCCAATGGCCATTAAACAAGACCATGGAGAAGCAACAAGGCCACTGTTGACTTTTGTCTTTGTCATAAAAGGCCTATTGTCACTTCTGTCTGTCATTTGGGGGCTGCGTGGGACACAGGTATTAGGAGCTGAATAAGCCATTGTGCATCTGACTTGGGCTTCCATCAAGTTTCACAACTGATAGTATGTGGATTTGCTTGATTCATTAAGGTTTTTAAAATACAGTCTTTATTTGTTTATTGCTCAGTTGCTTTCATCATCTTGACACAGTCATAAACCAATACGAATGATAAACAAGCACTTGGTTAAATAAGTGTTTTAAAATCCCAACTGACAATGACTGAAACAAGGAAAATATAACTTATTCTCCTATGATTTTGTCCTGAGAAAAGCTCTAAACTTTATACAAACTACATGCTTGAAGGAAGCAGGGTTGCATCCTGAAGGAGATTCCAACTTGGAATATAAGCATTGAGTTGTAGATACAAATTGCGCAGTAACTAAGTGCACACACACAGAAGTATCGGATTGCGTATTGTCAGGGTAGTCTTCATCCTGAAAATAGGTTTGAGAGGAAATAATAACTTAGGATACCTGAGATGAAGTAATTGGATTTTCTGATTTCTCCTCTCACCTAATTGGATGTGCAAATGATCTGTCTGCACAATGAGCTCATGCCCATGGCTGTTTCTCGCCTGCATTTATATGCAGCGAGTGTGTGCATGTGTATGAATTTACACCAAATCATACAGGCTTTATTTTCCTGCAGTGAGATCTCAGCACCCCCAGAACAAAAAGAAAAATGGCTTCTTAATCATGATGGTCTTTGTAACATTCCCTTGCAGTTTTCTGGTAATTTTATTTGACCTGTCATTAAAGCACAGGACAGAGATGAGGCAGTGTGTATTACAGTGGGGATGTCACAGGAGCTTTTGCTGTGAACTGGTGTATGTGCTGCACGCAGCAGGGGCCACTTCCTTATGTATAACTGTAATATTTTTCCTGTGTGTGTTTCCCACATCCAGCATTTCAGGCATTGATTTCATTTCAGCCACTCTCCCATTGTGAGGCTGCTAAGTATAGGCTAGATTCTGATCTTATGGGAAAATCTCTCTATGGTCTGGAATCCTTTTAGGGATTAGCCTGTCAACAAATGTCATTCCAGATTTCCATGTAGACTGAACTAAACTAAAGAATAAGTTTGCCTCATTGATCTGTGATTATTCTTTCCTTTTTTACTTTATGATGGTTCCAGCTTTGGGAAGATCTAACCAAGCCAGAAGGGCTAGGGTGAGGGGAGTCAGAGAGGCTTCTTGGAAATGCAACCTTTTATCTGAGTCTTAGAGGAAGAACCAGGGTTGGTCTAGGGAAGAAGGAGAAAGGGTGCTCTAGGCAGAGAAGATAGCAAGGTCAAAGGCTTAAAGGTGTGACAGCAGGTGGCTCCTGGGAGATGTGAAGGCAGCAGCACAGCAGACAGATGGGAGGCGGGGGGATGCAGGGGAAATGGGGCACGCATATCATGACCTCAGCATAAGCTTTTATCCTCATTGCCTTGGGAAGCCATGGCAGTGCCTTAAGCCCTGTCCCTGTCTTCATATGCCTTTTTGCTCTCACAGCTTTTTGTCCTGTGGATCTTCTGATTGGCTTCTCTCTTTATAGCAAGTTAACACAAGGTCAATTCCTCCTTAAAAAAAGAAGCATCTGGGCTGGGCACGGTGGCTCATGTCTGTAATCCCAGCACTTTGGGAGGCTGAGGTGGGCAGATCACTTCATGTCAGGAGTTTGAGACCAGCCTGGCCAACATGGCAAGATCCTGTCTCTACTAAAAATACAAAAATTAACTGGGCTTGCTGGAGGGTACCTGTAATCCCAGCTACTTGGGAGGCTGAGGCAGGAGAATTGTTTGAACCTAGGAGGCGGAGGTTGCAGCGAGCTAAGATCATGCACTCCAGGCTGAGTGACAGAGCAAGACTCTGTCAAAAACAAAAACAAAAACAAACAAGCAAACAAAAAGCATGCAACAGTAGCCTGCATTATTAAAGTAATAAATACCTCTGTGATCTTCAAGTTAATAACTTACTAAAGGTACAGGATTCTAAAACCCTCAGGCTGTTGGTTTTAATTGCATACTTGACACCAGCAGTTATGGTGACAGCGTCACACCATGAGAGGGTCACTAAAGAGTTAACCCTGTGAGAAAGGGGGCAGGTTTACCTTCGAACATTATGCTAATTAAATTTTTCTACCTAAGTACTCAGAGTATACTCATGATGCTGAGACCAACTGTTGGTTTGTTTGACTTTTTATGGCTTATAGAGTGTGGTAATAGGACAACAAGAGCATTGAATTACAAACAGCATTGGGTTCTTAGGAAAAAGACAATAAGGAAAGAGAAACCAATATTTATTGAACACCTACGATGTGACAGGTATTGCAGTGGTACTTCCTACACACTATCTCATTTAGTAGTCACTATGGTCTTTTGAGGAATTGGGTTATCTTTCCTCATTTCTGGCTAAGGTAAATGAGAGGTAAGGGACTTGCTTAACTTTAAACGATGAAGAGGCACACAATCTGTTTCCAAAGTGTACACTCGTTCTCTCACAGTAAGCTGAATGATGCTGGCGTGCTTTTTAGTTTCTTTTTCTAATTTGTTCCAGACCAATTTTGAAAATATACACATCTCGTAAAATACACACACACACACACACACACACACACACACACACACATTGCACTCTGGACACTTGTAGAGAGTCCTTCCTTCCCTCACCCCTCAGTCTTCAGTTGTGATTGGTCAGAACATATGTGTGAGGAGAGTACCTGGGACTTAGGAAAGAGAAACCCAAAATGCTCCTTGGAGGCCAGAATCTTTTCCTATTCATCTTTGTCTCCCTAGAGCCTAGCTGGGTGCCTGTCACCTAGTGGCTGAGAATGTTTGTCGAAAGTTTGAGAGGAAGCAGGAGAGAGGCAAGGAGAAAGAGTAAAAACAGAGAGGGAGGAAGCAACAGAAAGGGAGAAAAGGAGAAAATTAGGAAAGTG
This sequence comes from Colobus angolensis palliatus, assembly GCF_000951035.1. Classification (NCBI taxonomy): domain Eukaryota; kingdom Metazoa; phylum Chordata; class Mammalia; order Primates; family Cercopithecidae; genus Colobus; species Colobus angolensis. The sequence goes on from NW_012112253.1 coordinate 3,590,381, forward strand.
CAAGACCCAGGAAAGTAAGAAGAGAGGAAGATAATTAAAACAAACAAACAAACAAAACTACAGCCTGTGAGAAGACCACTGCAGCTGAACACAAAGCTTGGTGAGACACTCCTTGCCGCCTGGTGGAGCTAAAATCAGATGTCTGACATCATCTATGAGTCAAGACCGGAACATCTGGACAAGATGGAGTAATGCGGGCTGCATTGATTCTCTCACCTTAAAAAAGAAAGAGAAAGATGAAATAATGGTTTTCAAGATATTGGGCATTAGGCAATGAAGGGCAGTGGTCTCTGAGAGAAAAGATGAATCTAGGTGAATTGTCCCTAGCCCGTGGCCTCCATGGAGAGAGTTTCTGGGCTGTAGTGCAGGGAGAGGAAATCCAAGGAGTGCCCAGAGACCTCCCTGAGATGAGGAGAGAGAAATAGCATAGGTAATAAAATTACTAGACCAGGATATTTAAAGTTATTTTAATGTATTCCACATATTCAACAGGCTAGAAGAAACACTGCACGTACTAAGTAAAAACATAGAATACATGAAAAGGCCCACAATGTCCGAGGTGAAAAATGCACTGGTTGGGATAACCATTAGAAGAAATGATTTGTAAGCTTGAACACTTAGCAATAATAACTGTCTAAAACGAAATAGAGGGGGGAAATAAAACCCTGGGAAAAAAACCCAGTTAACTTTGGGGCAACTTCATGTGGTATAATAATCAAATAATTGAAGAGAAGGAAGGAAAGATGACAGCAAAGATACTGGAATAAACAACAGTCCCAAAATTTCCAAATATCATGAAAATTGTAAATCCACAAGTCAAGAATCTAAGCAAACTATAAACAAAAGAGACATAAAGAAAATTACACCAAAGTGCATCATAATCAAATTGTTCAAAACCAGTGATAAAGAAAAATTCTAAAAGCAGCCAGATATTAAAAAATAACACATTAGGTGCAGAAAAACAAAGATAGAAATAACAGATTTCTCATCAGAAAGAATGCACATCAGAGGATAGTGGAAAATATTTTTAAAGTACTGATAGACAATCCTGTCAAGCTAGCAAAATATGTTCAAAAACAAATATAAAATTTTAAAAATTTAGACATGGAAACACTAAAAGAATTCATCACCAGTAGAACTTCATTACAAGAAATATTAAAGAATATCATTCAGTCAGAAGAAAAATGATCCCTGATGGAAATATGGATCCACACAAAAGAATGAAGAAGCTCCAGAACTGGTAACTATGGGGACAAATTTAAAGATGTTTTTATCATTGAAATATCTTTAAAATATATTTGACCATTAAAAAATAACCAATTTATTATGGAGTTTATAACGTGTAGAAATAAACATAGGGCAAAATAGTACAAATGGAGAAATGGAAGAATATGATTTTAAAGGAACTAAAAAGAATACGATCTTTTTTTTTTTTTTTTTTTTTGAGACGGAGTCTCGCTCTGTCGCCCAAGCTGGAGTGCAGTGGCCGGATCTCAGCTCACTGCAAGCTCCTCCTCCCGGGTTTACGCCATTCTCCTGCCTCAGCCTCCCGAGTAGCTGGGACTATAGGCGCCCGCCACCTTGCTCGGCTAGTTTTTTGTATTTTTTAGTAGAGACGGGGTTTCACCAGGTTAGCCAGGATAGTCTCGATCTCCTGACCTTGTGATCTGCCCGTCTCGGCCTCCCAAAGTGCTGGGATTACAGGCTTGAGCCCCTGCGCCCGGCCAAGAATACGATCTTTAAGTTCTTACACTATTAGTGACTCAAAAAGATGGAAAAAGATATACCATGCTAACATTCACTTGACAAAAAAGGTAGAGTGGCTGTATTGATGTTAGACAAAGTAGGTTTCAGAGCAAAAATACATTATTACAGGTAAAAGATTTTTTATAATAATAAAATGGTTCATTCATGAAAAGACCAACGTTCTTAAATATCTGTGTGCCTAATAACAGAGTTTCAAAATAGAGTCATGCATTGTGTAATGACGGGGATATGTTCTGAGAAATGCACTGTTAGGCGATTTTATTTCATTATTGTGTGACTATCCTAGAGTACAATTACACAAACTAGATGGTATAGACTACTACACATTAAGGCTATATGGTATAGCCTATTGTCAGTAGGCTACAAAGCTGTACAGCTGTAGGCAATTATAACACAATAGTAAGTATTTGTGTATCTAGAGATATCTCAATATGGAACAGGTACAGAAAGCATATAGTATGGCATAAAAGATAAAAAGTGGTACACCTGTGTAGGGCACTTACCATGAATGGAGCTTGCAGGACTGGAATTTGTTCTGGGGAGTCAGTGAGTGAGTGGTGAGTGAATGTGAAGACCTAGGACATTACTGCACACTACTGTAGACTTTAGAAACACTGTACACTTGGCTATACTAAATTTATTACAAATAATTTTCTTTCTTTAATAACAAATTAATCGAAGCTTACTGTCACTTCTTTATAAACTTTTAACTTTTTAAATACTTTTTGACTCTTTTGTAAAAACATTTAAAACACATTGTACAGCTGTACCAAAATATTTTCTTTCTTAATATCCTTATTCTATGAGTTTTTCTGTTATTATTATTATTTACCTTTATTTTTATTTTATAAGGTATTTTATAATACCTTACAAAGTATTATAAAGGTAGCTTATAATACCTTTATTATTATTATTAGTTACCTTCTGTTTGCGAGTTGCGGTGGCTCACGCCTGTAATTCCAGCACTTTGGGAGGCCGAGGAGGGTGGGTCACCTGAGGTCAGGAGTTCAAGACCATCCTGGCCCACGTAACATGGTGAAACCCCATCTCTACTAAAAATACAAAAATTAGCTGGGCATGGTGGTGCATGCCTGTAATCCCAGGTACTCAGGGACAGGGGCAGGAGAACTGCTTGAACCCAGGAGGCAGAGGTTGCAATGAGCTGAGATCATGCCATTGCACTCCAGCTTGGGCGACAAGAGCAAAACCTCATCTCAAAAAAACCAAAAAGCCCACCTTTTTTATTAAAAACTAAGACACAAACACACACATATACATTAGTCTATGCTACCCAGGGTCAGGATTATCCATATCACTGTTTTCCATCTGTACATTTTGTCCCACTGGAAGTCGTCAAGGGCAATAACAGGCATGGAGCTGTCAACTCCTGTAGTAACTATGCTTTCTTCTGGAAAATCCCCTATGGAACCAGTCTGAGATTGTTTTACAGTTAGTTTTTTTTTTTAAATAGCACAAGTACACTGTAAAATAGAAGGTATAGTATAGTAAATACATAAACTAGTAACATAGCCCTATATTATCATTAGCAAGAATACTTGTATGTGCTAGACTTCTATATGACTGGCAGCGTGGTAGGTTTGTTTGCAGTTTTTTGCAGTAGTGTCACCACGAACACATGAGTAATGTGTTGCACTCTGACAATGGCTACGGCGTCACTCAGTAATAGGAATTTTTTAGCTCCATTATAGTCTTATGTGGTCTGTTGGTGACCAAAATGCTATATGGCACAAGACTGTACATGAAGACAAAGCCACCAGAAGCCTGCTTCCTAGGGCCATGGGCAGAATTGTGTTGAACTGGATGCTGGCAGCACACCGTGGCCTTCTCTGGGGGCACCATGAAAACTTTTTGGACCTCTTTGCTGGATTTTCTATAAGGATGCTCATTATCCAACACACAGATGACTCTTTGGAAGAGAACCTGAAGAGTACGTTCTCCCTGGCCTCAGTATCAAGAAATCCATGTGCTTTTTATACAAGTAGCCAACACTTATTAAGCATGTACTATTTATGTATTTAAAATAACCATCTTTAGTGCTCTAAAGCCATTATCTTATTGAATCCCTTCAAATCTTGAGAAGAGATGCTATAGTTTTTACCACTTGACTGGTAGGGTTTTCTCTCTTCCTTTTTGACACCTTTATTCTTGTGAATTTTGAGCCTCATCCATTTCAAGTGTATAAGATTTCATTGCCTGTATTCTGTAAACTACACTCTTGGCTTCAATTTTCCAGTATTCCCTTTACTTCATTGTTGTTATTCTGTTATTCCCTTTACTTCCTTGTTGTTATTCATTTTAAATTATTTTTATCTAGTTATGGTTTGTGCATCGTTGTAAGCTTCCCTGAAGTCTTTTTAAGCATTGAGGTGGAATATGAATCACTGTTTTATTAATTCATTAAAAGAAGACATCCACTGCATCACTGAGGGAAGTCTCAAAGCTTGTTTAAAAAGCACACCAAAAATAATACTGCTAGACAAAGAGTGATTCTGAGATACAGCAGGGCAGTGTGGGCATATGAAATGAATGCTCTGTGTTCTTTCAGGAGACGGTTGGGTGCCAAGGTAAGGAAGCCGAAGAAACTTGTAGCCTTTGGATAAACTATGAACCCCATTTGCAAAGACTATTAAGGGTGTTTTTTGGACAATCAATCAAAGTGTAAGTACTGGGTACTTTTGGTATAATTTATCTTTCAGCCCATTAAGCAATGTGAACTATAATCAATACATTAGGTAGTTCTGGCCTCAAGTCCCAGCCCTCTTCTCCAGGGACTAGGGAAACACGTAACCAGGACATGTGTCCTTTTGCATTCTGTCTGAATCCTCGTGTTCCATCATTTAGGTGTCCACCACAGTCACTGTCTTTATCAGGCCATAGGTTACCAATGGCAGGGATTGCTCCGCCTATTGGTCAGCACATGCTCATCGTTTGGGCTATGACTAGTGCATCCTCATCAATATTACTTTGGTTATCTATGCTCTGCATTGCGGAGCATTCAGGAAACCACTTCTGTCACTCACATACACTGAAAAAAATGACAAGTGCCTGTTACATTTCTTGCCTCGGTTGGGCATTGGGTTCTCTCTGCCTGAGTGCTGCACTTTTAGCCCACCCACTTGCTGTCCCATAGTTGCCTCTGACACCCACCTTGGCAATGAGGAGTCTTTGCTGCCCCTGGAGGTTTGTCAGGAAGAGTAGCTTCAAGAATATACTGAAAAGGGAAAGGCATTGATTGCATCGAATTTTTTAATTTATTAATTCAGCATGTAATTATTGAGCCTCTTGTAGGTACCAGGCACTGTGCTGGGCATATAGGGATGAGTTCAGCAGCAAGGTCACTCCTTCAACAGAGAGGCTGGGGTGAGGGGGCTTCAGGAGCTCTAGACTACTTCATGTGCTCATCTCATGGTAATTCCTTCTCTAGATGCAGCCTCCCAAAGAGTTTTCTATTTACTTATCCTCGTTCTCCTGTAAATTACAAATTACTTTGCACAACACAGAAACTTCACACCAGTGGGAAGAAGTCCTCATTACATTCAGAAGATCAGAAGTGGTGCGGTACCAGTGCACTGAGTTACATTGCCTGTAAATTAAATTTGCTGTATTTTTTTTTTGTTTGGCTGACACAGCAGTTAATTCTTTGTGTGTGTGTTTGAATGACTTTAGATAGGCCACATGCTCTGTGATTTGTCACAAGCCCCCACCACTCCCTATTATGGCACATTTAACTATATTTATTTGCTTTCCCTAATTTCATTTGTGACTTCTGGCCAATACATTCCAGGAAATGGGACTGAGAAAAATAAGACTTTTGAAAAACTATAACATTATAAATGTAAAATTCAGTGATGCAATAAATGTCTATTGGGTATCTGCCATGTGACAGGGTATGTGTTGTAAGACAATGGGGTTTAGAGTAAAATAAAATCATGTGGTAAGTGAAATGAACCACAAAAGTGGCATAGAGGAGGGGGCTGGTAGTTCTTCACTGGATATATAGCAGTGTTTCACAGAGGATGCTAATGACTTTGGGACTTATTTGGTACCTATGACATGCTATAATGTATATTCTGCAGCTTACCACAGGGTTTTAAATAGAAAAGAGACATAAAGAAGGTAAAAATATAACAATCATAGCAATGGAAAGGAGAATTAGAGAAGGTCAAGACTAATGACAAATGTCTTTTGGGAAGTTCTCCTTGAACAATATAGAATGAAAATGAAGAGAGATGTGTGGGGTGTGTGTGTGTGGGGGGTACATAGACATGAATAAAAGCCTCCAGGTTGTAACAAACAGGGCAAGTGCTCAGGACTGTGAAGATAGCAGTCTATGGAGCTGCTATCTTCGGAGACTTGGGACATAACGCTGGGTGGGGCTCAGGATCTTGGGAACTGCACAGAGAAACTTGGAACGATTTTGCTATGTCTCCCCAGTGCCCAAACTCTAGTAGCACTGGCTCTTTTTTGCAGGTTCAAACTTCCAGAGTCCTTTTCCATTTCCTCTATATCATCATCTCTTATATTTACTGTATTCCAACCAATTCAAAGTCTATTGACTTTACTTTCAAATTGTATCTAGAAACTGGCTTCTCTTCCCTACCTCTACCACTATTGCCACCATCAAAATCCATTGTCCTTTGTCTGAGACAAGTTCCCTTAGGGCTGAATCCCTGCTCCTGAGACTCCCTGGGCTGTGCATACAGAATGTTCCATGTGCAAAGCACCTGCTCACTCAGGGCTTGCATCTTATGGCCAGTGATGCTGTAATGACCTTGGGAGATGCACATCTAGAGGAAAAGTGTTATTTAAATTAAGCTAGTGAAGCTCCTAGTCTAAAAGCTCTAAGATTTGAGAGGAATTTAGCTGTAGTTGAGAGAGAGCAAGGAAAACTAACCAGTATGGTTAAAGAATAGCATAGCAGCATGTGAATGTACAAATTATATATAACTGTGTTGTCCAATTTGGTAGCATGGGACTATTTAAATTAAACAGAACTACAAATTCAGTCTCTTAGTCACTTGTAGTTACATTTCAAGTCCCCAGTGTTGCTAGTGGCTACCATGTTGGATAGCACAGTCATATAATATTTCCATCATAGAAGAAATATCTCTCAGACATTTCTAGACTCAAAGGAGAAGGTCAAAACTGTGTTCCATTTGGCAAAAGCTTGAACTATAGTGTGGAAAATGCCCATGGGCAGGACTGCCTATGCAGTAGTTGTCCAGGTTACCAGAACTAAGACAGATGGGCATATGGGCTGACTGATATGGTCAGTGGAAGATGAATACCAGAATCAAGTCTACACTGGATGAGGGCATGCCACAACTTTAGTCATCCAGGCTGGGGATGTTGAAATGGGGACCAGAAGCCAGGGCAGCTGACTGGCCACCTGAGGAACCTCAGGTTCTCTCAAACCCCAAGAAAACAGATACCCATTTTGGGAGTAGGAGACTCCCCTTGGGAAACGGGGTAGAGAGCCTCACTGGTTCAGGCCCACTGGTGGATGATCATCTTTATGTACAGCTGGGTAAAACTGGACATGGCAGGCACCAGCATGGTACTTCTTAAACTATTAAGTTACTTCCCTTGTAATCTCTTGGGAGCCGCCCATTATTTGGGAAGGCTAGATGTTTGCCATGGCCTGAGATATTATTTTCTCATAGCTCCAACATTGGAATTCTGCTGGGACACAGGGGAAGATCCCTTGCATTTTATTGACATCCTATTGAGTTCCTTTTCTGGATCTTCCTCAGTTGTTCATTGCCTTGGCCACATTGAGGCTGTGATGTGGGCATCTTCACTTCACAGATGAAGCTCCAAAGGATGTTTAACCAGCCTGAGGCCACAGAGCATGCACATGGTTGGAGCTGGGACTCACATTCAGTCTGTGATTCCAGTCTTTATTCCATTAGATGGTGGTTGCTCTCTATGGTCAGTTTGAGGATTTCAGGGTCAATCAAGGATGAGAGGCAGTAAACACAAAACAAATGTTCTTGGATGGTGCGTGGACCACCCAAGAACACTTATGTGAAGGGGGAAGTTTCTTCCAGGAGGAGACCTTCCAGAGACAGTGGTGTGAAGCCTTCACCCAGGGGAGAGGGGAACCAAAGAGGGACCACCTTGCGCAGCAACAAGGTGGGGGCTCTGAGAGCCTCGAAGGGCAGCGGCCGTCTGGGGTCTTTAGCAGCTGCAGGGCTTATCTCCTCTACAGTCTGCAGATGTTGGGTGCAGTTTTGTGAGGAATGCAGAGTAGGTAGATTCTAAATGACTAAATATATGCTTAATTTGATTTTTAAAAGACTTTGCATGTTTAAGATTTAAATATAAATTTAAAGATATTTAGACTTTATTTTTAATATTTAAAGCAATTGGTTGTGTAAGAATCTGAATTTGGTATTGGCAAGCTCTGAGCTAAAGGCCCTAATCTGCCTGTGAAGAAGTAAAGAACATACGGGTAATTTTAGGAAAATATCCAGACACCATTCCTGGCCCATTTACATAGCACCCCCCAGGGGAGTAAGATCACTGTGTGTGGTTCCACTTTTATACCATATCTGTCATTTTTGAAAACAGGAAATTTCATTTTTATGAGTAATTCTTCTAGGGGATGGACTTCCATCTACGTCTTGAGGAACTTTCTAACACAATAAAGATTAGGATTACACTACTCTGTTGGCATACCTCACTTTCCAATTTAAATTAGGGATGATTTCCTTATAGCTCCTGTTTCTGCTTCTGAACTTTTTGAGGACAGATACTGTGTCTTCATCATTTCTGATTTCCCATGGCGCCAACATCCATGCTATTTGAAGTGTAAAGATTAAAGCTGCCGAATGATTGCTGGTACCTGAAACCTCCTTTCCACACCTGTGTAGGTGGGTAGGAAAGATGCCCCTGGGGATCTGTTGTTCCTGTCGACACTGGTTGAGGGCTGGATACTGTATTCAGCCAAAGGATTCAGCGTGGTAACTGACGTGGTCTAATAATGTGTCCACATATTTTGATTGTCTTCAGCACCTTTGTCATATCCGGTTTCACTGTTTACCCCGACTCATGTGAGTGGTGTCACTTAGACCTGATTCTAATAAAAGAGTCTAAGCCCAGATGGGTGTTCAGCATCTTCCACACGCCAGGACCCTCGTAAAACACGTAGGTCCAAGTTACCTCATTTTAACTCTGGGAGGTACACTATTTCACTCATTTTTTACAAAGGAGAAACTGAGGTCAGAGGACTAATGAGTAGCAGAAAAGGACACGAGTTCAGGATTCTTACACTTTAAATGTTCTAATTTTGGATTATGTAGAGGAAATGACGTCTGCTTTTACTTGTCCCAGTAGAGCTGTGTTATTATAATCTCTGTGCTGCAGGTAAGCATTCGGGGTGTCCCAGTTGATGGCAGTGTCAGCCTGTCTGGAGTGGCCGCTCTGAAGATGTGGCCTGCAGTCGGGGGAGGCATGACCAAGGCTGTGGTTCTGTGCAGCCAGCAGGAGCTGGGAACAGGTGGGAGCCCCTGCTCCTTCTGAGTTGGTGGAGTGGGAGGCCAGCCCTCACAAGCACAACTGCAACAGGGAGCTGAGGCTGCGGACCCAGGCATCCCTGTGCTCTAGAGCTGAGGAAGTCTCCCTGTCCCCGCAGACTCAGAAGCGCTTGCTCCTGCTGCCTGGCTTCTCCCTGCTCCTGGCGCCCACTCCTATTTCAGAGCAAAGTTGAGGCTGAGCCTTTTTGGGTACTATTGCCACCCGGCCTTTTTGCGTGCACTTGGGGCAGCGCTGACACACCAGCCCCATGCCACTTTGGCTCCATTTGGACTTTGGTTGCAAATGAGCACGGGAGGGAGGCTGTAGGGGCTGAAGGTGGCTTGGTGGGACCTGCAGGAGCTCCTCCACAGGAACAGCCTGGGCACCATGGACGACATGATTGATGGTGGCAGGAGGCAGACAGGCTTCTCAGTGGAAAGGGGCAGGTCTTGGTGAAGCACCACCTTCAAGCCAGGGATGGTCTGAAGCATGGGGGTCCAGCTGTCAGTTCCGGGTGGAGTCTGTAGCCCAGAGTGAGAACTTATGGTGCTTTATCTGGCCTGTCCATGGCTGCCCATGGGCCGATCAGCATGCACTTCTTCCCTTCTGAAGCCCATAAAAATCCTGGACTCAACCAGACTCACAGACACATCAAGACTAGCAGCTGTGGAAAGGAGCTACCCACTTCAAGTCTCCTCCACTCATTTGGACCACCTGCCTGCAGAAAGGAGCTACCCACTCCAGGTCTCCTGAGAGCTGTTCTGTTGCCCAATGAAGCTCCTCTCCTCCTTGCTCACCCTCCAGTTATCCATATTCTTCATTCTTCCTGGACTCTGGACCAGATCTTGGGACCTGCTGAATGGCAGGACTGAAAGAACTGTAACACAAATAGGGCTGAAACGCATCCTCTGCTTGCTAGGTTGCAGGCAATGAGGAGAAGAGCTGCAGCTTTTTGGGGAGCCCAGACCTAGGGGCTCCCCGAGCCAGGGCTGTGACACCCTCTTTGGGGCTCTGTGGTTCCTGGCATCTCCAAGCTTCTGGGCACCACTATATTCCCTGATGCCTGCAGTGGAAGCCACTTGTGGTACGCCTGGTCCAGTCACAGCCTTGCAAGGAGCTGGTGACTGTGCTGGTGCCTGGAGCTACCCACCCTGCTGTAGCTGGCATGTCTGGCTGTATGCAGTGGCTGGACCTATTGCTTGCTCACACAGCCCTTGCCACTTCATTCCTGGCTCATCCTTGGCAGGCATGGGATCCAGGCTGGTAGCACAAGCGAAGTGCAGCCTGCAGGGACAAGTGGGCAGAATGAATGCAGTGGGCCCAAGCAAACTCAGGCAAAGGTGCCACCAGCCACATAGGTTTCCACCTGGAAAAGCAACACCATAAGGATCCTGTGACACAGTAACTTGCCCAAGGTCAAGCCCTGGGATGTACAATGTCCAGGATTAGAACTTCTGTCTTTCCAAACCCAATTCCTATTATTGCCCCACTCCAATGCTCTAAGTCTGAGCAAGCCTTTTTAATAAAAGACAGCCTTTTGAAGAAAAAGTTCAAAGAAATCAGGGGCCTTGTGAAAGCCAGGATTGTTCAATGATGACTTTCAATTTTACCTGCTCCTCTCATGGCCTCAAGCCTTTGGTTAGTCAAAGATGTCAGTTCTGCTTGATCAGTGGACCTAAGTGTAATGCATTGGTTCACGAATGTAACTCCTGGGGGTCTGAAGCAGAAGCTGATAAGATCCTCGCGTAGCTCAGTTGGTGCCCAGGGATATCTTATTGTTTCCACCTCCAAAGAACAGAGAGACTGGAGAAAGTGCTTTACCTGACTGCCACCATCTTTTTTTTCAAACCTGTAAATACAGGGATCTAGGCTAGAGGGTCTTTAAGGTTCTGTTTTGCTTCGAGACTATTTGTAGCATTATAGTCATGTGCCAAATAGTGATGTTTCCATCAATGACAGACTACATTTACAATAGTGGTCCCACAAGATTTAATACTGTATGCTATGCTTAGATACACAAATACCACGTGTTGTAATTGCCCACATTAATTAGTGCAGTAACATGCTGTACAGGTTTGTAGCCTAGGAGCAATAGGCCATACCATACATCCCAGGTGTGTAGTAGGCTCTACCACCTAGCTTTGTGTAAGTGCACTCTATAATGTTTGCACAACAGTGACATCACCAAAGGCCACATTTTCCAGAATGTATCCCTGTTGTTAAGTGATGCATGGTTGCATTTAGTAATTCCTCCAACCACTACAGTACGACCATCCTCTGCATATCAAACGGACATTTTTCTTTACTTCTTTTTGTGATCTTAATTGTGTGATCTTAATATTGGCTAGTTCTTTAAGAGCAGTGGTTAAAATCCCTATTTTCATGAGCCCCAGTGATGAGATATTTATATTTGAAATGAATCTCTCTTTTCATTAACCAAAAAGTGTCAGTTATCCCCATATAAAAATACCGATGAGTCGGATTAACTGTCCACAAGTGCTTCCCAAACGTGTTCCCATACAACCATGAAGCAGAGAGTGGAGCTGCTATAGTATTTACAAAGCAGGAGCTGACACTAGGCATATTTGAACACCATAAGATATGATATCACTGGGGACAGAGAGTGAGTTTAGTTAATAATGAGTGGCATATCCCATAAAATACCATTACACAGTGTTCAGGGTGCAAGAATGATGACATAATTATTAGGAGACTGGGAGATTAAGATATAATTTAAAAAAACATGACAGGGGAGGGTGTAATTGGGGAGACAAAATACACAGGAAGTTTGTAATTTACATGTCAAAATACCTTTTTCATGTTTTGATTGGATTAGACGCTGCCTTTCCACTCCATTTATCCTGGCTTCAATTAGAGGCAGCCAAAATGACATCTCACTTTCATATTCTTGACACACGCTGCTCATGGGCACTTTCTAATGCTAACAGACAAGAAGGGGAAAGGGAAACTCGGTTTTGCCTCTGTCCTGCACTTTTTACTTAACCCCTAATTTGTTTCTAAATGAGCCTGTCACTGAGGTTCACAGGGCTTTGTGCAGAGGATGCAGCAGCCTAGTCTTGGAGGAAGCTCCCCGTCATAACTTGATGTGCTCCAGCCCTCCCTTGAGGGCTTGCTGGGAGACTCTAAAACTGGGCAGAGAGCGGCAGGTTCCTTTTGGAACAAGATGGGGTGAAGACACATGTTAGGAGCCATGCCACATCATCAGCATCAAGCATTCATGGTGTCAGTGACCGTCAAGCATGTCTCCCCAAACCTGTGGATGTGGGGTGGCAGATGCTCCTTGTGATGGTTAATTTTAGATGTCAACTTGGCTGGTCTTGCAGTGCCAGATGGCTGGTAAAACATGATCCCTGGATGTGTCTGTGGAGGTGTTTCCAGGAGAGATTAGTTTGGAATCAGTAGACTGAGTAAAGAAGATCTCTGTCACCAATGTTGGTAGGTATCATGTAATCATTCGAGGGCCTGAATAGAAAAAAAAAAAAGTGGAGGAATATCAAATTTGCACTCCCTGCTTGAGCTGGGACATCCATTTTCTCCAGCTTGTGGACACCAGAGCTCCTCATTCCTGGGCCTTCAGACCTTTCCCTGGTTATCAGACCTTTGAATTCAGGCTGAATTAGACCACTGGTTTTTCTGGGTCTCCAGCCTGCAGACAGCGTATCATAGAACTTCTTGGTTTCCATAACTGCATGAGCCAATTCATAATAAATCTCCTTCTCTATATATATCTATATCTCCTACTGGCTCAGTTTCTCTGGAAAACCCTGACTAATACAGTCCCCTTATTTCCCTTTGTTCCTTTCCTGCTGGCATTCACCCCGAGGCATCCTGCATATAATCAGTGGGGCCAAATCCTAAGGTTTTCATTTGCTTTGAATTCCTGGTACCTCCTTTTCTCAGGGAGTTGACAGCCCAAGTCTCATCTGAAAACCATCAGTGAAGTGTTTACCTTGATTTTCTTTTACTTCTGCAAGTCACATATCTACCTACCTGAAGGCATGAAGTACCCAGCTGGCAATTATAATTACCTGCAAGGTGAAAGATATGATTATATTCTCACATATTTGATGTAAGACCTTATGCTTTGCTTGTATCATCTTGACACTTTTCTTTACTTAGATGCAGTGATGCTTCATCTAGATACATTTCAATATATATTGGCAACAAGCATCCATTTAAGACCTTATGTATTAGGAGTGACTGATGAACATACGCCCTTCTACCACTTACCATATGTTGGGCTGCTGTTTTAAGGATCAAGACTTGGCTTAAACCTGAGACCAAACGAGTGTTACCCGGTAGAAGTGATGGGTTCTTCCGTCCAGCTGCTCTCTCAGTTCCTTTTACAGCTCATGTTTCCTGATCTTTGATCATCAGTTTTAAATAGGACATTTTTCATTTGGGTCACTGAGTGGTTAACTGGAGAAAGCTATTAAGATGATCAAAATAAATGAACCTTATAATGGGGTTGTTCAATATTCTGGGAAGGCTGCAGAGTGAAAATATTTTGAACAGCCTGATTCTGAATCCTCTTCTGCCATTTACTAATTGTGCTACCTCCAACTAGACACATCCTCCCTGAGCCTCAGTTTCCTCATCTGCACATTGGGGATAATAGTAGTCTAATTTAACATTGTTTAAATGATAAAATAAAATGAAGCATGTTAAATGCTTGTCAGGGAACTTGGCATAACAGAGTACTTGGTAAAGGTTAATAGTTACTTTTTCTTTGTTTTTCAGCCACATGTTTTGACGGTTTCTGTTCATTTGTTTGTTCAGGCTGTACTTGGCATTGCCTTCATCCCTAGTCCCAGAGGACAGCCTTTAGCAGATGGCTTTTCTTTCTTTAATGAGAACTTTCCTCACATGTCCATGGTTTCAACCTTTTTATGGCCTCTAATCTGCCAGGAGGGCAACTCAGTACCCACGTCACTGTGATAACATAAGAAGATGCCTAGGAGAAAATTACATCATTTGATGAAAGTGTAGCAGTATTGCATTAAACCAGGCTTTGGAAACATCTGAAATTTCTGTGCCTGACTGAGGAGGAGCAGGGATTTGCAAAACTTGAGATACTCAGATACCACCCAGGTGTCCCCAGAGAGTTCACACACCTCCTCTGGCCAGTGGAGACAGACTAAATTTAACCCTAGAACTTAGTCCCAGCAAACCTTCTAACATCACACCGCAAGTCTGTCCTGAGCCCCTCTACCTCCAGGTTCCCTGCCTTAGACAGTAATGGAAAAAGGCCCAATACATCAGCTTGAGGAGGCTTCTGAGATTGTGTATTAATCTTCATGATCTCTTGGGTGCAAAGATGAGAGCCGGTGTGCACCACCACACAGGGCAAAACCAGAAGGAGGATTGCTTCTTCTGGGATCTGTATGTTGTATGAAAAAGCAAAGAACAAGGACTCACTTTCTAGAATTTTTGCCAAAATGAAACCACTAACCCTTTCATACTGTCCTGTGATCATAATAGCTACTATTAGTAAAGTGCAGTACAAAGCCTTTGAACACACTTATCCCATTTGAGTCTCATAATAAAACTGTGAGGAAAATCATATAGAGATTGTTAACCCATTTTAGACCTGGGGAAATTGAGGTTCAGTAGAGGTGATTACCTTTCTTTCGTGAAGCCATATAGCTAAGAGTTGGAAGAAACCACCTAGGGTTCCTGATGCCAAATTCGGTAGCCTTTCCATTAAATCCCATGCCTTGCCTCCTAAGTCATCCATTCTTCCCCAACTTACTACCTAGGCACCAGAGAGTTCTTTAACATGGTTACTCTCTATCTTCAAATTTGACTTAAAGTAAAAAGCCCACTGAAGCCTGACCATGTGCTTTGAGTGGGCTTGATTCACTTTGAAAGCTGAACAAAGACTTAAAACTACATTGGTTATCAAACTTTGTGTGTTCATTGCTTCTTTCTCTTTAACTAACATAGTTAACCTCATTATAACCTATTGTTAATTCAAAATCCTCAATTGAGTGGGGGAGGGTGTGTGTTAATTTTCTGAAAAAATTGGAATATAGTGAGCACTGAGAGCCATTTTATTCTATCAGAAATTGTAATGACAAAAAGAGCCATTTTATTTTATCAGAAGTTTTAATGACAAAAAATACTCAGTTGAGGAAATATTGCACCAGGATTGAGGGGCAATTCTCTCATTCTTTCTTAGATATTTTCTCAGAATAAATTACTTAAATCTACTTACCTCAATATTATAGATAGTGTTGGGGACAGAGCTGTTGGATTCTTGTAAAAGCATCATTATCCTGATTTTGGAAACTACATCAGGCTTAGGCACAAAATCAATATGCAGCTACTACTCCTCCCTTCACCCAGGTGAGGACACTGAGACTTGGGGTTTGCATCACTTGTTCACATGATTTCGAAGTGCTGGAGTCAACTGGGACTCAGACACTAAAACCCCAGGGTCAGAGCCTATGTCCCCTATTCCTCAGCCTTCAGTGCAAAACTTTCCACAAGGGCTTCACATTAAGTGACTTTGTGTTAACTTGGGCGGGTGTGATGAAAAGGGCTGGCAAAGCCACAGAGAAGGGAAGTCAGGGTTCTCCAGAGTAACATAACCAATGGGAGATGGGAGATCTCTCTCTCTCTCTCTCTCTCTCTCTCTTCCCATCTGTCTATCTATAAAGATAGAAAGATTTATGCTAAGGAATTGGTACATGTAGGTCTGAAGGCTGGAAGCTCAGAGAAGATTTTGCAGCCTTGGCTCCAAAGTCTGCAGGCTGGAAACCAGGGCTGGGATTTCATGTTGAGGCAGAATTGCTTCTGCTTTGGGAATTCTCAGTCTTTACTCAAGGCCTTCAATTGCTTGGATGAAGCTCACCTGCATTATGGAGGGTGATTTGCTTTGCTCAAAGTCTACTGATTTGAATGTTAATCATATATAACAAATACCTCATAGCAACATCTAGACTGGTGTTTGATCAAACAACTGGGCACCATGTCCTAACTAAGTTGACACATGAAGCTAACCATCACAGTGATTGGAAGTTGAACAAAAAAGAACCTTGGTAATACTTCTTACCCGACTAACCTACCCTCCTTTTGAGAGGAGATAAAACAGAAGGAAAAGATAACTTAAGTGGAGTAGGAGGTTAAACTAGATTAAAATTGTCCACAGAAGGGCTTCAGACCTTTCCTTCACACTCCTTCAATTTGAAGCCCATTCACTAGAGAAATACACACATCATTAACTACTGGAAACTGCCCACTCAAACCATGCCCAAATCTCAATTGGTACACTTCAAATTGTCTTTGTTGACACCAGAGAAATTAAATTAGAGCAGATACACATGAGCATCACTTGCAATGGACCCATAGTCCTGTCGATGATTTTCTGTGTTCAACTTCAGTTTGGCTTAAGATTTTGACAACAGCAAATGTCACACAACTAAAATGAGTTGGATGGTTCATCACTGCTGACAGAGGTGCATGGGGTGGTGACTGGAGGAGATGGCTAGACTGTTTCTCTATATGCAGGAGGTGACCTGCCTGCCTGGTAGAGCACGCTGCAGGGATATTTGCTTAGATGAGTTTATTTTGTTTTAAAATTATTAACAAATGTAATTATTTTTCAGGGAGCAAATAATAAAATAAATGTTAAACTCACTTTTATTACTTTTAACTCTACTTCTGACTTTAGTCAATTCACTAAGAACTGGAGCCCCACTGCTTGGTCCCCAGTCCTATCTCTTTTTTATCTACATTTTTCCCTATAGGAGTTATTCAATCCCATTGTTTAACTACCTTGTGCTGGCGACTCATCTAATTATATCTCTGAGGTCAGCCTTTTCCTGGGAGCTCCAAACTTTCATCTAAATGTCTGCTTGAAATCTCCATTGGGTCTATGTTTATAGTCATCTCGGATGAAACATCACCCAAAGTACTCTTTTCTCTTCCCCTTGACCTGTTTCTCTTCTGTCTTCCTAGCTCAGTAAATGTCAGTCCATCTATCCTTTTGTTCAATTAAAAACTTGGGAAATCATTGTATTCTTCTCATTAGCCTGCTTGCTACAATCAATCCATTTACTAGTTCTGTTTCTTTTACCTTCAAAACAGATAATTGCACTTCATTCTGTTCTTACTCCTCATCGCAATCTCTGCCAGCTGCCCTCTTTCCTCTCTTGACACTCTGTGCTCTGTGGCAGCCTCTGAGTTCGGCATCCTCATTCTGCATTGGCTCATCTTTCCCTTCTAGAGTTTCCTCTCCATACAGCAGCAGCATGGGCTGAGGAGCCTTCATAATGCACAAATCAGATGGAGCCATCCCCTGTTTATAACACCCTGAGGGGCTCCCACTGACTCATAAAAAATCCTTCCTCTGACTTCCTCTTCAGACTCCCATAAGGAGCCCTTGCCAACATTCCTGAGCTCACATTCACCATTCTCCCTCCTCATTGTGCTACAGCCATGTGGCAGCTCTGAACCTTCCGCAGTTCCTTGAACCAGCCTGGGTGCTCCTGCTTCAAGGTCTTTGCATTTGCAATTCCCTCTGTCTTTACCTACTTTTTTTTTTTTTTTCACAAGGCTGGCTCCTTGTCATTCAGATCCCAGTTCAAATGTTGCCTCCTGAGAAAGTTTGTTCCTGAACACCCTATCTAAAAATACCCTCTCCTAGTCACTGTACTACATGATACATTTGTTTTTACTGCACTTGACATAATCTAAAATTATCTTGTTGATTTTGTTACCACTTTTAATTGTCTATCTCCCCAAACTAGAATGTGAGCTCCATGGGCTTAGGAAGCATGCCTACTCTGTTCACCCTCGAATCTTCGTGGAAGCAGGTTCATTGCCCAATGTGTACAGCAGGTCAATATGCCGAGACAACGGGTTGCAGCAGAGACAAAGGCTTAACCATAGGTTTGCCAAACGAGATAATGGGAGGAAACCTCAAATCCATCTCCCCAAGGAGTTTGCAGCTAGGGTTTTTAAGAGTTTTGGAGTGGGCCAAAGTGTGGAGATTGTTGACTTGGTCAAAGAGTGCAGGGTGAAGTCATGGGACAGGGAGGTGAAGAAACTGTGTTCTCATGCTTATTCTGTGCCTCTGTGTGTGTGTGTGGAGGGTCTTCAAACTGGTTGGCATGCGCTGCTTTGCTGGAATTCAAGATTTGAAAAACATCTTAAGCAATTCTTAAACAAAAGCCTTATTTGAATGTGAGAAATCCTATGTTTAAAGCCTTATGATTCTACCATCAGAAATCCTATCTATAGGAACAATAAGGAAGCAAATGGCCAGTATCTAGTGTTACGTGACTTTTGGTTGCAAGAAAGTGGATCAAAGTGTGGTTTGATTAATGCTTAATTATATTTCTGTCCAGAATTCTTGTTAACCCTGTGAGGATGGCTTCACTTTCTGCCTGAAACAGTGACTGGCATACTTGTTAAATATACGAATAAATGAACAGAGGGTTGATTATCTGGTACATCTATGTTCTGCCCGTCCCTGGAACTGGGAGTATGAGATGAAAGAAGGTATAGTTCCTTCTCTCTTCCCTCAAGGAGCTCATATTCTAATAAAATTTTATAGGCATGTGGAAATATATTTACAGTCAGTATGAACCTACTATTTTTGCTCCACATTTCAAGCTTAAAATTTATAATAATTCATACATACATTCAGTAATTCAATAGTTCATGTTATTTTAAATTATTTAATAGTTTTAAGACTGAAAATAAGCTACTTATCTCACCGGGTTCTCCCAACAGGCAGCAATTGGTCCAAAGTGACAGTCCTTTCTTTGACTTTGATTTTGTGTGTGTGTTTGTGTGTGTGTGTGTGATTAAAGATCGCACCATTGCACTCCAGCCTGGGCAACAAGAATGAAACTCCGTTTCAAAACAAACAAAGAACCAAACAAAAAACCCACTAAGAGTTACTAAAGTTCGATGTTCTTGAGTGGAAATCAGCATGTTGCTTGGAGTTTCTGACGACTTTAATTCACTAAGCTTGGACGTTATTAAAAAAGGATGTGGTAGATACATATGCACTACCATGGAAAGATTTCCAAGTTTTATTATTAAGAAGAAGCAAAGATGCTGCAGATTAACATGCGAAGTAAACCTCATTTATGAAAACCTCACAACCTTCACACTGTGCATTTGTGTGCAGGAAGCTTTCACTGGGGAGTCAAGTGCATTGTGGGAAAAGGTCAAGGAAGACTTTTCACTCTCCATGGTTCTGTCTTAGCTGAAGTTTATGAAATGAATAATATTCACAAATTACTTTTGTATTGGAAAAAACATTTTGATGTGCAATACTAGCCATGTTGTAGATCTCCTACGTGTGAATTCTCAGGTGGTTGGAATCCTCCCAGTTTGGAAAACCCTGTATTATAAGTGTTGTATTGAGTAGTTGTCATCTCATGTTTCAGTTGATGCTGCTTTTTACTTTCACTTGCAATTTGCTATAAATTTTGTTGGTTCTATCAATTTAGGTTGTTGTGTGTTCTGTTTAACTCCATGATATACAGTGATGTGTTTTTGCATCAGTGGCATTTTGGGGTTATAATTTTCCAATAACTAGACTTCAAGACTTTTCCTGTGGTTTGACTGTGAATATTGTGTACTCCAATTGCTTAAGCAGATGTCTATATTATGTTATGTTATATATTACTTCACATGATATATGTTAGATTGTATTAGTGTATTAGTCCATTTTCACCCTGCTGATAAAGACATACCTGAGACTGGGCAATTAACAAAAGAAAGAGGTTTACTTGGACTCACAGTTCCACATGGCTGGGGAAGCCTCATAATCATGGTGGAAAGCAAGGAGGAGAAAGTCACATCTTACAGGCAAAAAAAAAAGAGTTTGTGCAGAGGAACTCCTATTTTTAAAACCATCAGATCTCATGAGACTTACTCATTATCATGAGAACAGGAGAACAGGATAGGAAAGACCTTCCCCCATGATTCAGTGATCTCCCACTGAGTACCTCCCACAACATGTGGGAATTACGGGAGCTATGAGATGAGATTTGGGTGGGGACACAGAGCCACTGATATCATTCAGTGACTATCTAGCACATTTTCCACTGGAAAGCGGGATTGACAACATCAGGAGGGCAAATGGGTTATGGGTGTTCAGTCACTCAGTGGGCCTCAAACTTCTTTAGTCACTGCCCGGCAATCCTCCACGTGTGGGAAACTGTTCTTTACGGGGCCAATTCCATTTTTGTTGCTTAAAAGCTTAACATGTTGTTTGAGAATATTTTTACCTACAAGTTTACACCTGGAAGCCTACTCAGAATGCCAGGTCACTGTATCACTGTAGCTTTAAAACAATTCTGAAGAGATTTCTTCTTATTTAGAGTAAAACTATTAGCCTAATTTTATCACATAGTTATGTGTTTAATGAAGTAAGACTACCAACAAATGAACGCCTCTGTTTAAAGTTATCCTCCCAGCTTCATTTACACACACACACACACACACACACACACACTCATCTCAAAATAAAAAATTTACTATATAAGGTATCTCAAGAGACTGTTTGGATGCTGATCTTCCCCTGTTCTCTCTCTGGTCTCAGTGAAGCCTCACAACTACTCCACCTTCACCTCCAGAGCTATGATCATTCCTTGCGTTTCTTTAAATGCTTTATTTAATCAAGTATTAATTTTTAATATTTACAACATTTTGTATATGTCCTGGCCATTTGTACGTCTTTTTCTTGAAGTTTTCATATTCTTCAAGTGTTTTTATGTTAGATTGTTCTTTTTCTCACTTATAGGTAAGAGATTTTTCTATTAATGTCAGAAGCCTTTTATTTATCATATACATGGCACAGACTATTTCTCATTTTATTTGAGGCAACATTTTAATTTTTTTATTATGGAATATTTTTAAAAATATACAAGCAAAAAAAAAAAAAAAAAAACCAGCTTGTGCACTTGCTGACTGATGGCCAGTCTTGTTCCTTCTTAGACCCATATCCATCCAGCCACACCCACCTCTCTGAATAATTTTGAAGCAAACTCTAGATATCAGCTTATTTCATGTGTAGCATTTGATCATGTATCTCTAAAGGTAAATCTTTTTCATAAACATAACTATCACACTATTGTCGCACCTAGAACCTGACACTAACTACACAATCAGTTTTCAGATGGCCACATAATTTTTACAGTGTCTTTGTTTGAATTATGATTGGAATTATATCTTCACTGCAATTGATTTTATGCTATTAATTCCTTTTTACTCTATGGGCTGTTTCTCTCTCTCTCTCCTTACAGTTATTTAATGACAAAACTATATTGTTTGTCCTGTAGAAATTTACACAGTTTGGATCAGTCTAGATTTTTCTGATCGTATCCTCAAACTACCCTTTAGATGTTGTCCTGGATGTATTCCCTGTAGTTAGATGTAAACAATTGATACAATTAATATTTTATTTGTTTGATTTTTGCAAGACAGACTCATAGTTAATGCTGGTGTCTCTCAGGAAGCACCCGGGTCTGGCTGGCTCTTTCTGTAATGTCAGCCACCCTCATGGCTGATCATCGTTTTCATCCTTCATTGCTTTAGAGTGATGAAATGCTGAAGTTTTCATCCTGTTATTTCTCTTCCTTTATTAGCTGGAATACATCTGTATGGAGAAATTTCTTCTTATTAGTTACTTGTTTCCCCAATGATACAGTCTCATAGGAAAGTCAAATGTGTCATATTTCTCTTTACTTGCCTGTTTTCAAATAATGATTTAGCTATCTATCATTCTCAAGAGGTGACCAAGGAAATTTTTTCAAAAAGCTTGATTTTGATGTAACTCATGAATTTCAACACATTTTAAGTGCTTCAATTTATTGTAATTATTATTCTTATTGATATACAAGCATGAAAATTCACATAGCAGTCATCTAATCTGTAAATTGAGGTCGTTTACCACATTTATTACATATGACTACATGGTGATATTCGAGACATGCTCAAAATAGCAACGTAAGTTCCTCTTTCTTACACTTTAAAGTCAAAATTCAAAAACACTGTGAAAACAGCTGATCTTATGAAAGAACTCCATATATTAGAATATTAAATTTTCTTTTTAAAATATCTATTTTGATGGTACAACAAAAATTTAAATGCTGGTTTTCATTTGGCTCCCAAACCAAACAGTGTATGATTTGGCATTTGTTTTATTTTCTGTGTTGAAAAATCTTGCAGCCTTGCAGCTTTCCAATTTTTCAGAATCTTTCAAATGGATCTTTTTTTCTACTTTGCATTCTGCAATAATAAAGAATAAAAAATAAAGAATGTCACGTGATTTTTGAAAATACTATTGTGAAATGTATATAGAGAAATGCAAATATGCATATGTGTGGTTGAAAGAATAATAGAATGAACACCCCTGAGTCCATCATTAAGGTAAACAGGATTTGAGCAGTGCCTTGGGAGCCTCCTAGTACCTCCTTTCCCAGGCAAGTCCCGCTACTCTCCCATCCCCACATTTTGTGTCAATCATTTCTGTAGATTTCTTTATATTTTAACCACCTAGGTATATATTGAAAAACAATACGCTGTTTGGCTTTGAACCGCCACGTAGCAAGCACAGACCAAATTACACAAGGACAATTTTTGCCTTTCTTAGAAACTTCTCTTTCCTTTGCACTTTCACAAGAAGACAAGAAAGGATTCGTTTCACAAGAAGACAAGAAAGGACCTCAGCAACCTCAGTATTTCAGTGTAAGATTTCTTTTTTCCTTATTAGGTTAAGAACATTCACCTTCTCACTTAAAGATAGCACTTTGTAGCTCCTCTTTGGCATATGTGAATTTCCAGTATCACTAATCTTGCATTTTGGAGCCATTACTAAGTAAAATAAGGTTTACTTGAATTCACTGTGACACCACAACAGTGAATCTGATCCACTCTGCAGACAGCTCCTAAGAGGCTAATGGGCCGGGGAGCATCTATAGCGTGGAACCACTGGCCAAAGGGAGGGTTCATGTTCCAGCCAAGGACAGTGAGGAGATTCCCTCACACTACTCTGAACAGCATGCAGTTTAAAAGCTATGAATTGTCTGTTTCTGAAATTTTCCATTTAATATTTTTTGGAACATAGTTGACCATTGGTAACCAAAATCATGGAAATTGAAACCATAGGTAAGGGGGGATTTTTCTCTTTTGGTGTATCATGTAAATATAACACATTTAAACTATTTGTCTTCCTATTTTTTCCCCCTGTTTCTTCCACCCTGTTTATAGGGCATGCCATTGGTGGTGCACTTTACAGTTATCAAATACTGAGGCTAGATCATGAAGGAACTAGAGGATGAATGGACATTACCCCTGGATGCTGATCTTGGACACACATGCTGTAACCATAATCCTTCAGGTTGTCCAGCTTCTGGAATGGGTATGATTTTGGTTGTATGTTGGAGACATGCACTGTGTTCAGCAGGTAGTGTTTTTGATGCTTATAAATTAAAGTTTGCTAGGAAGAGCATATACTGATGCAAGAAAGCCAGAGAATTGGACTCTAGGAAACATTTGTCAGTATTTTTACCCATTCAACATATTCATGCCCTTTCTACCTTTGGGAGGTTCTCTACTTCATCAGTCAAGATGGGAAGCAGCAACCCACTCCAGTTATAGAAACAGAAGTGACAGAGCTTGTTTTTCCAGCCTCTCTTTCAGGGAGGATGGTGTGCTGTTATGTGACTTTGGCTCTGCCAGTCAGACACATCCATGCCAGGCATTGACTCAGAAATGAGTGGTGCAAGGAAGCAGAGGCTTTCTTGGGATTTATTTTGGTGAGAATGTCAACTGTTGCAGTAGCTATATCAGTTCCAGAAGCAGCATCAGTAGCTCGTTCATCAGAGGGACATCAGTACAGGTGGTGTGGTCCTTTACTGAATGAGATGTTCTGTGGTTTGAATTTGGACATTGCTATTTGCCTTGTAGTCTTTTATTATTGCTCCTCAGACCATGAAAATCCTTTGATAGATTTGTTGATTTATTTGCCTAAATTAGAGGAAATTGGTTTGTTTTGCTTGCAACTAAGAACCTGTTTGAAAGATATCAATGGGCAGCAATTGATAGTCCTCTGCAGTATTATAGGAAACTAGCATCACTGCTAGAGAATTCGTTTCTGTGTTGATTAATGGTCATGTGCTTGTTGCCAAGTAAGTTAGTAAACAATTATCATGAAAAAGCACAGAACTTTCTTATTGGGTTGGAAATTAAAAATCCAGGCCCCTAGTGCCCATCTCATATTTGGCTATTGGCTTTATTTTTAATGCCAGTCTTTTCAAAGTAGAAGAGTATTTGCAACTAGAAAACCATGAGTACAGTGGTTGTGCTGGAAGCAGCATCCTTGTGGTGTCAGCGGACAATGTTTGTATCACCAGATTGCACATGTCTCTCTGGGCCAGGTATTGGCTATGGTTTCCAGCAGGGCCATGGCAGAGGCACATGGGCTGCCACTGCATGCAATTTCACATGTGTTCGTGTGTTGGGGAAGGATAAAAGAGCAGGTAACTTTGACTGAATGCATTTGTGATATCAAATGGAAGATCAATTGGGATTTTAAAATAACCTGGGATATTTCAACCTAGTTTGCACAACTATTTGAGGTTCTGAGATAGGGGTGTGAACATGCTTATCTCTGGGTAATAAGACCAGTAGAGAGTGTTATGCTTGGGCTACAGTATTTTGTTCTACTCCCAGCCTTAATTTTAGCTGATTTGAGTCTCATTATTAGGACTTTCTCTTAGCCCTGTGCACATTTCTCACTGACGTTTCCACAATCCTATTTCAAGAGAATACATGTCACCCTCAAGTTGTTTTATTTCTAATGTATACTTATTTTAATAAAAAAATGCTGGGCTGACTCACTTATAAGGCATTTAGCTTTCTTGATTTGAAGAGAAATTAAAAAGCCATCTGTGTACCTGTGGTACTCTGTGGTCAGAATCTAGTCAGCTAAAGAGAATGCCAAAGGTAGACATTAGTGCTTCAAATATCAGCAGTGGCCACTCAGAAAGGAATGATTTACAACGGACACCAAGCTAAGCTCATATTAGGTGGGTTCTGTCATTTACAACAATCCTATAAGCTCAGCCTAAGTAACATCCAAGTGTGTAAAACAGTGACATTATATATGTGTGTGTGTGTGTGTGTGTGTGTATTTATTTTTACCCAAAGACTCTCAGGTAGGAGTGAAGGTCAATATGCATGGGGTTTTTTTCCCCCCTCTTGTGGAAAAGTGTGTGATCTAATGTCTTACACAGATGATTAGGTTTTGCCTCCTACAATCTTAACCAAGCTGAAGCTCTTGGTAACTATGTTTAATTTTCTCACTAAATCCATGCTTGTTTAAAAACTGCTGCTTCATGCCTCAGTCCTGCTGAATTAGCTCTTCTGATAAAACAACCAACCAAACAAGTCCCCTGAGCTCTGGCACCAACTTGCCTTTTGGGCATTCACTCCCAGTGCTGCCCAAATGCCACTTATGGCATTTCTGAAGAATTCTACACCTAATCTTGGCCTTGAACAAAACCCACATTTTCTTCTGTGTCTGCTTGAGTTTCCACCTCTGCCACCACATAGGGACTGTGGCCAGAAACCCTAGTCCAAAGAAATGGGTGGTTGTCACTCCTGTTCCTGGATTGGATGCTGCAGTTGGCACTACCTGTACGTCCATACTGGAAGCACAGACACTGTTGCCTCCAGAAACTGGATGTCACTGTAACCGCCTTGACAGTTTTGGTTGTGCAGGTTCCCGATGCTTAGTGGCACTCCCTTCAGAGTCAAAGTCCATGGAGGGCATGTGATTGGCAGAACCTGAGTATTGGGCCTGCACCCTCATGCAAAGGAGGCTGGGGAAGTGAGTGTCCATCCACCTGGGCTTCTATGGTGGGGGTGGGTTCTGCCTGAAAAGGAAAGAGAAATACGAACACACTTCTGAACCAGAATTTTGGTCAGAGTCTAGTGAGCTAAAGAGAATGTCAAAAGTGGACATTAGTGCTTCAAATATCAGCAGTGGCTGATTTTTAATTTCTCTTCAAATCAAGAAAGCTAAATGCCTGATTTGCAACGGACACCATGCCAAGTTCATATTAGGTGGGTTCTGTCATTTACAACAATCCTATAAGATCAGCCTAAGTAATCTCCAAGTGTGTAAAATAGTGACATCATATATAAGAAACCGAGCACTTCTGTTGAAAACGTGATGGTATCTTTCCATGTGTCCCATAATTTAAAACACTTGGTGAGGTTTAAAACCCTGTAGGATGTAGCATTATGGCATAGGCTAGAGAATGCATATACGGCAAGGAATTTGAGCCCTGGGATTGAGCTCTGATTTTGTTATAAAATTGGCATGATATGGAAAAATTACTCTTCTAGTTAGTTTTCTTGCTTTTGAATTGAGCAATAACAACTGTGTGAGTAAAATGAGATAAGAAAAGTGGAAAAAGTTTATAGGCTTTCCAGAATTCACCCCTGACCCCCAGCTTGGCCTGCACATTTTTTTCAAGCTCAAGTAGCTGTCCCTTCTCCCCTAGACTAAGGTGTTTCTTAAATGGGACAACAGAGGCACATGCTAAGAGTTCTGAGAGTCCTTGGTAAGAAAGGACTATTTGGTGTGTGGGGTGGAGGTTAGAGAAGGGAAGGGAACAAGAGCCAGAGAAGACTTTACTAAGGGCCCACAGTTGACCTTCTGTCTCCTTTACCAGCCATCCAGGGCCCCGAGTGGCAATTCCTCATTCCTGAGCCCATTAGATGGGGCAAGAGTACCTTCCTGCGTGAGGATCACAGCCCTAGCCAAAGAAGAGACAGACAAGGAACCTCATCCTTTGGAGGAGACTCCCTGTGCACGCTGTGACCTTGCAGGCTCTTCCTGTAGAAGATGTTACCTTATCCTCTGGCGCTCAGCTCAGGGTCTCTTCTCCAGGAAGCCTTCACTGATGGATGCTCCATCAGTGTGGTGATAACAGACATTCCCAACATCTCAGTGACTTCAAACAACTAAGACTTATATTTTGCTCAAGCTTACAGTACATGTTTATTGCTGGGGGCTGGAGCTTTTTCTCTAAGATGCCCTTGCTCTGCCCAGCTGGCAGGGACTCCAACTCTATGCCTTGAGAGTTACTGAGGCAGGCACTGCTCTTACAGCTTCTGCTCTGGTGTGGCACTCGGCACTGCTGCTCACTTTTCAGAGCAAACCATAAGGCTGCTGCATCCTCAAGGACAGGGAAGTAGGACCTTGCTGTGTGCTTTGAGGGGGTGAGACTGAAACTATGGGTGAGCTGCTCGGATGACCCATGGTGGCTCTTTTCCATGCTTTGAACATCTTATTGATATAGCTATCACAGGCCTTTGCACAGCCTTTCCTTCTCTTTCTGTGTGTCTGTCTTCTCCATTAGCCCGGAAGTCCACTGAGGGCAGGCGTTGTGTTGTTCTGGCCTTTGTTTTCCTAGTCTGCAGAGTGGGGGAAATTTGCCCAAGCCTGGTCATCTTTTGTAGCCATTAAAGGCTTTATTTGAGATCTTTTTTTCCCAGAGACATCTCCAGACTTTTCCAGAGGCTTCTGTGTTTCTTGGCTTCATGGTCCCCAGGCTGCCCGGGGTGAGAACAGTTGACTCGTCTGCACCCCGCTGGTCAAGGGCATCTCGTCTTCCCTATTCCAGGTGAAGCTATTTTCATCTTGGTCCCAGGAGCTTGTCCTCATTTTCTGAGGGAACAGAAGAGGAACTGAGAACCCAAATACTTTGTGCAATGCAGGATCTCCGGGTGTCAAATACCCATAAACCCACTGCATCGTGGCCCCAAGGTGGTGGTATCTGCTTCTCACTCTCAAAGTAAGCCCTATGCCCCAAAGCTCCCTTGCTGCCTGACTGCAAACAAAACTTGACCCCTGTGGGGAGGGAACCACCCCAGAACTTGGTTTCAGGGAGGCCCTCCCCATTTTGCACAGGGAACATCTGGAAACCTGTATGGAGAGGGAGGGCTGGTTAGCCATCAGCTCAGCTGGGGCAGTGTTCCCTGACCTGTCAGCTCTTCCCCTTCAGACCCCAGAGGATAGAAAGTGTCAGCTGGCAACCTCCACTGAGCCTGTGAACTAGTCCCAGGAGCTTCTCCAGCAGGTGTTTGTCCTTAGGCAGAGATGTTTCCTGGATACCTCACTCCTTTGCCTCTCGAGGGTAAATGCCAGGATGAGAGGGAGCCCCCAGTCCCTGCCCAGTGACAGCGAGTGCTGACTTCAACACTGGGTCCTGCCAGTTACCAGAGAGTCCTTGAAGAAAAAATCAAGAGGAGAAAGGCCCAAAAGAAAGAAAACACAATGGGCCAGATAAATTTCATCTGGTAGATTGCTTCAAGATGAAGACCAACCAGAGAAAATATTCCCAGGAGTTAAAATACACAGCACAACGTTTTAGATACCAATGATGGCGATTTGATTTCTCTTCATTTCTGTCTTCACATTGCTGACAACTCCCCTCATTGTCTTAAATATGGATTGCCAAAGTCAATTAAATATGCCAGAGGAACAGTGTACATTTTGGAGGAAAGTAATTATTGTTACACCTTAGAGCAGCTTAATGAATACATTAATAAATGATCCTTCGCCATGTTTTTCTTTTCATAGCCATCAAAATCTTTATAAAACCTACAGCACAATACATAACATCTCGTTACAAGATTTGCTTTTAAAAAAATCAATGCATACCTAAGTTATTTGTGTCAAAACTCATTTATTTTCACAATAACACAGACTGTCAAACCTGACATCCTGCTAATAACATCCAGTGCATTTGCATATTATTCAAATATTTCCTTTTATGAAATGGGGACTTTTACTCATACCGCTCTGCTCACCCATGCAGCATGCATTTGCACATTAACTCAGTTCACACAGCCAGAGAGGGGTTACCTGTGGCAACTAATTATGCCACCCTTTATGCATATTAATGAGTCTTGTGAGCAGCCACCCTCTGTTCTGCAGAGAGGAAAAACAATTCCAACCTAAATGGGAAACCGATTACAGGCAGAATACCAGAGAGTCGGAGAGCAATATTTGATAATTTCCCCTTTTTGATGTCCCTAGGTGTATTTGTTTTTCTTCTGCTGCTGTAAAAAATTACCACAAACTTGGTGGCTTACAAGAACACAAATTTATGACCTTACAGTTCTGGAGGTCAGAAATCCCAACTGAGTCTCCAGGGACTGAAATTAAGATGTGGGAGGAGGTGAGTTCCTCCCTGAAGGCTCAAGGGGACAGTGCGTTTCCCTGCCATTTCCAGCCTCCAGAGGCCTCTCTCTAGTTCTTGGCACCCAGCCTCACATTTCAGAACCAGCAAGGGGATGTGGAGGCCTTTCCAGACTACCCCTGTCTCTTACTCACCACAGCCAAAAAGTGTTGCCCATTTTTATTCTCATGTAACTAGATTGGACCCACCTGGATAGTTCCAGATGCGCTCCCCGTCTCCAGGTTCTTAAGCTTGATCACATCTGCAAAGTCCCTTTTGCCATGTAAGGTAACATACTGACACGTTCCTGGATTAGGAGGTGGACATCTTTTGGAGGGAGGCGTTTTTCTGCCTATCACCCTAGATCTTTTACATTCAACTCTATTTGAAGAGGTCAAAGAAAATGCTGAGTAGGGTCTCCAATTTCCTTGTGGGTTAATTGCTCATTTTCCTTTATTATTCATCTCCCTCATTGATTTTTCATTCACTTTCTTCTCCTTCACCTATAGATCCTCTCCTTTCTTTTCTCTGCCCCCACCCACTTCCTCTGTTGCTTTCTACCTGTTTTTCCTTTTTAGTTTTCCTTGTTATCCAAAGGAACCCACAACACCCCATTTGAGGTGACAGCCCTTGCTGTGCATCCACTCTGTCCCTGGCTCTGTGCTCCACACTTGCTATATCTCCTTTAAGTTTTGCTTGCTAACATTAGTTGCCCCGCTTCATTTCTCTCTTTGTTTTTAAAACTTTTCTTAGCGTTTATATTTAAATATTTGAAAGACTTCAAAACTCACACTTGTTTAGTAATAGTATCTGTTCATGTCATCTACAAAATATATCTAAAAATATAAAATTTTCCCAAAAAGTTAATGAACCCCAAATTTACAGATTCATTAATTTTTCTACCTGTGGCACAGGGGACTTCTCTGTCTTCATTCTCAGACTCCAACTTTAAATATACCGTGCGATGAAATGAAATGTGACTTCCTGGAGAGTGTCTAGCCTGAGGAGATGGCAGAGGTGCTGTCTGGAGAGAGGCATCACTACCAGAAATGGGTGTATGAGCAGCTATTTGTTTTTTTCAGGAAACCAGGAATTGTAAAATGCACCCAGCACAACTGACACAGTGTTCCGGAGTATGAGCTGGTTCTCAGGGCCACCATGGTGGAAAGCCCCCGGGTGGAAAGCAAGTGTTCCTTAGATGGCATGACAATGTAGTTTTGCTGCTCACCCTGTGAAGGGGCAGAAGCCTGCTGTGCAGGCATGGCCAGGCCATCCAGGCACACAGAGGCTCCTCATTACCTGTGCTTTGAGTGCACTGGGAACATTTGAAGTGAGTGGCCTACGCCCAGCTTTAAGGACGCAGAAGGGAGGACTTCATCAGCTTTTCCCACCTCTTTCCACTCTTCCATTTTTCAGCCTAAACATGTTGATCCTCTGTGTGGTAGACCCCCAGCCCCAGACCCACCAAAGACAAAGCAGAGGGACTACAAAGACAAAGGGAATGGAATAGACACCTTGGGGTCTTGCCTGTCTGCCCTGGAAGCACTCTAGATACCTGCAGACACATCCCTTACAGGCCACCATGGATTTCTGCATCTATTAGCCTAGATACCACCTCTAGGCTTGATGAAGGGAGGGGCCAGTGCTAGTGCCTGGAAATCAACACCCCAGGAACAACCCCCAGCCAGTGAGGGATAAAAGCTGGTGAATAAATATCCTATTTTTCTCAGCCCTCAATGAGTCAGTTCAGGGGCCTGACTACACTGGCTCCTAAAGGTCAATGGATTGAACCCTAGTTGCCTGCAGTGACAACTTGCTCTGCTCCTTCCCTTGTCTCACTACCTCGCTTCCTCACAGTGCTTCCTGCGTTAACCTTGGGTCTCAGGGTCTATGTGATAGTTAATTTTATGTGTCAACTTGCCTGAACTAAGGGGTGCCCAGATGGCTGGTAAAACATTATTTCTGGGTGTGTCTGTGAGGGTGTTTCTGGAGGAGATGAGCATTTGAATTAGTGTACTGAGTAAAGAAGATCTGCCCTCACCAATGTGGGTGGGTCTCATCCAATTTGTTGAGGACTGGAATCGGACAAGAAGGTGGAGGAAGGGTAAATTCCCTCTCTCTTCTGAAACTGGAACATCCATCTGCTCCTGCCCTCAGACATCCAATCTTCTGATTCTTGGGCCTTCAGGCCCAAGAACCAGTGGCTCTCCTGGTTCTCAGGTCTTTGGTCTTGGACTGGCTTTTCTGAGTCTCCACCTTGCTGATGGCAGATTGTAGGACTTCTCAGACTCAACAATCATGTGAACCAGCTCCCACCATAAATAAATCTCCTCTGCCATACCTCTTTAAATCTTTTTGCTTCTGCTTCTCTGGAGAACCCTGACTAACACGATCTGCTCTGGGGAGAACCCAGAATCCAAGAGGAGGCCTGAATTCTGTGCTGAAAGAAGTTCAGGGAGAGAGGAACATTAGCAAAGGGGTAGAGGGTGATGTGAACCGTGTTGTGGGGTACAGAAAAGGAAGGGTATACACTCATGGGCTTCTCCTGGTTCCTCTGACTCTTCCAGCAAATCTTCCCCCTTTCTATTTAAAAAGTGTCCCATTTTAGAACCGCTAGCATGGAACTAGCTTCCCTACTTTGCAAAGGCCAGAGACCTTGCTTCTCACCTCCAGGGGACAGAAGGTAAGAGCAGAAGGTGAGGAGGTCTGATCAGTAGCTGGCCCCATTCTCACACCAGGGGTAAAGACTGGATGGGCAAAACCAGAGCCAGGCCTTTTTTGCAAGAAAAATGAGCAGTGACTATCCAAGGCAGAAATCCTTTCCCTTCACACGCTGACAATCTGCTCTCACTCTCCGAGGCTGCTTCCAGTTGTCCCGCCCCAGGTGCAGATTTTAGCTATGACATTGACTCTCTGACCTGGTGGAAGAAATTCAGACTGCCTGCCGTCCCTCAGGGGTGCATTCCTAAGCTCTACAAGAAGTGCCTACAGCAGGGAGCCTCTATTTTATGAAACTGCAGCTGCCTTTGAAGTAATCCTGGCCATATCAAATTGGGAAGCTAATCTGATTCCGGAAGTATGGCCAAATCTCTGCTTAAAATTCCACTGCAATTGTCAGGGACTTGAATCTACAGAAATAATCTCAAACCAAAGGAGAATTTATGACCTAGAAAGTCATAAATGCAGGTACAACTCACTTTATTGCACCTCGCAGATCCTTACATGTTTCCAGCTCTTGCAAAGATACCTGACTTGGCCAGATCATAGAGAAGACCTTCTTGCTTTGAATGGGGGCATGGGTAGGATCACTGAGAAGAGCCTATGCTTTTAGGAGGAGATATAATATCAGTTCATTTGGGTGGACATCAAATCTTCTTGGGCCATAGCTGTCTGAATGCCCTTTCAATCTTGCTGGGACAGGGAAAGGCCTATCCTAAGTGGTTGCTGAAAAGGCCACAAGACAGAAGGTTAGAGCAGGGATTCACCCTGGTGGTGGTGGGGAGGGGAGAGAGGGAGCATGCTTTTTCCAGGAGGCCTATGTCAGGATGGCTGGTGGATGTGCATGCACACTGGGAAAAGTGGAAAAAATATGTTCAGAATGTGATTTACAATATCAATGCAAATTTCTGCTTTCCAACTGGTGGAATTTGAAGGGATTTCAGAATCTTGGGGATAGGGTATTGAGTTTTATATTTGTAAAAGGGGCAAGGATCTAAAAAGAGATTGAGCAGGAAATCAGGAAAAGTCAACACATTGTACGATGATTTCTGAAGTTAGGAATAAGAAGTGAGTGGAAGAGAGACACTTCCAGAATAAACAGTCAGCGGAATGAGCCTGGGGTGAGACTGATAATAAAATTCTTCAAGACTTAGGAGGGAAGGGAGCGCCACCTCACCCCACCCCTACTCACAAGGAACCAAATTGAGGAGGTCTCTTGCTTAGTGTGGAGTTACAGGTAAGGTGGAGAAGCCATTTTACCTATAAATGTTCAGCTTTTGTTCATTCATTCATTCATCCACTCCAAAAGGATTATTGAGAACCTGCTGTGTCCCGGACATTGTGCCTGGCACAAGGAATATGCTGATCAGCAAGGCAGATGAGCAGTTGCACATCAACGGGAAGATGGATCCTTGTCCACCAATACAGTGTGATGCATAATGACAGCGGAAACACAGGTGTCTGTGGAAATGAAAAGCAAGAAGAGGTCACAAATAAGCTGAGGCCTGGAGCATGGAAAGAAGTTGCCCAGGTAAAGGGGATGGGGGATGTTCCAGGTAAAGTGAGGACCCTGTGTAAAGATCCGGTCTAGAGGGAACACGGGACATTCAGAGAGTTCCAGTAAGTATGACTGTGGCTTGGACAACAAGAGGGGCAGTGGCAGGGGTGGGCTGGGCAGATAAGCCTCATAGGCCATGCTAAGCAGTTTGGACTTGATTCTCAAAGCAGTGGAGCCCACCAGGCAGAAAAGTGATGGATTAGCAATAATTCACATTTGCTGAGTGCTTACAAAGCTCCAAGCTCTCTACTGTGTACTTTTACTGTTATTATCCCACGTGCCCTCAAAACCCTATGTGGTTAGAATAGTGACTCTGGTTTAGAAGATAAATGATCTGTTTTCTCTAGGTCAGAACAATGATTATTCCCATTTTCCAGATAATGAAACAAAGACTCAAAGATGTCATATGATTTGCCCAAGTTCATATGACTACAAATGGTAGAGACAGGATTTAGTTGCAGGTATGTGTGCCCTGGAAGCCTTCTCTTCACATCCCCCTGGAAAGATGACTTTGCAGAGGAGCAGGGCAAAGTTCAAAACAAAGAGGACAGTGAAGGGTTTGTACAGCAATCCTGCTAAGAGCTCGCGTTGGTGGGCTAGGTTAGTGGCCATATAGAAAAGGAGATGGATGTATCTTTATAGTTGAATGATTTATAATCCTTTGGGCATATACCCAGTAATGGGATTGCTGGGTCAAATGGTATTTCTGATTCTATATCCTTGAGGAATTGCCACACTGTCTTCCACAGTGGTTGAACTAACTTACACTCCCACCAGCAGTGTAAAAGTGTTCCTATTTCTCCACATCCTCTCCAGCACCTGTTGTTTCCCGACTTTTTAATGATCACTATTCTAACTGGCATGAGATGGTATCTCATTGTGGTTTTGATTTGCGTTTCTCTAACGATCAGTGATGATGAGCTTTTTTTTCATGTGTTCATTGGCCTTATAAATGTATTCTTTTGAGAAATGTCTGTTCATATCCTTGACCCACTTTTTGATGGGGTTGTTTTTCCCTTGTAAATTTAAGTTCCTTGTATATTTATTGCAGCAGTATTTACAAAAGCAAAGACTTGGAACCAACCCAAATGTCCATCAATTATAAACTGGATAAAGAAAATGTGGCACATATATACCATGGAGTATATGCAGCCATAAAAAAGAATGAGTTCATGTCCTCTGCAGGGATGTGGATGAAGTTGGAAACCATCATCCTCAGCAAACTAACACAGGAATAGAAAACCGAACACTACATGTTCTCACTCACAAGTGAGAGTTGAACAGTGAGAATACATAAACACAGGGAGGGGAACATCATGCACTGGGGCCTGTAGGCAGGTAGGGGAAAAGGGTAGAGAGAGGATTAAGACAAACATCTAATGCATGTGGAGCTTAAAACCTAGATGACGGGTTGATGGGTGCAGCAAACCACCATACATATATATCTATGTAACAACCTGCATGTTCAGCACATGTGTCCCAGAACTTAAAGTGAAAAAAAAGACGAGATGGAGTGACATGTATTAGGAAGCAGAAAGAACAGGAGGGTGAGGTGTTTTGGGAGGGAGATGCTTTTCTTTCAAAATATATTTTTGAGGCTTATTTATTATTTTTTAAATAATAATACATCATATAAACATACCCATATGTACATCCATAATTCTGCTAATAATTTAGGTTGTTTTGCTATTATGGAATATACTAAATATGGATAAAAAATTGCACATTGTTTCTTCAATTCCCTTCATGGAATTATGCATAGTTCCATAGATTTTAATGTTTGTATATGACCAAAGGTCATTACTAGTAATGCTATGAGTTGCTCGTTGGGTTTTGAAATTTTGTTTTCTTCTCTAAGTATTTTTTCTCATTGAATTATTTTTCTATTGTATAATTAAGTTTGCATTATTATTATTATTTTTTATTATACTTCTGTTCTAGGGTACATGTGCACAACGTGCAAGTTTGTTACATATATATACATGTGCCATGTTGGTGTGCTGCACCCATTAATTCATCAATTACATTAGGTATATCTCCTAATGCTATCCCTCCCCTCTTCTCCCACCCCACAACAGGCCTCGGTGTGTGATGTTCCCCTTCCTGTGTCCAGGTGATCTCATTGTTCAGTTCCCACCTATGAGTGAGAACATGCGGTATTTGCTTTTCCGTTCTTGCGATAGTTTGCTGAAAACGATGGTTTCCAGCTGCATCCATGTCCCTACAAAGGACATGAACTCATCCTTTTTCATGGCTGCATAGCATTCCATGGTGTATATGTGCCCCATTTTCTTAATCCAGTCTGTCATTGATGGACATTTGGGTTTGTTTTCTTCTCTAAGTATTTTTTCTCATTGGATTATTTTTCTATTGTATAATTGAGTTTTTGTCTTATTGGAATTTCATTGGTAATGATTGGAATAGATGGGCCACAGAATCCATGGTAAAAGGGTATTTTAATAACTACTAGAAGAAAAGGTGTAGAATTTGGAGTTGGAAAAAACACGGGCAAAAGAAACATGGCAAACATGAACCCATATGTTCCTTATCTGTGAAGTGGGCAGAATAATAACACCAAACATTTGTGTAATCATGACAGGAGGCAATGAAGATGAAAGTTTCTTTAAAATTACCACATGCTATGTAAATACTGTGTGTTTAATATTTCCTTCTTTTAGAACCTCAAAGAATTTAAATTTCAGTTTAAGTATCTTATTGTACTATATGACAAGTTAATGCTAGGATGCAAAAATATTTTTACTGAAAAGAAAAACACAGATACAGAAAACTACACACCACCAAATGTATGACTTAATGAATTATCATGAGGTGAACATCCTGTAACTATTATCCTAGGCAAGATATAGATCTTTGCCATCCTCTCTAGAAGCCCAGTCCCCCACTTGCTCTATCCCTATCACAGACCCCTCTCTCCCCACAAAAGTAGCCAGTGTCTTTACTTTTGTAGAAATTATTTCCTTGTGTTTTCTTTTATTGTATTGCATAGATGTGCATCACCAGACATTATAATTTTGTCCTTAAAAAAGTCACGTCTTCTAAGCCTCTTTTAAATCTACCTTTTCTCTTTTTGCAGTTTATCTGGTGAGGGGACTGGCTCCTTTGGCGGGCAATTTCCCACACACAGTCAGGCTTTCATGGATTGCACACACGTGGTGCAACTTCTAAGCCTCTTTTAAATCTACCTTTTCTCTTTTTGCAGTTTATCTGGTGAGGGGACTGGCTCCTTTGACGGGCAATTTCCCACACACAGTCAGGCTTTCGTGGATTGCACACACGTGGTGCAACTAACATGTTCCTCTCTAGTCTGCGTTTCCTGCACAAGCAGTGGTTCCTGAGGCTTGCTCAGAGTCAGGCTAGACTCCTTTGGCCAGACTGATAGGCAGCGCTGTGTTTCTTCACAGGAGATATATGACTTCCGGTTGTCCCTTTCTTTTTTTTTTTTTTGAAACGGAGTCTCGCTCTGTCGCCCAGGCTGGAGTGCAGTGGCCGGATCTCCACTCACTGCAAGCTCCGCCTCCTGGGTTCACGCCATTCTCCTGCCTCAGCCTCCCAAGTAGCTGGGACTACAGGCACCCGCCACCGTGCCCGGCTAATTTTTGTATTTTTAGTAGAGACCGGGTTTCACCGTGTTAGCCAGGATGGTCTCGATCTCCTGACCTCGTGATCCTCCTGTCTCGGCCTCCCAAAGTGCTGGGATTACAGGCGTGAACCACGGCGCCCGGCCTGTCCCTTTCTTAAGACGCAAACAGCCATTGATGTGCAATTTGTAGGTTTATTACTTCATAGGGGGCTGCAAAAAAAGTTATATTCTAACTTTATAATTTCTTTGCAATTTGTAAGTTGGACTTCTTTTATAAAGAGGCTGCCGCCATCTACCACTTGGTTACTCACTTGGCCAGTTCATGTAAAAAAGGCAAAATAAACACTTGATTGTTTCTCTTTGTTTACCAGTTTTAAAGATAACAAGTTGGTTCCCTGTCAGCCTCTGAGGGTGATTTATTTTCCTTTAAAGTCATTATGAACTTACGGATGTAAAAATACTTGATGGGTTAGATCCGTTGAAATTGTGGCAGTTCTCCTCAATGTTAGCTTTCAAAGTAAAAAACTCTTGTTATCGAACAGATTGACTTTCCTTTTCCATTTTCACTGCCGCTGGCTCATTTTTGGTCTGGATAATGGCTATGTCTTCCTAATTCTAGTCTCACTTCTCCTTGAATACTTTTTAAAATCTTTTATCTTATTTTGACATTGAACACATACAAAAAGGCACAAAGCATCCTGTAAAGCTCCATGAATTATCACCAAGTAAACATTCAGTGCTACATATAGAATCTTGCCAGGACTCCAGAAACTTTCCCTTCCCTCTCAATCATTATGTCCTCAATCCTTTCCCAATAATCTGAATTTTGACACTATGGTTGGATTTTACTTTTTTAATGTAACTGCATATAAATGGGTTCATACAGTGTGCATTCTTGTGTGTTTGGCTACTTTCACTCAATTGTGTTCAAGAGCTTTATCCATATTTTGCATATACTGGTGATTTAGAATTCCACTGTATAAACATGCCACAATTTTATTTACCCATTCTTCTGTGGATGGACATGTAGATTGCTTCTGGTTTGGGGCCTTTCTGAATAATGCTGCTATGGACATTCTTACACAAGTCTCTTGGTGCTAATGTGCACAGATTTTGGTTGAGCCTATTTCTCAGATTGGAATTTATAATTTGTAGGGTCTACATATCTTCAATCTTAGCAGCTAGTTCCAGTTTTCCAAACTTTTTGTTTGTTTGTTTTTTGAAACAGGGTCTTGTTCTGTTGCCCAAAGTGGAGTGCAGTGGCATGATCTTGGCTCACTGCAGCCTCCACCTCCCAGGTTTTCACCCTCTCACCTCAGCCTCCTGAGTAGCTAGTACTGCAGGCACGTGCCACTGCACATAGCTAATTTTTTCTTTTTTCTTTTTTTGAGATGGAGTCTTGCTCTGTCTCCCAGGCTGGAGTACAGTGGCGCGATCTCGGCTCACTGCAAGCTCCACCTCCTGGGTTCACGCCATTCTCCTGTCTCAGCCTCCCGAGTAGCTGGGACTACAGGCATCTGCCACCACACCCAGCTAAATTTTTGTATTTTTAGTAGAGATGGGGTTTCACCGTGTTAGCCAGGATGGTCTTGATCTCCTGACATCGTGATCCACCCACCTCGGCCTCCCAAAGCGCTGGTATTACAGGCGTGAGCCACTGCGCCTGGCCCACATAGCTAATTTTTTAACAAAATTTTTTGCAGAGACAGGGTTTTACTATGTTGCCCAGGATAGTCTTGAACTTCTGGACTCAGAAGATCTTCCTGCCTTGGCTTCCCAAAGTGTTGGGATTATGAGTGTAAACCATCATGCTTGGCCCGGTTTTCCAAACTTCTTGTACCAATTTACAACCCCACCAGTAGCATTTGAGAGCTCCCATTACTTCATGTGCTTGCCAGCCTTCGTTTCATCAGTCTTTTCAATTTTAGTCATTCTGGTGATGTGAGTGATATTTTATTGTAGTTTCAATTTGTGGTTCCATGACTACGCATGATGTTGAGCAATTTTCATTTGTTTAATATCCATTCGTATATCCTTTCTTTTGAAGTTCCTGTTATACATTTTTTTTCTATTGATTTGACTGTCTTTTTTGTTATTGATTTGCAAAATTTCTTTATTCATTCTGGATATAAACCCTTTGTCAGTTACCTGTGTTGCACATATCTCTTTACCATCTTCCTTTTCACTGTCTTAATGGTGTCTCTCAATAAACAGAAATTGTTGATTTTAGTGCAGTGAAATAACAACCTTTTTCTTAATGGCTAGTACCTTTTATGTCTTTTAAAGAAACATTTCCCAACTTTGACGTCATTAAGATTAATTATTATGTTGCCTTTCACATTTAGACTTGTAATTCACATGGAATTTTTCTACATGTTATGAAGCAGGAGTCAATTTCTTTTGTTTCCCACATGAATAGCCAATTTTCAGCATTTCAGCCTTCACAGAAATCAGCAGATACCTCCTTGCCCACCTCCTCCAGGTCCCACCCCCCACCACAGTGTTTCTGAATATTAATCTTGCCTCTCTCTGGGTATCTATCCTGGCCTGTAATTCTTTACTACCTTGGTAGTTCTTTGATGTTTTCAAGAAGATACCTTGTTATTTTATTTCGCTCACCTTTTTCTATACACTTTCAGAGAGGGTTGATGAGGACTATACAGTCCACCATTACCAAAAGGAGGTATTCCGTGAATTCAGCCTTCTCACGTGTTGCCTGTGGCCAATGATCATTTGTAACATATAAATAATGACAAATCAGCTCACTGATTTGCTTAAAACATTTCCATCACTCCTGGGTACCTTTGGGAAACATTTTGCAGTGTGCATGCAGGGTTTGGACTATGACCGTATACATGGCACTGTGGAGGGTTCTTCACCACAGGCCTCTTCTGGACTTCTGAAGTTTAATGTGCATTGTAGGGGAGGGAATTAAACACACTGCTTCCCTAATCTGTTTGAGTACAGAGGCTTGTGTTTGCCGAGCATCTATTTTTTTTTTTTTTAGTTTGTGAGACTTATTTATTTATTTATGTATGTATTTAAGTTCTGGGGTACACATGCAGGATGTGCAGGTTTGTTACATAGGTAAATGTGTGCCACGGCGGTTTGCTACACCTGTCAACCCATTACCTAGGTAATAAGCCCAGCATGCATTAGCTATTTATCCTAATGCTCTCCGTCCCCACCCCACACCAATTCCCCACTCAAACAGGCCCCCATGTGTGTTATTCCTCTCCCTTTGTCCACGTGTTCTTATTGTTCAGCTCCCGCTTAAACAAGTCTTCCAGAGAACTAACTGGGAAGTGCCACTCTAGGTAAAAAGAACACCCTGTGAATGACACAGTGAGGCCCTTGGTGGTCCGGTTTCTCCTATGCCTCTAACCTCATCCTGGCCTCTTTCTTCCATACCCTGTGCTCCAGCCTGTGTGAGCCACTTGAGTTTTCCTGTGCTCTCTGTGATCCATTTTGCTCTTTTGCTACTGCCTCAATGTACTCTTCTTTTTCTTGGCCTGACTCACACTTACCCTCTAAGATAGGACCTCATCTTCTCCAGGATCTTGTTTGACTTCTTGGGCTTGTGAGAGTCCCTTCTCTGTTTTTTCAAAGCCACCCCCTGGGATCACTTTTCCTCACTATTGCTGATGTGCAAGCAATAGAATCGTCTGCTTCCTTCTGATACACTTCCTTGACCAGGAGCTCTAGGAGAACAGGGCTAGGCTTGTCCTCTGACTCACTCATGTCTGTGTCTCTGGTGCTTCAGCACATGGGGCCACTCAATAATGGTTGCAATGTATTTATTCTGCCAATATTCACTGAGTGCCCACCGTGGGTCAGGCTCCATACTAGGTTTTAAGAGCAAGGAAGTAAAGAAGACAACAAGATCAGCTTGGATCTCACATTCTTGTAGATGTGGATATTCCCCAAACAAATCCCACACTGAAAACACCTGACTAGACATTTCTGGCTTAAGTTAGCCCACCCTAGCCTGAAGGCAATACAGGGCTGGCTCTGCATGCTGTCAGATAAATCATCTTCCTCCAGTGAGCCAGTGGCTTGTCTGCAGTCAAAGGAGGTCAGAAGCCAGAGCCTCTGGGGGCCTATAACGTTATGCATTTTGTCGAGTCTTAACTAAAGCTCAGATCTGCCACAGTGCTCACTTGCACATGTGATCTTGTAACTGCAGGATCAGGGCTCACTGTTTCACTCGTAAAACATAATCTTGTGTATCTTTGCAGGAGAGATGTTCCAACAGGCCTTATCCTTGGGGCAGCCATTCAAGGTGAGGTCATCTTTCCCATTATCTTGGTTTTCACAGGTGATGAAATGAGTTTGAATTAAATCCTGGAAGCTTGAGTACATTTACATAACTACCATGACTGGCTAGAATAGTAATCATTGTTATTACTCTAATGAAACAACAACAGTGACTGTGGCGACTATCACTTATTGAATACCCACTATGTCTCAAATGTCAATAAATGCCCTATTCAGAATGGAATTCTGTCCCAAATGCTAACCAGCCTGTCCAGAAAATAACTTTGTGCAGTGGAAAATGTACGTGGTGTGGAGTCAGGCAGATCTGGGATTTACTCCCAGCATGGTTGCTTGTTAGCTGTGAGACTTAGGCAAGTTTCTCACTTCTCTGAACTTTGGGGTGGTCCTTGTAAAGTGATAAACTTAGACTCATTGGGTTGTTAAGGAGAATAAAATGTAGTGCATGTATTGCATCTCACCCACTGACTGGTATACAGTCAGTCCTCGAAGCTTAGTTGGTTTTCCCTGTGGCACACTGGAAACTTCTCTCTGAGACTCTTGGGCTTATGGGCGAGATGTAGGTCTGGACCCTGAAGCTCATATCTACAGCCCCTGCCTGGGTCTCTTCTCTGCCCAGGACCGTAAGCTCTGTGGCATTGCCCACTTTGGGTTTGTGAGAATTTCTGCTGCCTGGAATCTCCTCCTGCTGAGTCTTCCTGAACTTCTCCTGCCCTTCCCATTGGACTTGACCTCAAGCAACCATGAACTTGTGAACTGTTGCATTCAATTCTTTATCCACCTGAGTTGAGGAGAAACATTTATTTTAACAAAAGCTGCCAAGGATCAATAGAAGCCCAACCTGGGAGAACAAAGCCAATGAGTGCTCCGTGAGCAGGTGTGTGGGACAGTTCAATTTAGATTTCATTAGGGTTCTCTGGTGGGAAGTAGGGGGTGGGTGTTGGTCCTCAAGCCTTCATGGCACAGACCAGCTCTGGGGTGCAAGCTAGTGGTAGGCTGGAAACACAGTTTGTATACTGATTGACATTCCTTCTGAATCATAGGAGATGAATACTCCCTGCATGCCTGGTTGGTTCTAAGTGCCATAAGTTCATTGTCTCTAGTCTTTGCACAAATATCCTTGATAGGTGGGCATCAAAGGCTTAATAGGATCAAAGAGCTGGTGTGCAAATACCCAAGGACCATTTCATGGGCCCCCAGTAGATGGAAGCTGTTATTCAGAAGCCAACTTTTAAACAGGTTAAATGATTTACCCAAGGACCTGATTCCACGTCTCAAATTATTTCAGTCTGTCTCTTTTATTTTTTTTCACCAAGCGTTTTCTGCAACCAGGAAGGGCAGAGATATTCTAGGAGGATTTAACTGTAGAAGGAGATATAAATATTTATCGAATAAACATAAACACATGAATGAGTGAATGAATGAATAGAATATTAATTCTTCTGTAGAAATATTCTTCTCTAGAAATAATCTATTATAGAGCCTTCCAGAATGACTGGCCCTAAACCCTTTCCTCCACTGCCACCAAGCCACCCTACTCCTAGCTCTCACTCTCAACAGCTCAAGTCATGAGGTAAATTGTGGGCATTAGAGTAGTTTAATCCTGAGTTTCCACCAAGGTTCCTAAATGAAACAAATTTTCATCTCATTCTCTTGGATGAAGCCAACATCTTCACCATGAGATAAATACACATACTTATATATTCATATACACATTTATCCAATGTGTATTTGAAGATTAACCATATGCTCAGTACTCTTCAGTGACCTGGGAATAGAAAGATAATTAAGAAAGAGCAGGGAAGGACTCCAAAAAAGTTCACTTACTGGTAGTCAATCAGATACCATGGTTCTGTGGCAACACAGACAGCAAAGCTGTCTTAAAGGATCAGTACAAGTTTGCCAGACAGAGGGAGTAACTCGTGAAAAGGTGCCAAAGGCTGGGAGGCCATTGGCCTGTGGCAAGCTCAGCTCTGGTTGGAGGGGCAATGTCGCAGACAGGCATGGGTGTGGGTGTTCATTCCTGTTCTGACACTCACCAGCTTTGTGATTTTGGTCAAATTATTTCATTCTCAATGTGTTAGTTTCCTTATTTTAGAACTTGGGATGTTGTTGCTGAGGATGATGATGATATAAATAAAAAAGGTAAGCTATAGCCCTTATGTGCCTGATGTTGCTCTAAGTGTTTTACATTAATTCACTTAATCTTCAAAATGCCCCAGTTAGATATTTTTCTCCATTTTAGAGACAAGGAAACTGAGTAAAGTACCTCAACAAGTTATTGTGATGGTGCAATGAAAAGAAACGTGTGTGTGCGTGTGTGTGTGCATGTGCATTTGTGTGTGTGTGTGTGTAAAATATGCTCTCAGGACTCTCTGTTCAGAACCATGACTCTTTAGATTCCAAGGTAACAAAGAGAAATAAAACTTGCCTGATTAGAAAGTCTTAAAGTAATTTTGTTGATATTACCAAGTCTGCCACATTCTGAGAGCAAGGGATTGATCCTTTCTACTGTGTTTTTAAAGAAATCATAGGGTGAAAAAAGCCCTCACCCATCAAAGCATTTTACAACTCTTTCTCCAAGTTCAGCCTTCTGTTACTACTATGACCTCCTTAGACATTAACAGGTGAGCCTTGACAGACTTCCACTGTGAACTTTGCCCCTGTTGAGAAATGCT
Source organism: Colobus angolensis palliatus (assembly GCF_000951035.1). Classification (NCBI taxonomy): domain Eukaryota; kingdom Metazoa; phylum Chordata; class Mammalia; order Primates; family Cercopithecidae; genus Colobus; species Colobus angolensis. The sequence continues at coordinate 3,634,760 of NW_012112253.1, forward strand.
TGTCTCATGATGTCCCTTCTGATATTCTCTGTGGGGACCTCAGCATCTTGCATCATTCAGCTGGACAGTCTGGAGTAGAATCTTCTCCCAGGTTTAACAGCAAAAGACCAAACAAATGCTCAGCATTCCGTAAAACCTACATGGCCACTAGGGGAAAGGCAAAGCTTTCTAGAACAATGTAGGCAGTGAGCAGTATGTTCCCAGCTGGCTCTCAATAAATAATGACCAGTGGGATCATAAGACAGTGTCAACAGGGGAAAAATAAAGGGCTCAGTGGAGAACATCTGACTCCAAACTTCTGTTATGGGAGTATGATGGCTGGACATGGAAGGCATGACCAAATCAATGAGGTTCTTGTAGGCTAGGCTGTGGGGTCTGAAAGTCTTCCCATAGTCAGTGGAAAAATGTTGAAAGATTGAATCGAGTGTCTACTGTATTTTTGCCAGAGAAACCACTCTTGGAACAGTAGAGTAGGTAAATGGGAAGGGACCACAGAAGAGGAGAGCTGGATAAACTAAGGGGCCATTGTCGTGTCACAGTGGGAAAGGATGAGGTTCTGAACTCAGAAACAGTGGGCTGGTAGAGAAGGAGACACATCTGTGAGATATTTAGGAAGGAACATTGTAGGGCAGGAATGGATCTGAAGTCAATGAAAAATTCTTCATAGCTCTATTCATTGGACTACCCCAGAAGACACTGAAAGGAAGGTTTGGATGCAAGTTGTTCATTTAGGAGGAGATCTCAGGAAGCACAAAGTATTTCCTTGGGTTAGGACCTCCAAGTCTTCCCCTAGCTGTAAGTAAGACAGAAAAGGAAAGCAATCCACTGTAGGATGCCTTAAGAAGCAAATTACCACTCTGGGCAGCCAGAGTTCATCCCACTGTGGTCTTCTGGGATACTGTGTAGAACATGCCTCCAAGCTGTCTCATCCAAAGGCTGAGAGAGCTGGGGTATTTATCCTTCAACTCTCATGTGAGATTGTTGAGAGCTGTTCACAGGGAGGAACATTAGTTCCATAACATTTCCATTCTGCCCTAGAGCTAGACACATTTCCCCTCATAAACAGGTTCCATTAGTAAGAAGATTAAGATCTATCAGGTGGCAAGCTCCCGTGGCCAAGGAAAGCCCTGTGCAGAGAATCAAAGGTGCTAACAGTAAGAATTCCTGGGCATATACTAGGTGGTGAGTGCTGGGGGGATGTAGGTAGATACCAATAATATGTTATAGCTTTTTTGATTTTGTTTCTTTTAAAAGGAGACCATGGAGGTAAAGCTCTAATAGTATGCTTATATCTCAGGTCACTAAGGTCAGCTGGGGTGGCAGATGAGTACAGGCTCCATACGGGGCTCAGCCATGACTGGCTGAGTGTCCTGCAGGAGATGAGCCTGGGGCCTGCTGCCTAGCCTGGCACCTATCCTACTGTGATCTGCACTGGGCATATAACTCCAGCCTCATGTGTCTGCCAATGTTTACTGCCTTAATGAAACACAAGGGCTGTCAGCAAAGGGACTTTATTGCCACTAGAAGAACTTTTGTGAAATGATAAAAATGAGCTAGCTGTGCCTTACAGAAAGCTACTATGCAATGATATATGCAGGCTGATGGCCTTAACTTAACTGATTAATAAATAGGAGGTGAGAAGGATGATATTTTTGGCCATAATGAATGCTAATGAGGTGACCCCACTAATGAGATTCCTTTCCTCATTCTGTTATTACACTCATCAGTTATGCAGCATTGATTACCACCTACTTCTTGCATCTCCAGGCTGAGAAATGGGTGACTTAATGGAGATGTTTCACCCAGAAAAGCAGTGATTGGGTTAGGAAAACTAGAAGCTGGAGAAGAGAGCTGGTTACATTATAATCTGATTTATTGCTTCAAAAGATAGATTCTTGTTTACATGTTGGATCTTTAAAAACAACCTGTTTTATTCAGGCTGAACTGCAGAAATGGCTATATTTCTTAAAGGCTTTTGACATATATAAAGAAATATGCCTATGACTCCTTCAAATGACATGCTGCAAATCTGGTCATAATAGAAGTCTTTATGAGAATTACATTTCTTCCTCTGCAGTTACTGATTCTAAGTTCGAAGGAGTTGTAGAATCTGTCCCTCCTTTCCACGCCCATCACCACTGCCTTGGTTTAGACCTTAGCATCTGTTACCTGGAAGTCTCAATAGCCCCTTCTTGGTGTGGCTTTTCCTCCCTTTAAGCCCACCCTATTTTGCTTCTATCTTAGCAATCTCTGCCAGAGTGGTCTTCCCAAAACCCAAATCTGATCATATGATTCTATTGTTTTGAAAACTTGCAGTATTTCTCATCACCTAAACTGGTGGCCTGAAGATACATTCTGACCAGTAGATGTCTGTTATTTCACCTGGTCGATATTCATTTGTAATATGAATTTTGGAAGCTTTTCATTAAAAGGGAACAGAGCATTGGTTACAGTTTTCATGAATCTTTCCTGTTTTTAATATAATTCTTCATGTCTTGCCTGATCCCTGTTGGCACTGAAGATTGCAATCCCTACCTACCACAAAAGGGCTTCTATTATCTGCCTTCTACCTACTTTTCCCACATCATCTTTGCCATTCCCAGCTGCCTATTAAACCACAGAAGGTTTTAGAATATGCTCTGCTTCCTCTTGGTCCCAAACCTTTCCATATGCTCTTCCTGCGACTTAAATGCTTTTTCCACCTCTGCTTTCAGACTCATTATATGTACATTACATGTGTGTATATATATGTGTGTGTATATGTACACATTTTACATAATATATGTGTATATGTACATTATATGTATATATTGTTTATGCAATAATGGATGCTGCAAGGTCCAAAATTTGCAGAGTAGGCCAACAGGGTAGAAACCCAGGGAACGGTGGATGTTGCGGCTGGACTCCAAAGGCCACGGGTGGCAAAATTCTTCCTTTCTTGGGGCAAGTCAGTCTTTGTTCTATTAAGGCTTTTGAATGATTGGATGACATGCACCACGTTATGGAGGGCAATCAGCTTTACTCACAGTCCACCAATTTAAATGTTAATCTCATCCAAAAAACACCTTCACTGAAACATGAAGAATAACGTTTGACCAAATATCTGGGCATCATGACGCAGCCAAGTGAACACATAAAATTAGCCATCATAATAAACAGTATTAAAGGATTTGAAGTCGTAGATAATGCTACTTCATATATGTTGTCATCCTCTGTACTTCCTGTTGATCTCATTTTCCAGTTTAGCAGAGATATTTTTTATAAGTTGAACGATCTTGGGCAGCCTGATTAGTGCTCAGCATCTCAGGAGACACTCATAAGCCAGTCATCTCCCAAGAATTTAAGAGGCATTATGAGCCGTCATTCATAGCTCCTAACTAGGAGCTTAACACATAGTGCCTAGAATATGTTTTTATCTTATGTCAAAGGACCAATGTAGAATCATTGCCTGTCTTTACTAAGCACTGGGTTGCTCTTTGAGGGTCGTTGTTTTACTTAATCCATATGAGATAGGTAATACAAGTAACATGGGTGCTATCCTTGGCCCCATTTTATAGATGAAGAAATGGAAGCTCAGAAAGGTTGAGGAGTTGCCCAGTGCCCCTAGTTCTGGCTATCTACTGCAGCAAAATGTGTGTCCCAAACTTAACTGTGTAAAACAACAACTGTTCTGTTGTGTTCAGGAGTCTGTGGATCAGGAATTCAGACACAGCACAATGGGGTGGCTGATTTCTGCGCCACAGTGACTGAGGCCTCAGCTAGTTTGGCTCAAATGCCTGGAGGTGTCACCATTTATCTGGTGGCTTGGTTCTGGATGCCTACTAGATTCCTCTGGTTTTCTTCATTTCAGGTTTGCTGGGCTTGGAATTCAAGTGCACTTTTTTCATACATGTGCTTGGGCTGTTCTGACCTCAATCTCTCTCCCTACAGCTTCACAGTATGGTGGTCTCAGGGTAATCAGACTTCTTGCATGGTAGCTGGCTTCCCCCAGAGTATGAGTTGCAAAAGTCTGCAAGACTTCTTATGACCTGGCCTCAGAAGTTTGAGACCATCACATCTACCGTAAGCTGTTGATCAAGCTGATCACTCAAGCAAGCCCACACGTGATGGGAAGGTTATTAGACTTCATCTCTCAATGGGAGGAGAGCAAAAAATTTCAACCGTCTTTAATCTACCATACCCATAATTAGTGAAAGGCAGAACTGGGAGTTGGAGCTGATTTGCTTGACTTCAAAATCCTTGCTTTTTTCCTAAATTGCTTTGTCTCTGCCAGCATCCTGTGTATGATGGCCACAGGGTTCCTAATTATGAGCAGGACCCCAGGTCACCATGCAAATAGATAGGCAGCTGCAAGAGTGTTATGAGATGACACCCCACAATGTGTCAGGGCGGGGCAATGAGAAGGGCCAGTGTCAACTTCCTGCTGGGTGAAAGGGACACCGATGTCATCGCTCATGCTGCAGGGGGCCTCAGGCTTGAGAGGAGAGCAGTATTTCAGAACTGAAGGGAAAATGCTAATGACAAATGCTAATGAGGAAGAGGAAGCAAGGGGAGAGGGAACAAGTTCTGTAAAGAAAAGAAGCCAAGAAGAGGATTAAAGTATGTGGGAGAGGAGGTGGCAAGGCCATGTCTTCTGCTGCAATCTCTGCTAGGAAGGATGCAGATACTCTACAAGCCAGTCCTTCAAACAGAGGAAAGCAAGGACCCAGTTCTCCAGGGCTTTCCTTCACTAGACAGATGGGCAGATGACTGTGACTGTGATATCAAAGGAATTAAGAACCCCAGGAAGGACACTGTAGAAGGAGGCAAGAGAGCCCCTCTTGAGCTCACTTATTTTGATTTCTCCTGCCTTTCGTCTTTATCTCTGGGGGAGAGTTATTATAATTCATTGAAGAACTAAGTACTGTTTTTAAAAAACTGACTATAGTATCCAGTTCACAGCCCTACTATGAGCCACTATTTATAGCTTGTTAGGGATTCTTATCTGGATGGCAGAAGGGAGTTTGATTTCTAATTTCCAACAGCAGTATTTTCATGTAATTGAAAACTCAGTTTTTAAAATGTGGCTTTGACTTTCCACACATAATTGCTCTCTTAACACTTCCACAATGTAGAGTGGAGAGGAGAGGGTATAATAAAATATTTGCTATGGACCCTGAGCCCAGGAGCTTGAGAGCAGCCTGGACAACATAGGGAGACCCTATCTCAAGAAACAAACCAAAAACGTGTGTAAGGTCTTGTTGGCTGCCTCTTGTCAGCTGATTCTTTTCTTGCTTACCAATGGATCTTTATTTTTGTTTGAAGTAAATAGGCATGAGTCATGAAAGGTGTCAGCCAATCATGACAATGCCATGCCCTTGGCCAGCAATCAGTGTAGAAGTGAAAATGTGACCTCCCCATCATGGCTAATGAGATGTTATGGGAAGTCAGCTGGAGTTTTCTGGGTAAAATTCTTCCTCCTAAGGAAATAAAGCGATCCAAAAGAAGGCACTTCTTGCTCCCATCCTCTTTGTTTTGAGCAATCATATGTAAGGATATAATGCTTTGAGATCTGCAGCCATCTTGTGACATGAGGAACAAGGCATTCTTTTTCCAGAGATGTTGACCCAGTGCTCTGATATTTTTGAGTCACAGAATCAGTCCTCCCAGAGCCTGCCTTCAGATCTCTGGATTTCAAGCCACACTTAGTTAAGTATTCTGTTACTTGAAACCAACAGCTGCCTAATGTGTACATTTGATCACAGGGTCCAACCATCCGGTGTTTGAAGCCAGGCCTGCATTTCAAATGAGAGAATGTGGCTCAGTACCCTCTGGATTTACTACTGGTTTCACTGAGAGGGTAGCAAATTTCTTATTTCTAGGCCCAGGACTCCTTTCCTGGCTTACCTGTGGTGTGTGTGCTGTGTGTGTGTGAGGTGGGGTACTGGTGGGGAACAGGGGGAAGTGGGAGGAGACAGAAAGAGAGAGAGACATTGGAGGAGAGAGGGGTAATATTTTGATTAAAATTCTCCATCTTAAGGTTGCAGTGAGCTGAGACTGTACCACTGCACTCCAGCCTGGGCAATAGAGTAAGACTCAGTCTCAAACAACAACAACAACAACAACAAAAAAAAAAACAATTCTCCACCTTAGAGAGAAAAATTATGTCTTGGCACAGCTGCTGAGGAACCCCTTTTTAAACCAGAGCCCTCTTTGAAGAGGAATCCTTTGCTGGATTCTATTTTCTCCATATAATAGATTTGCATTATGGGGTCTGCAGTCTTACAATGGAAAATCAAACATTTTAGGGTTTGATAATTCTCAAAGTGCCACGACGCAGATTCCTCCAGTGTTTTCGTAACTGTGCAGATCATCACCTTACATCCTCTCAACTGCAAATTCTCTCTTCAGTCCCTCCTGGGCCATAATGGATGTTTTTTCCTTCACAGTGAACACCATAGCGAGCCTGGTCAGCAGAGGGGACTGGAGGGTCATTGCAGGAGGAAGGGCATCTCTTTCTGGTTCCACTAGCTGCGTTTTTGTTGTTATTTCCTGGCTCCCACTGCAAGGATCGGTCAGGGATGTGGCTGTGGGGGCCATCTGGTGGTGCCCTAGCCCTGCGGCCAGAGTGCACAGACCCCTGGCATCTTCCTGTCCTGGCCCATCAACGACCTTCCCGGAGCACTTCCAGTTCAGACACACACGCACACACGCCCAGGCCTTGCATTCTCTCCTTATGGGTGGACTGCCAGCACAGTGACCCCCTCTGTGCCCATCCACCAGCCTGCACCCTGGAGGGCTGCTTCTCGCTTGCCTGGCAGCTGTGGGACAGCTCTGGCTTAGGCATCCTGATGAACTACTCCATCATCCAGTTGGCTGCAGTCACACCTTCTCCTATGAGGCCTGAACACCAGCCTGAGGGAAGTCTGCCCTTCCTTGGGTCCCATTAGAGTTCTCATTTCATATTTATAGCTACTCTGGTATCATAGCTGAACAATTCTTTATATTCAACTTCTCCTTGTCCCATACAGACCGTCCGTCTTCTCAGCATCTTCCCATTACTCATCATGTTTCTGCCTCTTGGACCTAGCTTGATGCACTGAGTTTCAGAGTTAAGAGATACATAAGATAAGGTTTTAATGATAAATGTTTGTGGCAGAGTTATCCACATGATGGGGAAAAGCTTGTCACCTGCAAGAGGAAGTCCCTTAGGAGGAGGCAGAGAATATCCATAGCTGCATTGATTAAGCCGGCAGTGGGAAGATGCAGGGAGGTGAAGGGGCACTGGGCATGGTGGCTGCTGATTTCTCCAAGAGCAAATGAGGATGCTGCCAAAGGAAGGTCACATGGAGGGCTATATGCTTCCTGGCCACTTGCCTGGGAACCACCAGTGCAGTGCGATAAAACACTAACTATGCTCCAAACCTTTTAAATCAGCATTACTGGGAGTGTTCCCTAGCAATCTTCCCTTAAAAATCCTCCAAAGGGCATTTTGAATCATATGAAAATCATGCAACCCCCTGCTTCAGGGAAGGTCTCCCACCAAAAGCCCTTTCAAAGGATCAGGCAGCACCTGGAGAAGTGTCTGAAATGCCAGCTCCAGGGCTCATGAGGGCCTGTGCCCTAGGAATGTGATTTTACAAGTGAGGAGGGGGTTTCCCGTGCCTGAGTTTGAAGTCCCTGCTGTGAACACTAGATTTAGAAGTGGAGTGAGGAAGCATTTATTTTGGAAGAAAAAATGAGGAAGAAAAATCCATTTCTGATTGAGCCTGCGAAACCTCCTGGAGCAGGTGAAGGTGAAGCATCTTTGCATGAGATTTAAGGATGAAATGGCCCAGAGTCAGCAGGATTATCAGGCTGAAGCAGATTGGCACATTGTCAGATATGGGTGGCATAGGGGCAGGGGAGTGTGAACCCATCAAAACAGGTTTAGGCTGTTGGACAACATGAGGGGGGGCCCTAGGGAAGGACTGCCTAGGATCCCCTGGTGATACCTAGCTGTGATGGAGCACTGCCCAGGGCGGTCCTGAGACCTATGCCTGGTACCATCTTAGGCACTTATAGTCAATGCTGCTGGTGCCCTGCCAGATTCTTCCAGAGTCCCTTATCCATCTAGTGATGCTCCCTGAGAATGCTACAGCCCCTGTCAGGGAATGTCCCTGTGCCTCCTGGAGCAGGTCTAGACTTGCCTACAGGATGAGCTCTGAGCCACGGGCTTAATGGCTCTGGGCATATCCAGTAACTAGCATTTCCAAATTCCTGACATATTACTTATCTTAGGGATTTGAGGATGAGACATCTAAATTCTTGGGAACTCCTAAAATCATAAATTATTCTGCATTATAGTTGTATTTACAAAGGGAAAGTAGTATTTAGTATTTTAATAGTATTTTTAAAGGTGCTTTTTGTTGTATTTACAAACAATCATAGCCTATGGCAAATATTAAAACGCTAGAAAACATGGGGTAGTGTTTGTGTAACACAACATTCAATATTCTAGCAGGGTTAACAGCACTACACAGAATCACATGTCAAAATGGCCAATTTAAGGACTTCTTTGATTGCTTCCTAAACTTATTTTTTGAAACACCGACACCAGTCATATGTTTTGAATGAGGCACACGAAGCATAACAACTGAGTGATACTTACTGTATTTGCAAGAATTGGATTAGCAGCCACCAGGACCAGGGACACACCCTTGTCACATGGCCACCCTATGAACTGACTGCTGACTGGTTAGGTATGATGTTTCTCTGCTGCGTGCTCCTGTCCTGGTTCCAGGAAACGGGACCTTCACCTTCCACTCTCCATGGCAGCCTTCCCTGCTGTTGCTTTAGACCTGACTCAGTGGGTTTGTTAAAACCAGTGATGGTTCTTGGTTGATTGTTCATATTTACAATTCTGTTTCCCATGTCCTTGAACTCTCACATGATTTTTCTTGGGATTTGGGGTTTAGGATATAAAAACCTTCTGAGAAATTCCAGGAGGGAATTCCCACACGGAAACACTACCCTCAACCCATGAGAAGCAGGGAGTTGTTGGGATAATTTTCAGGCTAATTATGGACTTGCCATCTCTTAGGATTCTTCAGTGAGATTGAATTCCAGTTGCGGAGAGCAGTAACTGACTCCATTTGGCTTCCTTCTGTTCCCTGTTTAATTTCCACATTCCCTACCATTTGTTTGTTTGTGGGGAGGTGGAGGTTAGGGAGCTGTTATGGGCTGAATTGTGTCCTCTCAAATTCATGTGTTGATATCCTAATCCCTAGTAACCCCAAATGTGACTGTGTTTGGAGATATCATCTTTGCAGAGGTAATTAAGTTAAAATGAGGTCATGAATTCTAATCCAATATAACTGGTATCCTTATAAGAAGGGACATTTGAACACAGAAAAGGACAGAGGGAGGACCCTATGAAGACCCAGAGAGAAGACGACCATCTGCAAGCTAAGGAAGGAGAGAGGCATCAGCAGAAACCAACTCTGTGGATATCTTGATCTCGGACTTCCAGCCTCGGGAAGTGCGAGACACTGAATTTCGGTGTATAAGCCAACCAATCCATTGTACATGGTTATGGCAGCCCTAGTAAGCAAATACAAATTTATCTCCAAATAAACTACTTGCATATGAATCTTTGTCTCATGATCTGCTAAAGTAGGACCCAAACCAAGAAGATAGGGTTTCCTTTAATCTTCACAACAAATTTGAATGGTAGGCTTGAACATCTTTGTTAACAGATTAGAAAAGTGAAACTTAGAAAGATAAAGATAAAGGAAATTTCAACATCAGTTTTGTTTAAATACAGAATCCATCCATGCTCTTTTCCACCCACACAGCCCTCCTTTCTCCCATACAGCCTGAAGATGATCCCTCTGACTGTCTCGTTTAAACAGATTTTGCATTCCATGTGGATTCCAAATTTGACTGGCCAGGGCAGGACTGCAGAGTGAGGACAGCTCTTCTGTTGACTTAAGTGGAAAAAACAGGCCTTGGTCTTGTCTCCTGGAGAGAGCACATGGGGAGTGGCAAGGCCCTGGGCTTGTCTATAGAGTGCTGTTTATGTGATGTCACTGAAAGGTGAAGGAGCAGGTGAATGGAGAAATGTTTTAAATTTCATCATGTATACTTGGACTCATGGTGGAGGTCAGAGTCCTTCAAAAGGAGGAAAATATGAATTTGAAAAGTAGCAAAATATTAGGAGAATAATGCTTATGGAGAACGAACTTGACCTCAGATTGGAAAGGACTGAAGGTATGTTCTTATCGTAAAGTAAGAGCAGATGCAAGTGAGTGAGCTCTGGAGAATTTCAAGGAGAAAAAGGAACAGGGATCACGATATGTGGGGGGCTGGGAGAGTGACTGAGACCCAGGTGACTGTCTTTAGGAGGAAAGGGAAGCTGGAAACGCAGGCCATTTGGAAAGGAGTCTCAGAAGCCTGGTGTTGTAATGTTTCTGTGGTAGAAAGATTTATCCTGGTAAGTGGCTCAGGGTACTTGGAGACAGATGTGGTCCTCCTTCAGCAATGTGGCCAGATCATCTGTTTTGCTTTCTCCATAAATATGTCTCTCTGAATGTCGACAGGGAGAGATTTGGAAATAAAACAAAAAAAAAACCATTTTCTATGAGCATAAAAGGCTTAATTTATCACCAGCTTTTCAACCAAATGAAAATGATTTGCTTTTTAAAAAGACTGTTTGCTGAACAAATGTTTCAAAAATGCAATAGATTATTGCAATTATTGTACCCACTTTAAAAAAAATTTACCAACGGATGGACAGGTGTTCCAAAAATGTTTTCATACATATCTCTCTGTGAAGGTGGAATCTAAGATGAAATTGCCTGGGAAATGTTTCATGTACAGTAAGGCTGTTTCAGGAAGGCACGGACTTTTCAAGTTACTTAGCTGCTGCTCTTTGGGGCTGCACCTGAGGTGAGCTTCTAGGTGTGCTCTGAGAAGGTTGCTCTGACATTCTTGCTATTGTATTGACCACAGGGATGATGCTGGTGTTCTTGTCCACATCACAAAGCTCACACTCTATCAAGACCTAGAGAACAAACACCTCTCAGAACTTAGTGTCAAGAAAAACGTATGCTTGAGGGGGTGGAAAGTTTTTGTCTTGTGGATCTCGTAACTCTTGGAAATGATTGCATTTCCCTCTTGTCACTGGGAATCTTAGAATCATGTTTGTGGCTCATGTTTTATGGATGTGTAGCATCCTTGGGGGTAAATTTTGTGTGCCAAATGTGATTTTATTTTATTCCTCTTTCCTCATTTCCCTGTAGTTCTGATCGACTTTACTTATTTTCACCCCATGGGATGGAATTTTGTGTTTCATCGAGGTCTTTTAGACTAAGAGGCTGCAGTGGATACTGTCATGTGTTGCCTGAGTCTCCCTTGAAAAATCAAGGCATTCACCACTCCAGCTGACCACTGCCTGCTGACCACTCATAGTGTGTGCCTCGGCAGGAGTTGCCCTGTCTTTGTCTGAAGGGAGCTGTCTCATTCAAGGGAGGCTAGTCCACTCCCTGGGGGCAGCTTGCATCCACAGACTGGTGGACGGAGCAGCACAAAGGCCTGGTGGCTGTATTAGTCCATTTTCATACTACTATGAAGAAATGCTCAAGACTGGGTAATTTATAAAGAAAAAGAAGTTTAATGGACTCATAGTTCCCCATGGCTGGGGAGGCCTCACAATCGTGGTGGAATGTGAAGGAGGAGCATAGTGACAGGCAAGAGAGTCTGTGCAGGGGAACTGCCCTTCATAAAACCATCAGATCTCATGAGACTTATTCACTATCACGAGAACAGGATGGGAAAAACCCACCCCCATGATTCGGTTACCTCCCACTGGGTCCCTCCCACTACAGATGTGGGGATTATGGGAGCTACAATTCAAGATGAGATTTGGGTGGGGACACCGCCAAACTGTATCAGTGACCTTGCTTTGATTTAGGATAACTCAGCTTCACAACCACCCCAGCCTCACAGCTCCTTGTGAGATCCTCTGAGGATGCTGGTGCAATTGCTCCCAAAGCCTGTGTGCCTGACTCTCCATCTCAAAGCCTGTTTCCTAGGAATCTGAGCAACAGCAGTTGATGCCAGCAGTGGGCTGAAGAAGCAGATTCTGAAATGGGATTTTGGAACTGGATCCCCCCTAGTCAGCTGGTAATGAAAGCCCATTCCTGGTGGTAAATGGAGTCCTGACTGCCACAGACATGAAGTAGTGTGGTTCTGGCAGAGTAGAGGCCTCACTGGGGCTGCCAGAGGAAGGGAATGCATGGTGGGCACAAAGTCTAAGGCATTAAACAGTTTAGTCAAACTTTACAAGTTAGAATTCATAAGGACTATGGGATTGGATGGCTATCAATTGATGGGGCCATCAATATATTGAAGCAAGACAATGAAAGGCTGTGAGTGATCCGTCACCAACTTAAGGCTCAGTGTGGAAACTGGAAGGCATCTCTGGCAGCTTTGAAAGAGACTTACTTGCTCTAGGCAGAGGGCAGAACAAAACCCAGGATTAGACCTGGAACTTGTTATGAGATAGAGGAACCGCTGAGAAGACAGGTCTGATGTGCAACAGTCAGAATCCTAATTAGGTTAGGCTCCCAGAGATTTGGGATGGGACATCTGCATTGATGTACTAAAAAATCCTGTTTCCTAGGCTGGGCATAGTGGCTCATGCCTGTAATCCCAGTACTTTCGGAGGCCGAGACAAGCAAATCACTTGAGGCCAGGAGTTGATCAGTCTGGCCAACATGGCAAAACCCCATCCCTAGTAAAAATACAAAAATTAGCCAGGCATGGTGACATGCACCTATAATCCCAGCTACTGGGGAGGCTGAAGCATGATAATTGCTCAAACTCGGGAGGCAGAGGTTGCAGTGAGCTGAGATCATGCCACTGCACTCCAGCCTGGGCAACACAGTGAGACTCTATCTCAAAAAAAAAAAAAAGAAAAAAAAAATCCCCTCAACCCTCTGGGCCTGTATGCACCCACTCTTCCATGTTAAAGATTAGCTCTCCTCCCTTACTCCAAGCTAATGCAGAGGCCTCTGTCTTGCAGATAAAATGTCCCCCCTGCCCACCACCCCCAAGATCTACCCCCACCTTCTGTCTTGTCCTTCAGACCAATATATAGGATTCAGTCACAACCTAAGATGACTGGCTAAGGGATGTGCCAGCAAAGTGAAGAAAGGAACTATATTTTGAAGGAGTTGAAGGACCTAGTCAACTTGAAACTGCAGGACGTAGGAGAGTATGGGACTGGATCCTCAGATGCTTAAGAGGTAGAACATAAAGTTGGGTAAGGAATGGTTTACTGACGGGAGCATTTGTCCATGAAACAAGAGTAGCCTCTGGCTAGGAACCTGGGAGATGGTGCTAATACATTGCTAGCATGACGCCTGAAGCTTGGGGAAAGCAAAAGCATACACCAAGTGAAGGAGGAGTCCTAGCACTGCCATGTCAGGGGAAGACAAGAGGGATGAAAGGGCTCAGAGAGGCAGGGCGTGGTGGCTCACACCTCTAATTTCAGCACTTTGGGAGGCTGAGGTGGGTGGATCACCTGAGGTCTGGAGTTTGAGACCAACTTGGCCAACATGGTGAAACACCATCTCTACTAAAAATACAAAACATTAGCTGGGCATGGTGGCTGGCACCTGTAATCCCAGCTACTTGGGAGGCTGAGGCAGGAGAATTGCTTGAACCCACGGGTTGGAGGTTGCAGTGAGCTGAGACTGTGCTATTGCACTCTAGCCTGGGCAACAAGAGTGAAACTCCGTCTCAAGGAAAAGAAAACGGGCTCAGAGAAGCAGCCATCCTGGAGTGAATATACTATGTATGTGGCCTGCCACTCCAAAATCCCATGTTCCAAAAAAAAGTACATTAGATAAAAGATATACTTTTTTTGTTACTGTCATCCTTTGATCTTAAGGCTTCTGTTGATAATGAAACTCTTGGCATCACTGCTGTTGCTTCAGAACAAACAGATCTTCCCCTCCAAACAACCTCCCATCCTTCAGCATCTTTCCTTTCCATGCAAGAGAAGAAAACAAATCAAGATTTCTTAGATAATAAAAAATACTTGGAAGTCTATAAAATAAAAACATTTTTCAGTTTAACTGCCCTTAAATATAACAGATATACAAACACGAGGACATTTTACTTCCCAAGGCCATGAAGGAGTGCCCTGGTGAGAAGGCAGCAGCATTTTTGGTGAGCTCCATAGTAGTTGTCTTCCGTAAGCCATGGCTAATGATAAATACTGTTCTGGAAATGGGCTTGCTGATAGCACTGGGCTGGACGATGGTGCTTAACCATCAGAGCAAAGTGCACCCAACTCTTCTAATAATCAGTATGGTCAGAGCGGGGGTGTCAGAGATGGGTGAATATGCAGAGAGCCGAGAAGGAGGTAAATAGAACACAGTGTCTCACAAGGAAAGATGGAGGAAAAACTGGCCAGGGCTTTGCTCAATCTATACGATAGGAGAAATAACATACTTCTGTTTTATGCTTCACTCAGGAGTGGGCAAGTCTTATGTGGTGCACCTGAAGCAGCCCTCCAGATTGGAGAATTTTTCCGTAAGTCTCATTGGTAAGAAGTGGATCACATGGGTACCCCTAATTACCAGGGAGGTTGGGGGCTTAGCCATGAAGCAACAGGGAATGGTATTGCCATCCTAGGCCAGATCACGGTGAGTCATGCCCTCAGCAGAGTGTGTGGCCCCGATATGAAGCCAGGGTCATGCTAGCAAGGAGGCGGGAGAATGGCTGTTAGGCAGGCAAGCATTAGGGCCTGTCACAGAAGCACCCATGGGATCCTGTGGGAATGGGCAAGAATTATCTGCAGGGAAGATTTTCCCTCCTTTTCTGCTGTTTTCAAGTTTCCTGACTCCACTTCTACAGTCAATATTGCATTATTCACAATGATGTGTTAGAGTGTTATTAACGTCCTTTAATAGCAAACGTTGCATTATTTGGTTCTCATCATCTCCTAGTGCCAGCAAACCTGAGAGATCACAGCTGCATGTGCATGTGTATGTGTTTTATCAGTTTCATAGTGGTTTTCATCATGGCTGATTTCTCTAAAGGCATATATTGATGTTCTTAATGATTAACTCTAATATGTGTAGACCAAGAGGGAAATATTTTCATGGATGACATTGTTTTTTCCTCATTCCCCATGGTTTTCATCAGCTCAGTATAATAATTTTTCTTCTCCACCTCTGATCTTCCTCCCAGAACCACTGTGCCTTCTCCAGGTAGAAACAGCCTTCTGTCTCATGACTGGCACCCTTCCTTGGTTCCTGTCATCTGTAGCCAGGTATGCTGGGTGCTGGAGAGAGCCCTG